>NC_133898.1:11249163-11561663 GCF_964199755.1 Larus michahellis
CTTGTTTCTGTGGGGGTGTGTGTCTGCATGTGTCTGTGTGTGTGTGTCTTTGTGTGGCAGTAACTGTGTGTGTCTCTGTGTTTCAGTGGCTGTGTTTGTGTCTCTATGTGTGTCTGTATCTCAGCGTGTGTTTGCCTGTATGTGCGTGTCTCTGTGTGTGTGTGTGTATTAGTATAATATGGGGAGGGGTGTCTGTGTATGTGTTAGTGCGTGTGTGTGTGTGTGTCGGTGCATGTCTGTGTGTACCTGTACACACCACAGGGTGTGGCAGTGTGGGTGTTGGGGTGTCTCTGTGCGTGTCTAGTGTTTGTTAGTGTGTATGTCTGTATGTGTGTGTGTGTCTGTGTGTCGATGGCTGTGTTTGTGTCTCTGTGTGCGTCTCTGTCTGTGTGTGTCTGTGTATGTGCGTGTGTGTTTGCCTGTATGTGTGTCTGTGTGTGTGTGTGTCTATGTCTGCACAGCCAGGGAAAAACATGTCAGCCCATGGGGAGCACAGACACCTCCAAAACCAACACAAACACAGAGACACACAAACACAGACACACACACACACACAGAGACACACATAGAGACACAGATACACAGACAGATGGGGACGCACACACAGAGACAGCCGCACACACAGAGACACACACACAGAGAGACACACACACACAGACACACACAGAGAGACAGAGACACACAGACAAACACACACAGACACATGCACAGAGACACACAGAGACAAACGCATACAGATGTACATGCAGAGATACACACACACACACACACAGGGACAAACACAAACAGATGCACACGCAGAGTCAGAGACACACAGAGACACACACACACACAGACATACACAAGACACACACATAGAGACACACACAGAGGCACAGACACACGCAACGACACAGAAACAGATGCGTGCACACGCACAGAGACACGCAGACATACACACAGACACGCACAGAAACACAGACAAACACAGATGCACACACAGACACACGCATGCACAGAGACACACACAAGACACACACAGGCACAGATACACATGCAGAGACACAGAAACAGACACACAGAGACAGAAAGACACACAGGCACGCACACACAGATACACGGAAACACAGACACACACACACAGAGACACACAGACAGGGACAAACACGCACAGATGCACACACAGAGACACACACGCACAGACGCACAGACACAATCACACACAGACGCACATGCAGAGACAGACACACACAAACAGACACACGCAAGACAGACACAGAGACACACACACAAAGACAGAAATAGACACACATGCACAGACATGCAGACGTACACACAGAAACACAGACACGCGCGTGCACACACACAGATATACAGAAACACAGACATACACACACACAGACAACAGACACACAGGGACAAACAGATGCACACGCAGAGACACACAGACACACAGAGACACAGACACGCAGGGACAAATGCACATGCAGAGAGAGACACACACAGACACACAGGGACAAACACACACGCAGAGACACAGAGACACACACCCAGACAGATATATACACACACAGAGACACAGGGACAAACACAGATGTACACAGACACACAGACACACACACACTCTGACATACAGACACGCGGGGCAAACACAGACGCACATGCAGAGACAGAGACACACACACCCAGACAGGTATATACCCACAGAGACACACAGGGACAAACACAGATGTACACAGACACACAGACACACACACACTCTGACATACAGACACACAGGGACAAACACAGATGCACACACAGAGACACAGACACACACACACAGAAACACACACAGTCTCACACACACACAGAGTGACACAGGGTGTGTGCGCGTGTGCTGGGTTTGGAGCCGCCTGTGCTCCCCACGGGCACACCAGCCTTTTCCCTGGCGACCCCCCACTCCCCAGCAGCTCATCGGGGAGCAGCGCTCTCCCCGCACCTGTTTTGTCCCTGCCGTGGGTTCCCGTCAGGGCCAGATGCAGACTGTTGCTTTTAGGGACACAGATCTCAGTCTCCGTCGGCTTTAAAACGCGCAGAGGAGGAGGCCACAGGTGCGACCAAGTTGTGTCAGGCTCTGCTCCCACGGCCTGTCCTTCTGTGCCCTCCGCCCGGCTGTGCTTGCGCTCTGGAGCATGTTCGGAGTCCCTCCCGGACTGCTTACCCCGGCAGTATTTCTGAGCCTTGCCTCAATTTTTGGGCAGATTACACACCCGTGTCTCTAAAGGAACAGGAATGTTGTATTTGTGCACTTCAACTAGATCTGCCATTGAATACTTCGGCTGTATCAGTGTGGAAAAAAGAAATTTGCAGTAACCTACCAACAAAGTAACTCTGAGGGTTTTTTCCCATGGCCTGACTGGCAATGCTGTACTGGTAATCAGACCGTGAAGGACAACACACATTTTAAGATGTATGTGGGTGGAGAAAAATAAGCAGATCACAATAATCAACATGTGGCATCCTAAATGCATCCAGTTTCCTTGTCAGCGTCTAGGGTGCTCTCTGTGTGTCACTGGGAATTTTACCTGTGGGCCAGTGGACACCAGGTGCTTGTTTGAGATCAAAGTGCTTTTGAGAGAGACCCGTGAGAAACTTTTGATCAAATTTCTTTTACCTGTATTTTGGTTTTTTTTGGTCTTCCCATTGAACTCTCTGTGTCGTCGTTTTCGGCAGCATGAGGCGGGTATTGCACAGTTGTTTGCTGCTGTTGGAGTAAATCACAACCATTTTACGCGCCCGCGAGGTGCTGCTCGCCGTGCCTGTGGCAGCAGCTGTGTCTGGTGCGCTCACTCTTCCTGGTTTGGGGAAAACAGACAGTCCGACGGCTGAGCTACTGCGCCGGCGGCTGGGACACACGGAAAGGGAAGTCCAGCCCCAAGTGCTCGTGCTGCGGCGTCTACAGCCGGAATACATCACGCATTTGCCTCGTCTCCCATGTGCTCATTTGTGTTCCCTGGGGAAACACCTATATATGGAATGACCGTTAAATTTTGTTAATTGAATAGTTACTCACAGCGGAAGAGGGGTTTTTGGTTAAAAATAGCTCTCCACTCCAAAGAAGACAAAAAGCAGTTTAAAAAGCAGGTAGAAAAGTACTTTCTACAGCATTTTAGCTATAGCAGTCCCTAGAACTGGGGTCCGGTCTGATGTCGTCATCAGTCCCTCTACTTCCAGGCATTAAATCGTCATGACTGAAGCATCAAAAACTCACAAGGTTTTAAAAGATAATAAGTGTGGGGTCATTCAGCTTTTCGCATTCATCATCTCAATCTTTGCATGGTATCTTCAAAGACTTTCTTTTTAATAAAAATGGAATTGCTCTGCAATCCCACGAGTGGTGATTTCAGTAAGAAAGTAAAATTGCAAGACAATGAAATCACAAGGAATGACAACGACAACGTTGGGTTAGAGACTTAATAAACCTTACCTGGAAAATCACCTGCTGGGCAAAACCCTGCATGTAGCTAAAGGTACTGCAGGTCACACGGAGAGCGGCTGATGGTTATAACGAGATCGGGCCAACAATACAGGGTGTTTAACTGACGGAGTGCAACTGCGTGTGAAACGGAGCATGTGTGCTTTTTACACCTCCACAGCTATAAGTACAACTTTCCCCTGTAAAAAAATCTTTTCCGATTTCTCATGCAATGCTCAGAATGTGTCTACAACTTCTCCAGACGTTGGGTAGCACTACCAGGTTCTTCTTCAGTGAAGGGTGATGTTTTTATGTGGAAAGTGTATGGTCACACGCGTATGGTTCAGCATAAACTTCCACAGCCAGCTGAAGGCGGCCACAGGCCCTGCTCGCTGGGCATGCGGCAGAGCAACGGGCAGCCCCATGTCGAGGGCTGTCCCTCGGAACATTTTTGTTTTCTTGTTTTATTTTTCATCTGGGGGCTCATTCTTACTCTTTCAAGTAACGGCGCAGCAAAAAGGCAGAACTGGGAGGAAGGTCATTACTGGGAGCGAAAAAGCCCTCAACAAAATATACAGTGACTCCTATATAGAAAATACCATTATTGAAATAAAAATGTTTAAAAAGTCTTTAATGCTAGCTCTTTTCTTGCCTTTTTCTCTCTGTGTTACTTTTGAAATAAAAATGGAGCTAATTCTGTTTCATGTTTGCACACGCTGCTGCACAATTTGATTGGACCCACTCACGGCAATTGCCTAAGTGTAAAATGTAAAGCAGAGATAGAAACGAGCTAACCAAAGTTCAAGGCTTCATTAGATTAAGAGGCGTAGATTTCAACACTCTATTTAAAGAGGAGGGAAACTGGGGAGAAACTATGCCAGGGTGGAAAAAGTTGGCTCACCGTTTAGTACTGGCTAAACTTTAGCCTGAGTCGGTACCGCCATTTAAACTGCCAGAATTAAACAAAGGAGCTTGTGAAGGAAAGGGGGTAGTTTTTAATTTCTCCACGGTACTAATACCAGCTCTAATGCCAACCGGTCATTTTAATATGAATATTTCATGGTGCGTTAACCCCTAGACTAACTAAAATAGCTAGTTACTTTTATACTGTAATTTATAGATGACCTTCGTGATCAGAGTATCTGAGAGCACACGGAGGTTAATGAATTCTGTCTTTTCTCACCAGTGTGAAGTACTGCAGTAATAATCTCTTGCCACAGTACGGAAAAGAGGGCACGCGTCATGTCCAATATTTTAGCCTGTGGCTGAGTGGTGAACTAAACCCAGCTCTCCAGAGCCAGGTTCAGTGCTGAAGCGACGAGGTCATCCTTGCTCTCACCAGACTGCCTGCCGGATGAATTACAACCTATGATTCAAAAGCACGTTCGGGTTGTTTAGGCCAGGATCCAAGTTTTCCTTTGCAGACTCTGACACCAGCTCCCATGGGTGGCTTTGACCTGTTACAAGGATTGCCAAAGTTCTGGGTTTGTTGGGGGAAGGTAATGCTTGTGGCACAGACGGCAAATATTTTTTCTGGCTTATTCTCTCCTGAAACCATTTTTGCGTCACACTACACAGGAGGAAATGCCTCGCGTGGCAGATACGGTACTGAAACTACTCAATGCTGGAACACTTTGCACAGCCTTCCTGTTAACACTGTGGCTTTGTTAATTTGTGAATACAGTGCAGAAGAAAGATGAGAGAAGTTCAAATTATTCCTCTTGCCTACTCGTAGGTCAGAGCACACACTTCTCAGGTCGTTTGAAAGTGTCACATCAAGAATGAGAGCGTCTCCTTGGCCGTTGTCAGACTGGAGTGGTGCAGGAACTACAGGGCTGACGAACCTGCTGAACAACAGGTCTTCATCTTCCCGTCTTTTGTTTTTCTTCTCCTATTTCTATTTTTCTTTCCTTCCCTGCTTCCAACCATCCTTTTGTCCTTCTGTCCTTCCATCCTTCCTTCCTTCCGTTCTTCCCTCCATCTTTGTTTCCACCTGTCCTTCCTCCCTTCTGTCCTTACGTCAGTTCTATCCTTCCATCCTGCACTTCATCCTTCTGTCTTGCTTCTGTTCTTCTGTCCTTCCATCCATCCGTCCATCTATCTGTCCTTCCTTCAATTCTTCCATCCGTCCTACTTCATTCCTTACTTACTTCCATGCATCCTTCCCTCCTGCCATCCTTCCATTCATCTTCTTTCTTTCCATCCTTCCATCCAACCTTTCTTGCTTCTGTTCCTCCAGCCTTCCATCCATCCTCTTGTCCTTCCTTTCTTCCTTCCTTCCATCCATCCAGTCTTTCTTCTGTCTGCCCTTCAGTGTCCTTCTGTCCTTCTTTCATCCCTCCTACCCTTCTTCCATCTTTCTGCCCTCTCTTCCATCTGTCCTTCCTTTCTTCTATCCATCCTTTCTGTCCTTTGTTCCTTCCATTTTTCCTTCCATCCATCTGTCCTTCCATCCCTCCCATCCTTCCTTCTTCCTTCTTTTTGTCCATCTGTTCCCTAGGTCTGTCCTTCTGAAGATGTCCTTCTGTTCCTTCATCGTTCCTTCCCTCCTTTCCATCTGACCTTCTCTTCATTCTTCCTTCAACCTTTGTCCTTCCTTCCTCTCCATTCATCCTTCCAGCTGTCCTTTCTCACTTCCTTCCATCCTGCTCTCCTTCCTTCTTCCATGCTTCCATCTCTCTGTCCGTCCTTCCATTTGTCTTTCCTTCCCTCCATCCTTCCCTTGTTCCGTCCTTCCTTCAAACCTTCCTTCCCTCCTTCTCTCCATCTGTCCTACCTTCCTTCTGTCCTCCCTTCCATCCTTTCTTCTGTCCTTCTGGTTTTCCATCCTTCCATCGTCCAACCTGCCTTCCTTTCATCCTTCTCCCCGCCATCCTTCCTTCCATCCTTATATGTATATATATGTGTGTGTGTGTATATATATATATGTTACATATTAAAAAATAAAAGTTTATAATACATAAAAATGAAGTTTTGCGGCAGAAAGCTGATAACACAGGCCATCAGCAGAATATTATACCGTTCATGCTGTTTGGTTCTCCATTTGGGGGATATTTAGTAGAGAGATTATGATATCTAGGGGCAATTAAATAGCCTTTTTCAAAACGCCATAAATAATATTAGCCAGGCTGAATGAATGATACCACTCGGTGCTGCGCAGATTACCAACATGCAAAGTGCCAATGGAATGAGAAGGATTTTATTTTCATGCAGAGACAGAAGTTTTGTGCTACAATGAGATGGCCTTTTGCTCATTTCCCATTTAATTTCATATGCAACTCACTAATAGCATCCCAACGTCCCTCTCCGCATTTCTCTTCTTATAGTGTCTCTAACGCACCTTAAATGATGAGAGCACTACATCAATAGGCTCAATTTAGGCAACGTGTGCTTTTGGCAAAAAACCAGCAAGTATTGCGAGCATAAATCTCCCATTACTATAATGACACATTAAAATGGCACAGGGTTTACAATCTGTGTTGAGAATTATCCACCCACCTGCTCTCGGAAATCATCTTATGTTTGTCCTTTCCTTCCCCCATCTTCGGACCAGACTGACTTGCCAAGAAGGGAAAAAAAAAAAAGGCATTCATCAACACACCAATGTTCTGTGCAGCATTCCAGTGATTCCAGAATGGATTTCTTTGGATTCTGTTTGGATCAGATACCCAACATTGTTTGGGTGAGATAAACAGAGAAAAGAACATGTGTGACTAATCAGTAATAGTTAATTGCAACACACGCACAAGCCCCCCCGACACACACACACACACCCCCCTCCCGCTTTTCCCCAGCCATAAACCGAAAATGACAGTGGCGGGAGGAACAGGGTCTTTTAGACGAAACATTTTTGAATGCCTTTTCTGAGTTACAGGACGTACATTGATCTGGCCGTCATTCTGTTCCATTTGGAGTGATAGAGCTGCAGAAAAACACTTTTGTTTAATTGAGATAATATTGTATTTTTCCTAAGTCCTTTAGGAAAGAACTGATTTATGAGGAATGTTCTTCCTGAAATGAAAAGACGCTGGCACATGAAGTCCTGACAGCAAAGGCCAAACTCAGAGATTGCTTAATACCTCTGACTAAACAAGTCATTGCATTCATCTCTGCAAGCTGGAGATGCTGGGGTCGCCCACCGTGAGGCCCCAACAGTCTGAGAGGAGTATTTTCTCCCAGAATGGAAGTATTTAGGTGAGCTGGGCACCCATCCCATAGTCACAGGTGATGCAGCGCCCAATATAACTTACTTCACAGCTGGAGCACTGTGAGCTTCACTGTCTTTCCTGGACTGCTTTTGAAATAAAGATTATTTTTTTTCCCTGTGCTCCCTGAGCAGATAAATACTTGAAATATTTATAGACAGTTTCTCTCCTTGCTTCAGGATAGAACTGTGCGATACCCAGTGCATACGTTTGCCTCTTGGCAATAAGAGACAGTTTCTTCTGCCGGGGAAGGGCAGCCAGCCGTAGGAACCAGCTGGAGAGGGCACTGCCACTCCGTAGGCGGCGACAGGCCCGAGGCGAACACATTTCTGCTCCAGATGTCGCGTTACCTCCCCGGTGCTCCAGCTGGTGGTTTGGGGCTAAAGTGTCCCGGGAAATTTGCTGCTCTCCCTCCCCTGCCAACAACTGAATGTAGCACTTCTACAGAACGGCACCCAATCAACTTGCACCCCCAAAAGGGGGGAAAGCACCCCACGTACGCCCTGAGAGATTCCTCACTGGGACCAGAAAGGGCCATTCCGGTTTTGCGGGTATTGTTGGTGCCAATACCTTGGGTTTGTTCTGTGTTGGGCTGAAAAGGAATGTTTTCGATATTTGCTCTCAGGTGGCAATCCCAGCGCCTTGATTTCGTAAGAGCTCTGGGGAATTTCGGTCACTGACCTGGACTGCGTTCACAGCTTGAAAGTGCTATAAATCCCGAATGTGCTGAACGCGTCGGGGAGCACTGGTGACGTACGCGCCTCGCCACTCTCCACTTCCATACCCGTTTCTGCAGATAGAAGGTACCGGTACCCTAAAATAAATAATAATAAAAAAATATTTAAAAAGTACCAAAATCTGCTTCATTTGGACCTGTAGCCTATTTCTTCACGAAATGCTGTCTCTTAATCTGTTCAAACCACTACTTAGATTCTACAGGATTTTCTCAGCAGTGATTGTGTCTTTTAGACAACTGGCTTTTATCGAGGAGCTTTTCTGCAAGCACACGTAATTTGCATCCACAGGAAAATGAAGTTTTCTTGGAGAAAACTGAAGTGCTAAGGCGCTATACGTTTATTTCATCAAATTAAAGACAAAAAATTATTAAAAGGGAAGGGGGAACATTGTAAAAAAGGTTTAATTTCTTGTTTTATTTGTGTATGCATTTCTTGTTCTAGCTAGTACGTGTGTGCAAACTATGGATTCAGACAGGAAACCCTAACATGAATGAGGTTTGATTTCTGAGGAGAACATGGTGTAACTCTGCGTGATGTAGGTTCCTCTTTTTTTCTTCTGTTAAAAGAAGCAATTTACCAGAAGGAGAAACAAATGCATGAGGAAACAGTGTATTCCGGGTACTAAGATTTGTACTTTCTGAGTTGGCACACGGATAAATGCATTAGCCCTGTTTCCATGAGAGAAAGGAGCCTTTAGGGGTTTGTGTGCTGCCTGTGAGGGGTTGTTTGCTGCGGCGTGTGCCTGACTCTGTTGCCTTTCCTGGGAAAACACTTTTGGGAAGATGTGCTTTCATTATTGAATTTTTCTTTTTCTTTTTTTTTTGTGTCCCTGCCTGGCTGTTGCACTTCTTCCAGGATGGCGGACAACACAATCCTGCTGAGTATCATTACAGCTATTTATGCTGAGCAGCAGATTTCTCTAGAAGAAAGGTAAGCCAGCACATTTCTTACTGTATAATGATTTGGTTTCCCATGTGACTCTCCAGAGGCTTTACGCTGCGCTCGCTTTTATTCAGGGTTTGCACTAGCACGAAGCAGCCCCTGATCATGTTCAGTCAAAGTTAAATCCCAAGGTCTCCGAACCACCGTGTTTTGTTCAGCTGTACCCGACACCTCGCGCACATCCAGAGCTCAGCTGCCATGCTCCCTTTGCCACCGCCCCAGGGCACAGCTGACTTCTCGGGCTGTTCAAATAACAGAATCACCAAGCAGTAGCCTAAAAAAACCCACTTGGTACTGATTAAAGCCCTCGGTGGCACAGGGAGGCCTGTGGTCCTTTATTCTGGTCATGTTTTAGCGTAATTTAGCAAGGAGTCCCTCCAGGAGGCAAACCCATGTAATCACCCCTGTATCAAGATAACAAATCCAAAAGCAGAAGACAAACCTGCTGATTCTCACTGGTTTTGCGTAAGCACCTCTCCAGTTTAGTGCCCGGTTGCACCAACACGGGGTTTTAACCTTTCTCCCATCCCCAACCCTATTTTACACCCAAGGGATAGATGCACAGCCTGAACAGGAACTCAGTTATGGGTAAACTAAAGCCCCGGTGTAAGTTTGGGGTTTTTTTGGCTACCGCACTTGTTTTTTGCTTCGATGAGGAAGCCGGGAAAAAGTACTCATTTGCTGTGCTCGTACAGCGCTTGATGCAAAGGCGCTACGACCGACCTCTGCCTCTTGGAGCTACAGCAACAAAAATGAGACACGGCAATAATGAGGAGATTTTCTGTGATTTTTGCAGCAATGTGCTGAGCCTTCAAGTAGCAGCTAATAGGAGTGGGAGCTTTAATCTATATAACTTTTTTATGTAATGCTCTTTTGGCAGAGTCTATTTTTGTTGCAAGACAAAGATTTCCTGCTTTACCTGTTCTTTGGCTATGGTGAAGAGATGAGGAGAAGATAACTATCACTTCTTTGTATCTACTGTCACCTCATCCTATAACCACAAGTTGTCATGGTCAACTCCACACACAGGCACACTCCGCTAACAAATGACATGGGGCCCATATTACCATTAGCCACCAGGATACCAGGGAGATATTTTGACCTAAGGAAAATCGTTTGGACTGATGGGGGAAAGTCAATAAGAGTTACAGCTTTGTAGAAAGACAACATATCTGGAATATTTCAGTTTATAACTTGTCTGAAAAATAAAAAAACGGCGATAAAGAGTGGTATCCAAAATTAGCGTGGGAATTCAGCTAGGAAGCAGGGGATGCCTGCGTTCTGGCCTATGCACCCCATGCACATTTCTGCCACACAGCTCGCCGATATTAGATCATGAGATATCCATCACAATGAACCAACAATTCCAAAAAATTATTACAGCATAGCGCAGCAAAAGAAATACTGCAGCATTAGTTCCTTGGTGACCTTGGCATTTACGTGATAATCCCGTTTGCCCAGCCGACTGGTGCCCGGGTGGGAGCCCAGCGTGGTTTTGCCCTCCTCCTGAGCAATTTAGACTTGATAGCTTTCCTACATCTGCCTTGCAGAGACACGGCTTTTTTTTCCCCCCAGTGTGCAGCAGTAACAACCAATATCTGCTTTCTGCAAGGCAGTGGGGCGTATTTTATAAATAGATAGATGAGACAGATAGAGATATTATAGCTAGCTAGTTAGATAAATATATATATATATAAATGTGTAACAGTCTAAGCTGCTGTTGAGGAGCAGGACTTTTGCTCCGGCATCAGCACTTCTGGTCTCTTGACTGCGCTGCTGTAACCTGTGGCCAGGGCAGTATAAAATGCTGTATAGTGTCCTGCACCCTGAGCTACCGTGTCTTGGACAAGACAGACAACTGGTCAATAAAGACTCTGGAGAATGCCGTGACATCCCTCCAGCCCCTTCCTCCCTTTCCGTCCCCCTCAAAAAAGAGCCTAAAGAAAGCAAGAAAATATTTTTGAATCCATACCCTCCAATTCTGTTTAAAAATCAGTACATTGCTTCTAGTGGAATAATGATTTCTTGATGGATTCTCATAAATGGACTGTTTCCCACATTATCTGAAATAATTGGTTCATAGCAACCACAAAACGAACAGCAGGTAGGAAATGAGTTTCCAGTTGCCAAAACATAATGGATCATTTAGTCATTCTCTGAAGGTTTTAACGCTTTTTTGGCTATCAGAAGGCCTTCGCCTAATTGCACTATTCTTATTATAAATCTGGCTGTCGGAATCAATTAATTTACATCACTGTCACATCAGAATAAGGCCCACAGAAAATAAACATTAAAAAATAGACATATTCACAATGTTCTTGCATCTCACAGTCATTACATCCTCTGATTTAACTGATGAACATTGCAGCCAGGAATGTTCTTTCCCTCCTATTTTTAGTGCTGTTTGATAACGTTATAGCCAAGGCTTATACAAACACAAAACACAGATACTTAGCACCACTGTTACCGTGTGCGCCTTCTTGCACGAAGCCTGAGAGGAGCACAATCAATCCATCAGTGGAAATGGGTGACGATTTCAGAATAACAGGTTGCATGACAACTCTAACTTCTTTACCACTATTTTCATACACATTTGGTGGTAAAACACTACCAAGGAAGAAATTTTTACTGCTCAAAATTTTTTTCTTCCAGACTTAATTTTTCTGTTTATGGTCTTAACACATAATCTGGGCTGTCATTTAACTACTAAGACAAGTAAAACACAGAGGTGTGTGCAGGTTCCCACCCACAGCCATACACCACTGCCCCCTGACCCCATCTGACCAATCTTTTCCTGTAAGAACCTTTTTTACCTTTTTCTTTGTTTTTTTTTTTCTCTTTTGCATATTTTGCATCTCCTTTTAATGCCTTCTTTCTTTTCTCCTTTTCTTTCTCTTTTATTTTTTCTTTTCTCTTTTCTTTTCTCTTTTTTCTTTTCCCTTCCCTTCCCTTCCCCCCAAAGTCACTTCCATCCCTTCTTTTCCCAGCTAACAATACTGACGAAACCCAGGCCTATAACCACTTAATTATCCCAAAGCCTTGAAGATGGTTCGTCTTTTTGCCATTAAAACCCTTGTGTGAAGCTCTGGCTCCACACATGTCCAGAGGAAAGCTTGTTTGAGCAGAACCAGGAGGACATCTGTGAAAAGAGACTGTGTGCTGCTTCTCAGTTTCCTGCACAAAGTCTCAGCAAGGCAAGCCTCATCCCTGGATGCCATTCAAGATGTTTTTCATTGTGAGAAAAAGGTTAGGAGGACTAGAGGAAGCTATTTAGAAAGTATTTGGACTGATTTGTAAATAAAGCAACTATTCTTGTGAATGCAATCTGGATAATTATGCCCTTAAATAGCGAAACTATTTGTGCAGAGCTTCCTCCACAATTGTAATTACACTTGCATTTTGCACATCCAAGTAAGGCTGCACTGAAATGCTGTAAAAATTGTCTGCACTTTGTACAATATAATGAAATTCTAGATCCTTTAAAGAAACTGGGGTCACACCTCCTAAAGTGGGCTCCACAGAGTGCAACAGAATATAATAAAATGTAATGAAGAGACGCTGGATTCTGCCCACCAGAGTAGGGGGGCTACAGAGAGGTAAGACTGCACTGACGGTGACTCAAGGGTGACAACTGAACCTCCACCACAAGCAATAGGAGAAAATTTGCCTTTTCAGCAAGGCAGTCATTACAATCGAGGACCTGCATCAGTTTAGCAGGTATCGTTTAGAAGGATAACAGGAAGGGAGTGGAAAATAGCCTAAGTTCAAAATTCCATGCAGGTCTGTCTAAGGAAAAACCCAAATGAGTATTATTAGCCTTGTGTTGGGCTGAGGCGGAGTTCACCATTTTTATTTTGTATAATAAGTAAATCTAGATAGATATGAATTTCCAAAGTGCTACAGAAACAACAGACAGCTGATATTTGGGATCAGTTAAATTTGCTTTCACTTACCTTGCATTGACCTTACTGTCACTCACTCCTGGGTAAAGGCAATATGGGACATGCCGTGCCGTTCAAATTTGTGTTTCAGAGATCAGGAAAAAGTGAGTCTGTTCTCTGTCGCAGTTTGCTGAACAAATGTGTTTTCCTTTCCTTTGATAATAAAACCTCAGAACCCAAAGCAGGGCGCCAGAGCAGGTGAAAAACGGTGTCAAGACTCTCCTCAAGATTTTCACCAGCTCAAACAAGACTGAGATAATATCAGCTATGTTAGAAGCACAATGTTCCTCTAATTTTTAGACTGAGAGAATCAGGATGGAAGTAACAAAAGTGTTTGATGTTAGAAAGCATCTAAAATAAGACTGGCTTAATTATTTTAATGATCCATGCCTGGGAGTTACGAATTCACCACCGCCACCCATGAGTGGCTATTTTAAAAAAGAAAAAGAGAAAAACCATTGGATTAATTCCCCTGATTTCTGTCATTCAGGCACAGCATTGCAAGTCTGTGCTACAGAAAAAGTTGGTTTTGTGCATTTTAATGTTTGCAGTATTTACTAAAACTTCACACCTTGACTCATCAGTTCATCCTCTTCAGGTAGGTCAATCACAGCAAATGGGAAAATCTGCAATTTTAAAGATTGTTGGTATGTTTTTTGGGGCTTAGCTTACCTCATGTTCTGCAATGTTGTTATTCTGCAAGTAAAGAGACAATGCAGTGTTCTGGGTAGCACCAACAATTTTCAAAAAAACACACGAATAGAAAAAAGGCTCAAAAATTAGACGGGTTTGTAAATACCCTAGGAAATTTGCCTGCCAAGAATCTCACATGCCTTCAGTCAGTCCTCCGAATACTGAGAACTCCAAAGGATATAATTCTGCTAACTCCACCCAACAAACAGTTCAGAGAGTTGCTTGGTAAAAATTTTTGGTGAAAACTTGCAATATTTTTTTTTTTTTTCACAAATCCTAAGTATTTTGATTAGGAAATGCTCTTACAGTGTTTCATACTTGTTTGGTTGCTTCCTGCTCCTGTCCTGGCTAAACTCCTGGTAAAACGAGAATGATGTACTAATCTCTCTCTCTCTCTACTAACCTTGGTAAGGGGTTTTGGTTTTTTCCTACCTAGGTAAAGCTTTTCACTCCAGATGTGCCTGTGGTGGGATGCTGCTCGCTGGAGCACGTTGTTCAACCCAGAACTGGCACTGTGCGGCCTTGCTACGTGGGAGAAAGGGAATCACTCCGTTGGTTCACCCCTTTTTAAAAGAATATGTCAGACTATAATCCTATAAAAACAAATTACTCTATCAAAGTGCGTGTGTTCCAGAAGGAAAAAGCCAATATTTATATTCTAGCTTACAACTCACTGTTAAACCGCAGCACTAGCTATAAAACTGAACATAAACTATAGAAAACACACTTTATAGTCACTATAATTTGGATTTGGATCTAAACGTGAAGCCCAGATGGAGGGGGAGGGAAAAAAATAATCTCACCAGAAGCCGCTTGCTGGAGGACTCTAGCCAGCACCTTCCACTGAAGACTCACTGGTGGGTGATGATAATTTTGTCTTCCCCATCGCTGCTGCTGCTGCCACAGTGGATGTCAGCGAGGAAGTACATCTGGTCCTTCACAAGGCTGTGTGTCGAGTGAGATGAAGTTCTGCAGAAGCTGTAAAATAAAACATCACAAGGGAAACTGGTGACTAAATTTTAACATTATTGTTTGCTATTACCACTTACACTCTAAATGCTCTGTATGATGATCCACTTCGGTTGCTAAATTAGCTTTTTCAAGGGGGATTTAATTTGTGGAAACCAAAACAAAACACCAGCTTGACAGATCTTGAGGGCTTAAAGATTTTAATGATACAAAAATAAGCTAGAGTTATCATAGTTTGATACGCATAGCTCATAAACCTTCCAAAATAATTTGCAACAACTGTCAGCAACTATATCAGATCAAAGGAGGCTTCTAGACTGATGTGCAATTGCATAACTCTTTCTATTAAATATTAAGACGATAACTAGGAATGCATCCTGGAGCTACGTGCATACAGGGGTACAAACATACACATATATAGATCTATATCTAGACATAAATATAGATACATACCCATGCACATCACTCCAAAATACCTATAGTTATATCTCTGCGTACCTATATGTACACACTGACATGTATTTGTGTTCATACACGCATGAACTTAAAAGTCATATCCATTTGGGATCAAATTCTACACAGTAACCAATTAGACATTTTTCTCCTAAGCAATACTGTGAGTACTAATGTGGTTTCTTTTTCCTAACAGTTAAGACTGTCAACCACTTCTAAAAACTGCTAGCTAGTTCAAAGGAAATGTGTTTTTTTGATGCGTCGGTTACTTTCATTCTCATGATTGTCAACAGATAGGTGTTGTATAACACATTTATTTCCAAGCCATAAGCCATAATTTCCAGCATCTGTATATAGCAGCACGGCAGTGCAGCCAGTGACTGACAACAAGTGACAAAGTTTTATTGCGAACAGATTACGTTTCAGACACTTTATCACAGTGAAATATCCACCAGAAATCAATACAAATAGCCATGTAAATCAAATCAAAATGGGTCTTAAACGAAGACCTATAAGCCAAAGATATGAAAGTAGAACTTCCTGATTATCCCAAATCCTGTTGTAATTAACACTCCTAGTCTGGCTTTATTTTTGTTTTTCATCTCCTGCCTGTCATTTTTTTGAGGTCTCTATCGTGATGGGAGTGATTTTTAAAATGAATGGGAAACACAGAAAAAGAAACCATTTCCAGTGCTCTGTCTGGTTAAAGAGATTATTCTGATTCATATTAGCATCTTTGTCATGTAAGCGGTCAAAATCCTTGTCAGGGTGTTAGCCAAGGAGCAGACGGGTCATCAGTTTTAAATAAGAGACGGGTTCAAAGCATCTAATTCGTCTTTAATTTTCATTCTCGCAACTTTAATTGGATGTGTGGAAAGCTGTTGTTAACAGCACTTGACGCAGTTTCATAAATCAATTTGCTTCTGCTCCCGCTGGGCAGCACAGTCCCAGCAGCTGACTCTGCCCCTGCGCTTCACCAGTGTCCTCGGCCGGTCCCCGCTGAGCTCAGCAGGGACGGGACTGCACCAGCTTTCCTGCAAGAGCTGCATTCTGGGACCACCAGCTTACCCCAACCTTGCCCATATCCGTAAGAAACGGTACCAGGATTCATGGCAGTCATTTTCAGCACCGAACTGTTTACATAAGGAAGAAAAAGAGACAGGAGACATGTACCAGAAAGGATGATGATTTTTCATGGGTGCATTTTTTTGAATTCTAAGTCGGGTGGCCTTAAATGAAGCAGAAAACAAAAAATTATGCTCCCTTCCAGATTTGTTAATCTCTCCAAAAGATGACTTAACCCATTTCTTTTCACTTCATCTCAGACTAATACTGTGATTCTAACAGAAATCATAACTTAGGGCAGAATTTCAAGAGAAACGGTCAGCTGCTTCTCTCACCAGCATGTTTTCCTATCAAACACAGCTCCTTGGCTGCTAAATGCCTCCAAAATCAGCCTGATGCTGAGGCTTTAAAATTATGATGAAACAGAAAAGTAGAGCAGACAGGGAAAGGAAATTTCTTGCACACAGTCATCATTGCCACTGCAGTCAGTATTAAAACGTAGGCTGCTTCCAGTGCTAGCAGAGGTGGGCTGCCATCCCAAAGCCAAAGCCCTGCTTGGTTTTGAGTCTCATACCAATGCAGAACGGGGCGGCTTGTGCAATTGCAAAAGCTGTTACGGACTTCTAAATGAAACATGTTAACAGTAGATGTGCTTATATTCCTTTTCTTCGTGTTTTCCTCACTTGGAGATTATTTTTTATTATGTAAAGCATATTGTTAACTGCTGAATTATAGGTGATCTGACTTTCACTCACACAGTACATGGGTTTCCATTGGGTCTACACTGAGAGACAATAAATTTGTCTCCAAGGCTTCTAGCTGGCCAAGTTTGCTCTATGGCATCCAAACGTCAACTTCTGCTGCAAAATGGTAGATTTTTCATTTTGATTGAAATACAGAAGCATATCATCAGAACTCTTTTCCCTGAATTTAGTTGCATTTTTTTCTTTCAATGTGTTTTATGTCAGTAGACAACAATTACATTGTCAAAGCTGTATGCAAACAGACACGAAGTACGCAAAACCTAGATAATATAGCAGCTGCTATAAGTTTGCAGTCAAACTGTGCTAATCAGTCCTGGCAGTTGGAAATTACTTTTTCCTGTTATTCAAAGGAGGTAAAAAGTAGAATTTACATTGTTCCTGTTGCTATTCCAGATTCCTTTATGGTTAGACCTGCACAGACTTGAGAGAGCAGGAAAAATCAAAGAAAGCCTGATAAGCCCCAGTCATTCAGCTCATACAACAGTATTATTTCTTGCCGTGTATTAAGATCTTCCAGCTGAAGAGCACATAGGCCTTCCTGTAAAAAGAGTGAAGGACTGCCGCTGACCTCCAGAATTTCTGATTTTGCAGATTTTTGTCACTGGATTGTGCTGCAGGAGACAGCTCCAAAACTCTTGAACAGGGAGCTCCAGGCAGCTCCTAACTTTCAAGACAGATTTCCAGCAAACGCTCTCTCTGCCACAACAGCTTCTCCAAGGACAATACAACGCCAGGGACAGGCTAGGAGTGAATCCCAGCTGCTTTGACATCCTAGCAGAGAAGGAGGCCAAGGTCCTTCTCAAAAACAGCAGTCACTTCAGATAAAAATGTTTGTAACTTTGGGAACAGTGGCATTCTCCAATATGTGCTGACTGTCAGGTTCCGCGGGAGTCAGTGAATAACGGCAGCTCTTCTGATATGCCATCAGTCTATCTTATTACAGCATTGATTTTTGCTACGCCTGACATCCCCAAACTTGCTCCTAAAAGAGGCACAGTCTTCCTATTTTTAGATACACTGTCAATATTTTTTTTCCAATATAATTTCTGCCTGGTTTGATCCTAATTAAGCACCTAAGGTGCACTTTCCAGGTTATGTCAAGAGGAAAATTCCCTTTGATCAGTATTTTTTCTCTGCCTATTTTATTCTTGTCTGCAACTGCCAGATTTAGTCTGAAATTGAAACAAGCTTCCAGCAACATACCACAACTGGGCGTAGCTAGTGCTCAGCTACATCCTTTGTGGTCTTCAAGAAAGAGAAGACTGTCATGAATTAGGACTCACCTGGTTGTGGCACTGACAGCTGGCGTCTCTGCTCTTATGAATTATTTAGATTGTTGCATTTACAAGATAATTGCAAAGATCTACATAATGACAAACAAAAAAACATATTTGACCTTTGAACATGTAATAAGTTAAAGCACATCTGCAGGGATGAAAGACACATAAACTACCTCATGCTGCTAGAAGAATCTGTAATACTTACAGGAAGTGATGCTCACTCTTGCAGTGTTCACCAGTCCTTGTATTTAACTGTGCTGCAGCTTTCATTCTTTACAGAAACCAAGGATCTTCCCGGGATCATTTAAGCAACAGCCCACAGCTTATCTTGCTTTGAATAATGCCTTTTCCCTACCTGTGTGCATCACTCACCTAAAAGAGTTTACTCCCTAATTTAGATGCTAACCTCACTGTCTTTAACACACGCGTTAGTCAAAGGAAAAACTACCAAAATTCAAAGAGGCAGCCCCTCCAGCCTGCCAGGGAGCGGGCTGTAGGCATCAGCACTCATCAGCCCAAAGGCCAAAGAGAGTAACTGGCAGAAACTGCAGGAAAAAAAAATTCAAGGAAAATATTAGGAAAAAACTTTCTGACTGTAAGAACAGGATCCCTGAGACAGAGAGCTGTAAAGTCTTTATGTGTCTTTAGCAGGTTAGAAAGATGTCTGTCGGGATGACACAAGTTAAATAAATGCTTCCCTGGGGCTTGGTAACATCCTGAGGTCTGTTCATGTTGGATGGTTCATGTCATAAAGATCAAGCTTATTCAAACTACATCCATGTAGGAATTCGGACAGGAATTTTGCAACCGTTCATTCCTGGTCGTAGATAAATTCTTTAATGACCCCGAGGAGCAAGTTCCTGGGTCCCCTTGGTGTTTAGTAAGGCCTCAGCTGTGAGGTAGGAGCCTTCCTCTTTGCACTGGTCGTTCGCTTGGTTCCTTTGGTTCAGCTGCAGGGTAGGCAATCCTCTTCACTTGGAGCAATCCACCTGCTAACAAAACCTGAAGGAGATAAAATCGGCTTGAGGAATGAAGCTGGTTTGCAGCTCACCTTCGTTGTTATCTGGGATCCAGGCTGACGTTTCCTTTAATAAGAAGGTTACCATTTGTTGAGCAGGTCTTTGGTGATGAGCTTGAAGCATCTCCCCCTCCCCTCCCTTCCTCGTCCCCCATCAGAGTAATGAGGAGGGCTGCCTGGTGTGACTTTATACGACTTGTATTTCCCTAAGCACACAGACACAACATATCAGAATTTATTCCAATATATCATGAGCACCAAACAAAAATTTTTTCCTTACATTTCTCCCCTACTGCTTACATATTCTGCTTTCTAACCACTCTCCTCTACATACCACTATCTCCAGGCTCTTTTCAGCTGATGGATGATGGGAATGAAAAAGAACTCAGACTCTCAGGTATTCATAAATATTCCTCAGCCCTTCAGCCATCCTGGCTGCCTCTGGCCACTCCACCTCCGAAAAATGCAAACAGCTTCCCAGGTTCTTCTCCGGACAGTCTGGCAGGTTGAGAGATGTATGCTTGAAACAGCAAAAGGTCAAGTGCCATGTTTCAGCTGCAGTCAGGTTTGTGAACAAAGCATGCAAGAAACACACCGGGACAGCTCCATTTTGGCTGTTAAAGCGTGTAAAGGTTTAGTTGTGGGGCCATTGGGGTTTTATTTAATCAGAACATTTTTTTACCCTTCGGAAGGGGAAGTTGTGGCGAGGCTATTGACATTTCTGTGAATGATCTGAGCATTACTAACAAGATTGCTGAATCATTACCACGGTTAGTATAATTCAGGTTCAGATGTCAAAGCTATCAATTTTTCAAACTAAGGAATGGGGAAAGCTCGCATTTGTACAAAGCTGTAGAGACTAAAGGGAAAACAGTGCTTTTAACTTTCACTTGGTGATCTCACACCCAGGGAAAAAGAAGATGAACTGGCCATGGAAGAGACAAACAAAAAGACCTTCTCGAAGCAGGGAGCTGTCACCTTCATCCCAGGTCTGAACTTCCCAAACCACTGCTAGGGAAGGGGAGACCTTGAAGGAGTTGCAAATGAGTATAACACTGAGGTAACAGACCTCAGACCTTTGCGGGTTTTTATCCTTTCTTGAGACTAATCAAATTTGTTCCTGGCATAATGCTATGAAAGTCACCCCAGGGAAGAGTTTGGACTCTTGGCTGATCAAGGTTTTAATATAAAATGACATTTTTGCCTTTGAATTTGCCATTTCAGACACCACAATGAAGGGAAAGGGCTAAAAAATGCCAAGACAACAGTTCTTAATAAATGTCTTGCTTTTTTCCACCCCGAGTTCTGTTAAAAATAAAGCTATTATAACTAAATTTTGAAAATGTGTTATCTATACCAGTGGGGGTTTTTTTGCAGTTTTACTGCCAAGTATTGCAGCTTCACAGCCTTCCTCTCACTGACCCACTGCAAACCAGGGTGAACCCCTGGTCTTGAGCCAGAGCATCATTAATTCGTGCTCAGCACTGTCCGAGCCCCGTTGTCCTCCCTGGGGAAAAGGGCACGTGCCCTCCATTCCTCGTTAATGAATTTCAGTTGCTTCTTCGTCCAACTTTGTTGCAGGTATTCATAGTAAATTATGGTAGACATTCTGATGAAGCTAAAATGAAAAAGTATGCCATATTATCACACGCAAAAAATGTTGCAGTCATCTAAATCATGGAACCCATTGTTATTTCCCTTTGTTTTTTAACTAGTTCCAGGTAACTTTTCTTGTGTTGCTTGTGTTATACTTTCCAATTTGTATTTCAGTCAGCATGATGCACATTAAATTCGCTAACAGGAAATAGGAAATCACTGGACTATGATGACACGGCAGGTTAATAATACAGGTTCCATGTGCCGAAATTAATTCCTAATCCGTATTCTCAGGAAATAGAGCCTTCTGAGTGGTGGCATTGTTCAGGAATTTACTGTGCCAAAGACACATGACCGTTTGATACATCTGTCACGGAAACAATCTTTTCCTGATGGCTACTTTGTGTGGCTCCGGCGATATCTGGTAGGTTTCTAATGACAGAAATAATTGTAAAAATGATAACGTAAGACCCATAGCAAAAATACTGAAAACATACATGTCTTGTGTGGAGATATATATAGTGGGAGGAGATCATCCACCAGATCCAGCACTGCAGACTGTTTCTCATCCCACAGTCCAATATAATAAGCATTTGAGACCCCCTATTGCGAGCAAGTACTTAAAGATTAACATTAAAGGAAGAATAAACCTTTCCAATCAATTGTGAAAGTAAAAGCAGCAGTGAAGCAACAACAGAAATTAGAATCATAGAATCATAGAATCATAGAATTGTTGAGGTTGGAAGGGACCTTTAAGATCATCGAGTCCAACCTTTAGCCTACCCTGACAAGAGCCACTTCTAAACCATGTCCCTCAGTGCCCCATCTACCCTTTTTTTAAACACCTCCAGAGATGGTGAATCCACCACCTCCCTGGGCAGCCTATTCCAATGTTTAATAACCCTTTCAGTGAAAAAATGTCTCCTAATATCTAATCTAAACCTCCCCTGATGTAACTTGAACCCGTTTCCCCTTGTCCTATCACTTGTCACCAGGGAGAAGAGGTCAGCCCCCATCTCTCTACAACCTCCTTTCAGGTAGTTGTAGAGGGTGATAAGGTCTCCCCTCAGCCTCCTCTTCTCCAGGCTAAACAACCCCAGCTCCCTCAGTCGTTCTTCATAAGGTTTGTCCTCCAGGCCCCTCACCAGCACAGCTAGAAGAAAATTAAAAACAGCTCCCCCAGAATACCTGTTTTAATTAAACGTTAGTTGGAAATATGTGGATTAAAATAGGAATGATATTTGAATTAATAAAAGAGCAGCAAAATTATTCAGGATTTTTTTCTTTGAATGATGGCCTAATTTACTGAGATTCGAGGCACGTTTGCTGTCTAGACAGACCAGCTTTACAGGGACACTTTGTGAGAACAGCTCTGTCTGTAGCTATGGTTAATGCAGCACCTTTTGTGAGCTGACTTACTTCGTTGATCCAGAATGTCCAACCAAGCTACCAGCCACCTGTGTGGTTTGGGCGGTAAAAAAATAATGCATGGAATTTTTTTTAAGTGTTAACAAGTGTACAAAATGAATTGCAAGAACATCTCGGTATCTGGAAAGCCAAAAGAAGATGCTGAGTTGTGTATGGCAGTCAGGAGAGAAAAAGAACCTTGAAATGCATCCAAAACATTTCTGTGCTGGGGAATTTTTCCAACGCTGCTTTCAGTTCCAAACTTATATACGAATTGAAAACACCACAAAGCCCCAGAAAACAGCAAGATACAGTGAGATTAAATATAACATAAGAGCTATTTTAAATTATTAGAACAAACTAAAATTAAAGATTAGGCCTTAAATTCATAGCATCAAGTTTATGTCAACCGTATCTTTCCATATTTTTAAGGTCATTTTTCTATGAGCTAAACATTTCATTAGGGAAGTGTTGTAAAGCACTAAACTGGGCCACAAGTACCATATCTCACACATGCTGGTGTTGGACTGAGTTCGTTTACATTGCCATAGAACCGGAGACCTTTGGCGGCAAGGTGATAAACACAGACTTAGTATTTTTAATAAATACAAACGTAGTATTCTTGTCCGTCTATTTGTTAATGCCATTCACTGATATGTCATGTAAGAATAATGTAGCCCTTTCTGGAACCACGTATCAGTTAATATTTCTACCTCTGCCCTCACAATCACTTCACAAAGCTTTGAAACCACAGGCCCCTCTGAGGAGGCTCCAGCTCACCAGCTCCAGCACACACACAGTGCTTCGTTGTCAACACCTAATTTTCCTGTGCTGTATCATTGCCCAGCTCTGTCAGTCTGTTTTCTGCTGGGTTTTTAAGCACCAGTTTTTCTTTCTTCCATACCTTTCTTCCATACTTTGCTCCACTGGTACCACAAACTCATTTTTCTAAATGTATTGGCTCCTGAGAGTCCCCCTGGGCGAGACCATGTTTTAGCAGCACTGCAAGAAAAGAAATGCAGCCTGATGCTCAAAAAAGCCCCATAAAAATGTTGATGGTCTCAGACTCTCCTGGTATTGAAGATTCATCAGGTTGGTTTTTTTCCATGACAATGTATTTGAATGCAGTATTTTGAAAGTTGAGCAATAGGTACCAATTATATGCTAGTAAAATCTAGTGTCTGCATACAAAATTTACATTGTGGTGGGATGGTATTAAATTTACTGGTATATTGCCAGAACGTGCAGATATTAACCATGTTTTTGCGGTGTGTTGCAGCCTCAGAGGAGGATGTTTGCACGCTCCCTTCTCCTTCATCACGCACAAGGAAAGCACACTATGCGCCACAGAGCTGCACTGATGCAGAAGAGCTCAGGAACCAGCATAAAAAAACCCCAACAAAACCAAAACCAAACAAAACAAAGAACCCCCACAAAATACCAAGGAATTTCTTTTTAGGGCTGGCAACCACAATTGCAATGTGGCACACCAAAGAAAGCTAGCCAGCTTGGACAGCCTCTGCGGTCTGTTTAGGTGCTTGGAGCTGCAGCTTCGTCTCCCACTTCCTCACTTTCTGTGCTCTTGATGTGAAAAATCATCAATGGTAAAATGAGGGACCATTTTCAGGCTTACATCAGCTCCTTCAAATGTGGATCTCTGGTCTTGTCTAATTTTTAAGAGTAACAAGTACAAACATAGTACAAAATACAAAGATATAAACAGCTGAAAGTCATGAGACTTGAGGCTTCCAAAGACTTTTGAACACAGACATGAGCTGGTATATTAAGTCACGCAGGCACTTTAAAAAAGCTTATTAGCATCCTGTCCTTGTACAAAGATGCCCTTGGTGTCCTGCTGCCTTAACATCAACAACCAACACCCTATTGCTTTCCATGAGGCACGCTTTCCCTCGCGCTTGCAGCTCAGCCACCACCTGGAGAGGAGTGCTATAAAACACCGAAGAGAAAGCTCACAGAGGTAATAAACCAGTAAGAGAAAATACCTGGGGTGGGTGCACAATACACCGAAACATGTCTATCAAAATAATAACCGGACACAAGTCAATAAATAAGTGCTGATCTAGAATACAGTTCCCAACTTTCACATGTAAAGATGGGTGAAACACGTTGCCTGGAGGAGCAGGTTATGGGGAGTGGAGGAAACGGAAATTCATACCATATAACAAGAGAGAACTTTCATTTGTTCACTATAGGAGGCAGCTGGAGCCTGCAGCCAGCAGATCTGAACTCAAAAAGGAGGATATGAAACTTAGAAAACAGCAGTGTACTGGAGGGTGTTAGGTAAAATAAAATTACTCTGTCAGAGAACAACTAAAGTAAAAAATAATTCAGGATTAATATTAAATGAAGGCTAGAGAAGTTGGAAAGGGTAAATTCAGCAAAAAAAGTTTGTAAGGAAGGGGCAGTATGTGGTCTGGTGGAAAGCAAGGACAGCAAGTCCGTGTTGGTGCTGTTTCTACATTTTTCATAAACAACTGGAAGCAAGCCTGAAGCAAAGCAAGAAAAATACTATATACAAGAAACACAGCAAAACCCTCCACATTTAGTTCATTTCAGCTTCACAGAGAATTTGCCCTAAAGAGCAAAATGCCTGTGCCTGTTAAAGCAGCACCAGAGGATAAAGCAATGGTAACAGCAGGAAACAAAATGATAACTGTACTAAAGCGACAGGAGAGACAGTTCGTCTTCCGCCAAAGGAGAAGGAGATCCACTTTCCTTATTCTACCATCCCTGCAGCTCCATGGGTTCAAGTGGATTACTTTCAATTTAAAGCAGTGCGGATGAGGGCAGGTTTGCAAGGACAGCAAGGCTGGATAAGGAAGCCATTACAGCAGAGAAGGAGGCCACTTAGTTTTCCCTCTGACCACCGTGGTCTTGGGTGCTCTCTCAGACACACATCCTTCACACGCTAAATATTGTGTGTCCATCCCTTTCAGTGTCTATCACTCACTTTTGGCTCAGTAACTTTGTGTAATATGAATGTCTTCATAAATCGTCTCATCTGACATCCACGTGCTGGGGAACTCGCCCATGGCTATTTTTCAAGGCAACTTTTGGGAGAAGGTCATAATTGGAGAGCCAAGTACATTGCCCAGAGAAAAAAAAAGAAGGTTAGTTACAGCATTCAAAGAGAAATATTCAAAGCTCCTGCATATGAAAAATTAATAAGCTGACCAAACATTTGAAAGCTGAATAAATAACATTTCCCTAGCAAAAATAAAGCTGGATGATCTGAAACAAAATAAGGGCCTCCATCCAGCAAGGAGAAGGAAAAGATAAGCTGTTTTCCTCTAAACTTCCCCCGCTTTCATTAGAGGTCACACAGTTCAAAGACGACTGAGTTCAAAAAGGACTTCAGCAGTTGAGTCCAACCGTGATCACAGCGTATTTTCTTGGGAAACAGAAAGTAGGAAATCACCAGTTACATTCTAAGATAAGGTGACACATTAGACAGCACAGGCCTCATCCTGCACCCTGGTATTTGTATTACTTCCCTGTACTGTTCCCTTTGTGTTATGTCCCTGTGCCCTCCGGACAGTGCTGCTCTCCACCCCCTGCAGCCACACAGGCAGCTTGTCCTTTCCAGCCACCTACGTAATACCCTGAGCGGCAATAAATACATACACGATTCCCGCATGTCAATGGAAAACTGCACCCACCCCTTACGAAACCGGCCCCACTGCTACACGCACCTCGCAGCAATCTCCAAATTTCTCGCTGGCTCTTGAGCAAGTCCCATAACTGTCCAAAGGAAGAAGGTCTCCCCCTCCTGCCATAAGGTCCTGTATGACCTCTGCTTCAACGTAGAGCAACCAACCAAACTGATCCTCTCTACAACAGTTATGTTAACTATCAAGTGGTTTTCCACGTAGGAAGTAAGTAAAAGGCTCAGAGGAGATGGAAAGACACATCCCACGTAGACAGACTCAGGCAGCTGCAAGTCCTGCCTCAGTGCTTGATCGGGCAGCAACTTTGGAGTTATTTATTCAAATTATTCCTTTGATTTGAATTACAATTGAATCTTTCATATAACTGAGCTCAACCTGCGCTTTTAAGTCTTGAACGTTCATACTGAGTCAGGCCTGTCTATAAAAGCAGTGAATTGAATATTCTTATTAGGTTCTTGGGATGCTTTTTTCTCCTGAGTTCAAACAGCGGCAACTTATTATGCAGAAGCTTCTCTCCTGAGCCGCTGGAAGAATCAGCCTTTTGTCAGTACATGGTACCGCCGGCATGCTCGTTTTCCTCACAAAACTCCCTCATTTCAAAATATCAGCTTGACTCACGACTGCATGCTAGATCTGGAAACTGCTTGTATGGCGAGGGTAATGAATATACAATATATGCACAATAACAAACAGCTGATGAGTCATTCCCAAATTTGTCATATATTAACTTCACAGCCAGTCTCCACTGGGGAACAGAAAGGTGGTGCCTGAAAAGAGCTTTAGAAAAACTCAGGGGACACGCTGAACTTTCAGCTTGTTTGCCAAAAGGTATAATTTGGCAACATCAACAATGTTCAGAAAACGTCAGGTTAACGCATTTAACTTCTCAAGGTTTTCTTTGCCATAGTCAGAAACTATACAGTCCTACGTAGCTTTGCAAAGGAAATAGTAGCTCGGATATGCTTATATAAAGCTGCCCGTAAAATTACCACAAAAACTGAATAAGCCTACAGATGATACTGTCTCAGCCTTCCTGTGATGTGATAGTAATACCACAAAGTAATTTTCTTATTCTTCCATTAAAAAAACCCTCTTTAGCCTTAGCAAGCTGGCAAGTTGAAACCACTAAGACCGAAACACAGCCTGACAGACTGAATTCCCATACAAGCACCAGACTTTGATAAAAATCAGAGTATCCCCACAATTTTGGGTGACAGTATTTTGGTTTAATCCTCCCTTCCTCCATTGCCTGTGTGTCTGAGTATGCATGCACGCAAGGGATAATGACAGTATATTACCATCGCGTCATTTTTATCCACTTATCCTAAAGAAATACCGTTAATGTAAATACACTGCCTAGGAAACCGACCCATTTATTTTCCTCAACAAATTTTAAGCTCAGTGCTCAACTTCAACAAAATCTGTCCAAACGGTGGCAGTCTTCAAGGTATCAGTTGCCAGACATGTGGCAACAGGGAGCTGGCCCCTCCATGGGGCTGCAGGCAGCTCATAAATGCACCAGAAATCAGAAATCCTGGTTTACACAAGCATTTGTCAGGTTAGTTTGTTTGGGGACGTTTGCAACTATTTCTGCTTTCCACCAAAAAAATATTTTAACAGAGTAACAGCAGTATTTGGCCTATGTTTCCAGTGCGTAAATACAAAATCTGAAAGGAAACCTTTCTGTTGCCCCAAACACAGAGAACTGATAATGGCAATTAGTTAAAAATGGAGTTAATGTGTTTATTGTTGCTGCCTTTTTTTTTTTTTTCATGGAAACTCACCCATTGCACTGTAGCCTGATGTTTACCCAGGTGTGCACAGGCTATCTGTGTGTTCAAAGCCACTCCAGCTTCCTAGCGATGCCCCTGTGGCTGAGCTCCTGCAGGTTATCTCATGGATGGTCTGGAAAAAGCCCCCCTCGTGTCTTCTAGCATGGTGTTTGCACCTTGCAAGCTGGTGCCGAACAATGTGATAAAGACTGGTCTTCCCCAAATCTTATTCATACCAGTGCAAAGACTGCTGGGGCACCACCACGTGAGGAAACAGGCCAGGCACCGCCTCTCGGGCCATGCTTTGAACGGTCTCAGTCCTCCTTCTGCAGGTCCGTTCTCACTGAGTGGAGCTGCTGCTATCGCTCCCTCACAGGCTTTGTTTATTTAGTGCCTGAGGATTAAAATAGCTTTATAGAAATAAAGGCTTTTCTTCTGGAACAATTCAAATTAGGATCTATGCTGGAGCACGTAATTACCCTACATGTGCCTGAAATCAAGGAGAGCCAGTCAGATGCCTATCTGTAACAATATGCTATTTTCACAGCATATAATTTTCAGATCACGCACATCAATATTATAATTAGGTTATGAAAGCAGAGGGTATCTTTATTTACATACATTTCTTTTAACTCAGAGAAGTGTTATAATTTCCCTTCTCCTTGGTAAATGTTTTTCTCTCCAAACCTGCATCACGTTCTAATGACTGTATGGCTGCAGTCTGTGTTTGAGACGGATGGCCCATGGCTGCAAAAGCCCTGCTTGCTACAGAGGGGATTTCATTTTGGTAAATTAATTCTAATTGCAGGCATATTTCCTGTGGAGACTGTTGGACGGAAAGCTTGGTAGATTGGAGTAATTTTGTGATTTTAACCAGAAGACATTCCAAACCTGAACATTCACAATTCCCAGAAATATAATGAGATTACCTACTTTAAAAAAAAACCAAACAAAAAAACCCAACAACAACAACAACAAAAAAAAACAGCCACACACACAGTTTTCAGGACCACACTGTTTCTGCACCCAATAAGGTTTTGTTTCAAAAGCTGGGGCCTTTGCCCCCAGCTACATCGATCAAGCTTCCCAAAATAGGACTTTTGGTCTCTAGTAAAAATCCTTATTAGAGTCCTATATTTGGGTTGGACTTTTCTAGTGGATTAGTTCAATCTGCTTCATTTCATTAAATTTGTATAACATAATAATTTGCGAGACTTCTGCTCTTCTTCCTCGTAAACTTTGGTTGGAACTGGCCAATGAGTTTAAAAACTGTAAGCCTACAGAGGAGCAGGAGAGAGGCAAAAAGAGGTTTCTGTCCAGAAAAGGTGACTGAGATAAATGCACACTATGATGACTTTGTCCTCTGGTTTCAGAGCTGCTAGAAAGTACTTGGGTCATGTTATCAATTTGTTCTCAACATGAAGACTTATGGGGTTTTTTTGCTTGTGAAAAATGCCATCTTAGATTCAAAAGCCTCTGGAGCATGATTTCAGGGAAAACACAGAAGAAGCCACAAAATGTTTGAGCACATTATTAAGACTAAAATAGGCATTCCATTGGTGGCATTTGTGCACCCTAGCATAGTAGCCAGAAGCCTGCTCAGCTAAGAGCTAAGTTGTATTTCTAGTTTTGTTTGTCTTAGTGCTGGGGAGCCCGAGGCTGTTAATGTCAGCATCAGCTGAAATCACGTACAGTTCTGGAACAATGAATAGTCATTTATTGGGAACTGGTTTAAAACAAAAACTGTCCAAGAAAGCAAAATAATACAAAAAAGGACAAAAAGTAAAGCTAGGCAGGACATGATTTTTTTTTTCTTGGCAAACTAGCTATACTGAGATTTCCATGTGATTAACTTTAAATATAGAGGGGTTTATAGGCTTGTCTTCATGTTTTCATTCCAGCACCTATGAAAACCACATGTGCAAAGGAAAATATAATAAATATGAAACTGGGGTTTCTTTTACTGAGTACCAGAATGATGCATTAGTCGCAATTCCAGATGAATCCATTATGGAAGATTTCCCCACTATTTTTTGGCTTTTCAACTGTTCTGTTGCTATTTTCCTTGAAGTTTGCCCCTGCCTTTTCTGCAATATGTTCCTTGCCGAAGGAGCTTTCAGCCGACAGAGTTTTCTAGAGCGCCCTTACTGCTGTCCTTGCCGTAACGTGCATCTCTCACAGCGGAGCCCATTGCTCTGCTGATGCCAGTGAGTCAGTCTCTGGGCTCAGTAAATGCGTGTCTCTGGCAGCGGGGCAACTAACTCTATGGGAACTTTCTCTAAACAAACTCTTTTAAGACTCAACCTATGCAGAGCATCTACCCACTCACAAATGTCACTGTTTCCTTTCAAGAAATAATGACTGATAATAATAAAGTGAATCAGTGATCTCTTCTGGACTTCGGGAAACATCATCTTCAGGAAGCAACATATTTTGGCAAGTTATCTGGTTTGTGAAGAACAAAGGTACTTCAAATCATGTCACAGAAGTGTGCCTGTAGTGCCAAGTCCCATGTTGAAAATAAAAGCAAAAAACTCTCTTGAGTAGTCTAAACCCTCTACCGATGTTTGTAAATAAAGACTTGGATCTGTTTTTCAGTTTCGTGTGTCCATTTTCTGTTGTTTTTTAAAAAAAATTCTGGCAATCAAGCCAAGACCTTCCATTTTAGCTTGACTTGAAACTACTTTTGAACATTTTCTAAATTACTATTATGGCATTCATAACTTCCAGTGAGCTGAAAAGTAAGTTTCCAAACAGTTCCGATTCACTTATTGTTATTCTGCACGTCTGGCTATTACAGATGTTTCAGAATTTTCCGCTGGGAGGCTCTGATCACCAGAATGAAATGATCAATTGCTCCAATTTAGCTTTTAAACTGAACTGAATCAGATTCTCCGTGATGTCCTTGTTTATGGGTTTTCAAAACGAAGCCTCTTGGAAGAGGGGGGAGAGACACTTATAATAAGAGGTGGCTGCAACACAGCAGGCCAATTTCCTGCCATTTAACATCACAATAGTGGAGTCACTGCTAATAGCAAATTCAATTTATAAATCCATTAAAACAACAAATCAGCCTGATTTGCTATATAAGAAGTAATGGTTGTGTCCTAGAAGAAAGATGTTCGTTTCAACAAGACAGGGAAGAGAGTTGTTCTTGTGATTACCGTCCTTTTTACCCCCTCTGCTTATACAATACATAAGATTTGTAAACGTTCGTACTTCCAGCGGCTTTCCGGGGCCGGTTTCTGCCCTCAGCTGTTCTTATGAAAACCTGCTTAAATCAAGTATTGAACCAACATCTAATTGAGGGCAGACGCCGACCCAAATGTATTCAAGCAAAAAGACGCAGGGGCTCAGCAGGAATTCCAACAAAAATGGGAATGAGAAGCAGCAAAGGAGGGCCCCCATGTTGCCATGGGCTTTGCGCTCCCAGCTTGCCTTGCCCAAACCCAGAGCGGGGGGTCTCCCCACCTGAGCTGCCAATGCCACAGACTGCCACCAGTGCTGGACGCACGCAGTTCCTGCGGGTATTTGCTCATCAGATCTTATTTATGGTGCCTCACATAGTAGCCCCCATAGGTAGGGCATGTAAATGTTTCTGTAATGCCAATACTTGTACTAATAGTACAACTGTTCACCGAGTCAATTACGGTTATAGATTTTGACTGCAGAGAAAACATTCAACAGATTCATTGAATCTGAACATTGAACAGACTCAAAACATCACAGTGAAGATTCTGAAGGCAAATATCGAGAACCCAGATCATTTTATATGTCTTTCAGCAGAAATCTTGAAGCCTTGCAAACCAAATTACAGGAGTGAATGATGCAGGCATTTGACAGAGTAATTATTCTTAATTAGATTTTGACAAAATCTTTGGGAGACAGGCATTTGAATCATATGAAGATACATTCTTGTATCAAAATTCACAAAAAATGGCAGTTGTGCTGAAAAGCCAAATACAGCAGTTTAGTGCTAGGAGAGACGATTCCACACAAGCAAGAGGTAAAGAGTCCTGAAGCCACCTCGGCTCTTTCCGTCCCCGAGAAGCCTCTCCTGGCCTCAAGGGGTGCGTGTCCAGTGCAGCAGCAGTGGTGTCTTAGAGAGTCCTCCTTCCATCCCCTCTGCTAAATCCTCTACGGATATTTCACAGTCACGTTCCCATTTTTCTCACAATCCTGTTTCCTCCTATATGTCCTCCTCATCACGGTATTTGTGTCAGTCTGTACCTCGCCCCACCTTAAAAATGGACGTATTTCCTGACACCTGCAATAAACCAACTCGAGCACTCAACATGGATGAAAAGAAGAAATGACCCTCCTAGTTATTCCAGGTGGGTGCCATGTCTTGTGCTGCCTGTCCCACGGTCTGTAAGCTGTCTGCAAGAAGGACCATTTCCACGTTTTAACAGTAGAGAAAACAGCCTTAGCATGTAACAAAAGCCCAGCAGGTACTCGTTTCTTAGACCTGAACTGCACAAACAGAGATGAGGAAAACTGGAGGAGGAAAAGGGAGATTTTAGTCAGAAAATGAGAAGTAAGAGAAAGGTTCAAGCTTTCCTTCATCCCTGCCCAATGGCAAGGAGGAATTTACCATTTTTTCTTCCACTAAATAGACCCATAATATTATGGAAACTAAAAATAGATTTGACCTGTTCTTAGGTCTTTATGACTGCATATTCTACTTTCCAGTTTCCTTCCTTTATATCTTTTGCTTGAATTAATTGCACAGAGCGGTTGGTTTAATGTGTAGTGTAGCAACGTTTCCCCTTCTTCATGAAGATCCCTCCCCAGGGAACACAGCCTCCTCATCTATTGCTTTTTTGGCTTTGAATAGCTGAGCACCACATTAGCATCCCCTTGACTGGAGCATGGACTGGGGCATCCCTCTGCCACTTCTCACTTTCTTTCATCTGCCTCCTGAACAGCCTTTGGTAATCCCTCTATTTGAAACTTCCTTTTCAAGTGGTTGAATTTCTCTTTAACTCATTTGCGCTATCTGAGGAAGATTAGCACTGGGGAATCAGCCACTTTCACTCTTTCTCTCTCTTTCTCCTGTCTCCCTTTAGCACTCCGCAGTCTTAAATACATGGCACTGTTTTTTTACTCCTGAGTATCCCAGTGGTGTCCATCAGCTTTCTCCCACTTTCTGCATTAAGGAGTTGATGGGTACCTCCTGAAACAGCACCTGTGCCATGTTTTTTAATCCAGTAAATGTGCTTTCCCCCAGATCTGAAAACAATACAGCTGCATGTTTGGAAGCCACTTAAGTCAATTATGACTTAAGTCAATAATGTGCGATTACTTAGTCCTTCTTCATTTAATGTGAATGTATCTCTGTGTGTGTATTTGTTGCCTAATAATTCTCTAGTGACTCCTGTGAGAGGCAAGGGCACCAAACACACAGAAACAGGAAAGACAAAAGCAGGTAGCTTTGCTCTGCACTTGGTATGTAAAGGACTGTCGTGGTTTAGCCTCAGATGGCAACAAAGAACCACGTGCCGCTCGCACGTGCCTTCCTAATACAGGAAGGATCGTAAGAAAAGGCAAGACTCTTGGGTTGGGACAAAGGCAATTTAACAGAACAGCAAAGGGAACAGGCAAACAACAACAACAACAACAACAACAACACGGATAGGGGAATATACAAACGCGATTACGGAACCGCCGCTCCCCGCTGCTCGCCAACCGGCCGGACCCGGGACGCCCCAGCCCGCTTTTAAGCAGCAACTTCCTGCCCCCTCCCCCGGCAGCTCAGGGTGGGCGTGGCTCACATGGCATGGAATACCAGGAAAAATTAACCCTATCCCCACCGGAACCAGGACACGCAGTAAGCGAAACTGAAATATTTGGAAATCTAGCCCAACACCAAGCCAGCCCTGGCAAGGCCTCCTCTTGCTTCCGACTGGAGATGGCTGCTTTCTTGAACCATCCTCAGGCCCGTGCCGTGCAGCAGGTGCAAATATCCTGCTTGTAGGAAGCATCTGGAAAATAAAATATGATCTATGCACATACACTTAAACCCTGAAATAAACAAGTCAGTAATCTTTCCACGTCCTGCAGTGAAATAGGAGAAATTTTATCTCCCATGATTAAATTGGTGCTTGGCCTGCAAAAAAAGTTGTAGCATATGATTTCCCTGCATTACTTCTGTGTAAAACACTCCTCTTATTTTCTCTCTAATTGCTCAGTTGCAACTAGACTCCCATTTTGGGAGATGACCATTTACTCTTATACATTTTGCTCTGCAGATTACATCATCTCCAAGAGTTTTTAATTCATTGCATCTCTCACTTGTATTTTTGTTTTCTAATACATTTTGCTGCTGCTACGTTAACATATTAGGAACCAAATTATCAAAGGTAAGTAGCAATGGGGACAGATTCATGTGCGTGCATTTGCTCAGATTTCCACATTTCACTGTAGGAGGTCCAGTAGATACACACATACATTTTTCAAGACATCAATAATCCTATTTTGGGTTGCTTGCATCCTCAGTGCAGTATTTCTGTCTTATTCCCATGGCATACAAAAGGCTCAATTATTATTTAGGTACCACCGAGTAACAGGTGAATGTTTATGCACAGGCTTCAAGAAGGTTTAAAATAAGACAAAACAAACTCACTCTTCTCTGACAGCAAACATGAAAACAATAAATTGTCTTAACACAGACCAGCGGTCATGGCCAGTGGAAAATAATGAGCATCCCTGTCTGGTTTTGAGGGATTCCCTAGGGATGCTATGTAACCAGCAAACGCTTTTTTGTCTAACCAAGAAAAACCAAGCTGCAGCCCTGTCAGCCTTTCCTGTAGAATAAATGAGACAGAAATACTGAAAGAGCAGTTATGAGTAGACGCATGAATTATTTAAAAAGCTGAACACTGGCAGGTCCCCCCTTCACTGAAGTGGACTGTTTTGAATGCAGTAAGTACCATAGCTGCTCCTGCATGTAACACATAGGATGAACACCTTGATAAAGTCAGCCTACGCTGCACCCTACATGGCTGCAAATGCGGCCTCTCCCCCAAAACCAACGTACCTGATGGCTGCAGCTGAAAGTCTGGCCCCTCGTATTTAATGGGATTACACACCTGGGACTGAGAAATCTCCCTGCTATGTCCCAGTGCTAGCCAGGAAAAATGACACATTCGATGGAGAGCTAGGAAAAGGGAGACTAATTATTTGGTCTGATCTTTGAAACTCTGAAATGAAACCGCCTGGTTTAGCACCAGACTGTCAGAAAGGGGCATAATTCAGCTCTTTCTGACCGACAGGTAAATCTACTGAAGTCACGGCAAGTTCAGTAGAAGAGAGTAGTTTGAGAGCAGAGCAGCATCTTAAGTAAACAGGGCTCAGAAGGAGCTTCACACTCCTCGTTTATGAAGACGGCTACAGAGCCAGTCCATTTAGCCACGAGCACCGTGGGAGCAGGGGCAAAGTGAGCCTGAACAAGGGCCCTGCCAGCACGAGCCTGCCCCAAAACAACATGCTATCCTTACAAAGCCTAGTCACTGCTGTATGCTCATGAGTTTCAGACGCAAAAAAACCCAGACCCGAACCCCACTACATTTTCCTCATTTGTCATCATAAAAAAGGAGATTCAGAGTGCAACAGATTCAGAGTTTATAAACTGGTATAGGACTTTCAAGATGATATAGGATAAGCTTGGCTGCAACTACACGTTTAGGCACAAGCTTTGCCTCATTTCTACGTCCCAAAAATTAGTGCTACGTCTTCCTGACTGTGCTGGCAAAACCCTGGCACGGCACACGACGCCAGCAGCTGCTTTTTGCTGTGTGATTGGCAGTTCAAAGGTGTAAAGCGCTATTTCTGCACTAACCTGATTTGGGGCTGGGATGAATTTTATAACGTTTGCTGATAGATATTCATCAGTGCAGGCTGACAACATTTGATCTTGCACAAATCTATAGCAGAAACTAATGAGAAATTTAAGAAAGAAGAAGAAAAAAAAAGAAGGGAGAAGAAATAAAAGAGAAACGTATTGTTTCTAAAAAAACCCCAACCAACAACAATAAGCAGAAGAACTAGAAATTAAAAGAAAGAACATTCTTCTGAAACCCTTCGGCTCTTTTATTCCCGAGGTGTATGTGCTGGTGTTTGCGTCTCCCCTGAGTTTTCTTACCCTTCTCACTAACTCTGCGTTATCAGTTCCTCTAACTGCAGAAAGCAAAAAACCAAAGTACATTAAAACTCATTGCTCCTTTTAGTCCATTTTCCCAGTGTACCTTTGCAGACTGTATTATTTACCATTAAAAAATTTTACATTCAGCGCTTCAGGAGACATTTTCTTCAGTAACAGTTCTGTTTGTCACTCTAAGATGCAGCTGCTGACTTTAAAGCAGAGGGAATTTTAACAGCAGTCAGCAGAAATGCCACTAGATATAAGTAACTTTTCCATAATAAACAGAGAAAAGTCTCTTTAATTGGCATAGCTCTGGTAGAATCGGAGAGGTGGCAGCTAAGGGCTGTCCCCTCCGTGTAACAGAGGGACAGGGGAACACACGGCGGCCAGTGAAGGGAGGCTGTAAAGTACATGTCACGTTGTTAATCTGCTACCCTATTGCACCTGGGGGAGTAAAGGGCTTTACTGAGTTATTTTTCTTATATGTCCTGAAGCCATCGTTGACCAGGGAAGAGAAAGAGGCCATGAAGTCTTTCAGGTACATTTCTTATGGTTAAAACCTCAAGTTAATAAAGTCAAATAGTAATATATCAGTAACTTCTGCAAACGCATCTCTAATGCTCTCAGCAGAACCTGTTTTGCCTTCTCTCAGGCTGACTTTGAGATGCAAAATGCTGCGCAGTTTTGGGTCCCAGAGGACCAGAATGATAACAGTATTGTAGAAAGGAGAGTGGGAAGAGATCCTACAAGGTCCGTTACTCCCTTCCCCAAGGCAGGATCAGCTCTGGTAAATCAATCCTGCCATTATTTGTCTAGAGTGTTCTCAAAAAACAAACAGTAGTCCTTAAATTTGCAGTGCCAGAGTGTGATCTTCAATACCCCTCCCATGAATATCTCTTTTTCCCTGTCACTCACGGTGTGCAGCCTCAGCGTTAGCTGAGCAGGACAGCAGCAGACCCCCTTGCAGCAGTAATTTTCAGGTGTTTGAGACTTCAAAGCAGGATAACCACATGGTTCCTCTGAATACAGCTTAGAAACGAGGCTAGATATTTAGGACTTACAAATTGCATTCTGTAATTTTCTTCCCGTATTCTCAGAATGATTTTATCATTTCTCTGCTAAACGAGGAAATGCTTAATCCTTGTGTTAACCTTCTTTTGATATTCCAGGATTCTCATTTATTTCGGTCCCTCACAGCTCAAAGGCAACAGTGAATAAAGCCCCATGGCATACTCTTAGTGAAATTTAAACCATCTTTCGTCCTACAAATGCAATACAAACCATAGCATTTATGTAAAATACCACCAGATATATTCATAGCAACAAATGGTTTTGCTTCATGCAACACTTTCACACCACAACAAAATGTGTTCACATTGCAAAGCTGAAGGCAGGGGCTGACGTGCTGGAGCTGGAGAGTGAGAAGTGCCAACCTCTCCCCTTTCCCACTCCTTGGTTTTCCTATCACAGCTACTAACTCGATTCAGAAAGAACTGAAAAATTCACTTTTCCACCCCACCAGAGCAATGGCGCCTACCCGTGGCTGCACACACGGAAGATTTTCAGAATCCTTAAATCCCAAGAAGACTTAAAGTTATAGTAAAAACAGAGAGAAAGGTTCGAGTAATTTTTTTCCATTGCTGTGTTATGGCAGTAATAACTATATGTCTTCAAGGCTGCTAAAATAACAGCACTGTTTTTTCTTGAAAAAGAGTGGTGCTGAAATTCCATTTTAAATCACCCCAAACACACTCAGTTAGAGGTGATAAGAAGGTTAGAAAGTTAAAGCAGTAAGAAAAAAAACTCATGAAAAATGGAAAATTCAACCAGCTGTTGATAAAACAAATCAGTCGTGGTATATACACAGACTGAGGAGAAATCTTGTGTATCTTGTGTACTTTTGAGAGAAATCATCATGTTCAAACATTTGTGGACCATTTTGACGCTTTCCATTGCCTCTTTTCAAAGTGACTTTGAGCCAATGCCTGTCACAGAACAGGGTCAAATACATTCCTTTGCTCAACAGGGGGAAAAAGCAAGTACCAAATAGATTTTTGCTCCCAAGTGCTTATGCATTAAGCTCTTCGGTCACTTGGACATTCATGAATATGTTATCCCATTCTTCTGTAACAATATCTGCTAAATTATCCTGCCTGTCCCAGCAAGGGAGCGAGCTTGGACGGAGGCCAGCCACCAGCTGAGAGCTCTCCTGGCCAAGTCTGTCAAAGTAAATTGATTTTCCTCCAAGACGCTTTGAGCAGAAAAGAAGCCATATTTCACCTCCTTTTCGCTCAAAGGTTTTGGAGCAAAAATCTTGAATCTGGACTAGAGGACACAAAGTGCTACCCAGGGACCACTAGCCACCTACAAAACTTTTGTGCGTGGCCTAAGTTTGGGCCATCTTGACAGCACAAGCCACTCCCACAGACAGTTTCGCTGTCCTCTGCAGCTGTGCCAGGCCATGGTAACTTGTCCGGTCACTCAGGGGACCAGAGATGTCAGTCAAAGTTCAGAAAACCTCCCATTCCTCAAAAATATAGTTAAAATCCAAAGGGCGGCACATCGCACGGCAGGAAGTCATGAATGAGGTGAGTCCCCACGTGCACCTCTCCTCATGCTGAAGATGAACTTTGCTATACAGCCCCCACCCCTCTTGTCTCAGCTGCTGTCGAGCCCACCGAAAGCACCATTTTGGGCACATCTAGGGCACATCTGTGCTCCTGGAGCTGAAAGCCTGTGCAGACAGCAATGCTGTCCAGTACCCGGAGCAGCCGATGAAGGATGAGCTGTGAATGATCTCACTCACTTCTCAGATGCAAATGCATTGGTCTGTCTGCTTGTTAAGTGCACATATTTTTAAGGTACTGTGCTTGGTGGTTTTTTTTATTTTCCTTTCCATCATACAGCTGTTCCTCAGTTCATAAACAGTTCTGGAAACCCATAAAAATTAGTAGACTTGTAAAAAAGTAAACTGAAGAGATTTGCTGCACCAGAGTAGCCTATAACATATCACTCTGGTGCATCGTTGCCTCAAGTGAAAATAACTAGAGAAGATTTATTGTGTACCCTCAAGACTAGTGGAGGAAATAAAGCCTGAAGCCAGAAGTTTTACCACTGAAAATACCCACGTTTCTGTCTCTGAACAGGCAGCTCTTATGACTTCCCCTAAGTTTTGCACAATAAAGACAACAGCTTTCATAACACTAGAGCTGTCGCATTTCTGGTTTAAGGACATATTATACACCAGTGCTTCCATACAAGCTGTGGGGAGCTAATTAATGTAATATCTTTCATGTAATGGCCGTCAGTCCCGTGTTTGCAATCCCTCCTCGCCCTGGCCAAGGTGAGACTCTGTTCCCTGGGTCTTCAGCTAAATCCTCGCCCCAGCACAGCCCTCTGTCAGCAACACCAAATGGGTAAATAAGCAAACAAGAAGCAGCCTTGTAGCGATGCTGTTATTTTTACTGTTTCAAAAGGTGTTGTGTGCCTAGTCCTGGCACTGCTCAAACTTTGGAATAACCTTTTTAGTCCTGATATTTCACATACGGCTCTTATTAGCGATTGATTGCTGTGGAAAAAAAAAGCTTCCTATAGTCTTAATGTCTTTTTAATGGAAGTCAATGCTAAACATGTAATGTTTTAGCAGAAATATCTCTGCCGCGTAAGAAAGTAAGAAAATTAACCTCTGCAAACTGTGATTGAACTCTAAATGGTTTTAAATAAAACCTAAATGTTTTTTGTTTAATTACAATTATTGTTGCCAATTTCATTATGACAGTCCCTCTGCCTTGCCAAACTTCTCAAGTTTGTTTCCAGCTGCATATTTTAATGCACTATTACAACCTCGACAAGAGATGGGATGCACACGGGGTTGTCTCCGTTTCGGGAAACTAGCTGTGGACATAAAGAAAAATCAGCCGTGACTGAGCTCTGCAAAAGTGCCTTTGGGTAATATTCATTGTAGCTTTCTGTAAAGCGAAGGGGCAGGGACTGCATGCAGGGCTTGTGGCTGCTGCTAGCCCCATGTGATGATGAGCTGGTCAGTGTCCCTCCCACCAAGACAGCCCTGTGGCGCAGCAGTGCAGGTCTCCCACCACGCTCCAGCCTCCTGCTCTGCATTTTCTGGCATGAGTCTGCTCTGCTGCTGAATCCAGACAGAGCGCTGCCTCCAATGCGTGCGTTGCCAAGTGTGTGGAGATCAAATCGTTTTTCTGATATGCTCTAAAATCAGGCTACATTGGCAGGTGCATTTGATCATCTCTTACTTGAAAACAGCCACAACTTTCACAGACTGTGGTCTATTCCCCAGCCTGGGAATTACCCTCTTTCTGCGCTCTCCTTGGGTAGAAAGTGCTATTTCCATAATCACGGGAGTGACAAAGCAGCAGGAAAAGCAGAGCACTTACACCTAAACTACAATCATCTGCAGGAAGAACAAGCATCACTGGGTGTACTGAGTGATTTCCGCCATAAAGGTGATGCTCTTTGCTCCCTGGTGTGACCCTTCCCTCACGACAGCAACCACCTAGTCCCCTCCAAGACCATCACTTAAAAGCCACATATCTTAAGCACTGCATCACTTCTAAAACCCACCACTCTGCCTGCTAATAGCTCTGGAGGGTTAAAAACCATTTACAAAATGTGCTTTTTTGTATGTAGCACCCTAAAGCACTTACCAGACATGTGGGGGTAGCTGACCCTCCCCATCTGAAGATCAGAAAAATCCCCAAATCACCTCTAACCTTATTTTCCTATTGCATCAGTTTTATCTACCTGAGGATGAGGCATTTTTTTTAAGGCCTTGGTTTGCCTTAAAAAAAGAGAAGTGCTATAAGAAGTCATAAAAAGTGACCATCTGAACTGTGAGAAAAAATTAGCAGAGATGTGGAAAGCTTGGCAGAGCAGACCTGCACTCCTCACAGCTGGAAACTGGCTGTGCTGATAGCCCCAAATCCACTGGGAGTGCAGGTCGGAGCACTGCAAATAGATTTCCTTGAGACATCCTCTTTTCACTTGCAAAAGGAAAACATTTCTGCTGAGAAACCGGTAATCCAACCGGTCAGAAATAAGCAGCATCCCTCTCCCACTGCCCCTCGCGGACACAGATCCAAGCAGAAAGTTGATATTTGTTTTCACCAAAACTCACTTCCTTGACACAGCAATGCAAGCATAGTATAAGACCCTGGTACAGAGATCCTCCCTACGGATACACATTGCCCTGGTATCTGCTGCTTGCAGTGCCCGGATCCTACAAGCATGCTGATGACAGCAAGAGTCACAGCAGGGCAAATGGTGAGACAGCAGGAGCCGAGGATGATCCAAAGCCACAGAAATCTGGTAAAATCTCTGCTTCTTTCGGTGCACGTTGGGTACTCCAGAGCAGGGTGTACAGGTAACACCTCAGCATAATTCAGCCAGTTCCTCCACAGCGCCTTTGCTGTAGAAATGCAACTTTGAATTGAGAAAACCGCGCCTGACATTTTAACAAGCAATCCATAACAACATGAAGAATTGAGGCAAACAGACCTATTTTATGCTTGCATTCGAATAAACATGCACAATTTTAAAGCATCCATTTGCTGTTCTTTAGTGCAAATGTTATTTAGCCATTTGGTGGAATAACATGCAAATTTCCTTTCCTTTTCATCTTAGGAACCACCCTATAGTATACAAAGAAGGAGGTAAAATATTTATGAATCACCATTGATTTAACACTATCCAACAGGGAACCTGTGTTTGATTTGATGCAGTTTATAGTTTGCCTCATGCTTATTAAATATGAATACAAATAAATGTTCTTTATTTTCTGTTAGATAACAGCCTCTCCAGAGGTAACCTTCATACATCCAGGTGCAGTTTACCATACCTGACACCTCATGAAAGAATGAGGTTTCATAGCTGTTCAAGCCGATAGCTGTGCCTTTGCTGTCGGAAGGGCAGGAGCCCAGACCCGCTCCCACCAGCCAATGCCACACTACCACCAACCACAGCAGACCCAAGTCTGCCTGCTGCTGGTTTACAAAGCAAAACAAAATTCCATCCAAGTTTGCCAGCATGAAACACCAGCTCATGGAGAATCCAAATCAGCCAAAAGAAAACTTTTCTTTCATCACAGAACCTCATTGACCTCTGAAACTCAACTCCACAAGACGGCAGAGGTCAGCAGTTGGTAGGCACAAGAAATCATTTCACCTGATAGGGGCATCGCACGTGGACCAAAGCTGCTGCACTATGGCATGGCGCTTCTCCCCTGGAGGTAAATAATGCACATATTTAACAACTGGCCTCACAGCCTGGGGTTCAAAGTGTAAAATTCACCTGTAAAAAAACGGAGGGGAATGGAAATTGCTGACAGAAGTATGGAACACAGGAACTGCAGATTCGATGTCTGTGGAAAAAAATCACCGTACAGTATTTTTCTCTTTTGCCTCTCAAAAATGTCAAGACCTTTTTTCTCCAAAGCATTCTCCCAGAGATTTTTGTTTCCAAAAAAGAAAAAAAGATTTCCACAGACAATTCTGTGGAAAACTCATCACTGTCTCACCAGCAGAACTGACTGCATACGTAATTAGTATTTTTTCCCTTGTTAAGTAACTGCACGCCAACTTTCTTACAAGCCTCATGCCTTATCAATGGCTGTGTTGCCAGAAAGGCTTTGCTGAAGCCCACAATCAACTATGAGGTATAAATCCATAAGAAACGAGGCTTCGTTCCACCCCCCCTCCAGCTCAGATAGCCACTCCTCATTTAGCTGCCTTTGCAAAGCTGAGCTGAGCCCAGTGCAGCTGAAGCTCTCTTTTGAATGTCCCAAAGCTCCACTGGTCTGCCATCCTGACAGCCTGGCATATTGTTCCCACTGAGGTACTCAATGGTATAGTTTCTACCATAGGCTGTCAGCATAAGGGAAAAACGTCAGAAACTCAACAGATTTTTATATTATATTTTTATTCTATATTTGGCTCAAAATTATTGTTTTATTAATGCACTTAATTTTGCATAAGCGTGCGTGCCTAATGCGTGTAATGTTTTGCTTTGAACAGTGAGAAAATAAAGAGCGTAATATCCTGAGCTTTGAGAATGCACTAAAAAAAAAGTCAACTGTCAAAACTCGACTTTTAGAGGAAGGTTTATTTTCATAGTCTGTCACTATAAGCAGATCAGTGTCTTCATCTCACTGCACTATCCCTACTTTTCGCCTTGACAGTAACAGTAGTCACAATAACAACGCGAGTCAGAAAGACATGAAAGACAACTCAGAGGTACAGCACAGAGCCTGTCCCCAGCGTACAGCTGTGCCCATCTGCTGCAACTTCAAACTTCCCTAGAACTCCCTGCGGAGGAGAGCCTGCGCTACCGAGGCACACACGCATTTGAAAAACCTGAGCTTCATCCTGAAGTCCAAAATCCCTGCCTTTTGTGGGTTTAGACCACTGATGTTTTCTTAATGCACTTGCTAGTCTTGAGAATTTGTGGGAACCTTCTGAGAGTGGGGCACAATTGATTTCATCTCCTCCAGGTGGGCTGTGCCCTGTCAATTCACCCTGTCTTTGGAATATACAGGCTTTCAATGGTTGCTAATACGCTGGTTGCTGCCAGGCCTAAAGTACCACAATGCAAGAAAACCGGCACAAGTAAAGCCAACAGACTGCTTAGTGTTCCCATTAACGGCACGTCAGCGAGGATTGCAAGGGAAGGCAACGGAAGTGGAAACCTTTGTTCAGAGTCGAGTGTTCACCAGTTGCAGCAGGGCAAAATAGGGAGATCAGAATCAGATCCCACCTAACGAGTAGCAAATATTCTTGAAAAGGGGGAAGAGGCCACTTCTCTGTTCAGTATTTATTTGTTATTATGTATGGGAACGCTTACAAGATCAATTTCTATGAACTTCCCTCGTACATTGATTATCTTCTGCTTTCCAGGACAGCCAGGGCACCAGCATCCACTTATACACCCTGGGGCAGCTGTGGCATGTGAGTCATGAGCAGCCTGTAAATTTGTTTTCTTGTTTCTGTGAGGATTTTCCAAGAGAAAAAACCCATCCATTTGGTTTTCTTGTAAACCCCCCACCATTATAGTAGCCCTGGTGCCCAGCTATCCTCACAGCATGCCTCTGAGAGGTGAAATCCCTACGGACAAGCCTGGAGCCAAGCTGGGAGTCCAGCCCAGAGAAAGAGTGAATTCCCCACACACAGGATCACCCTTCCTGCCAGCTGGAGGAGCCCATGTATTTCAGCAAGGTCTATCCTTATTTTTCACAGTGCAATAGAAGATTTAGACCTATTCTTCATAACGTATTGCTATTTTTTAGTGCTCTGTGAGATACGCCTTCCTCTAGAAAGCATCTTCTTTTAACAAAGACTATTCTTTAGCAGAGCATCCCTCAGATTCATCATTTTCACCACTGCTTGTGGGTTTATAAAACTCATACCACCCTTTAAACAATCCTTTTGCCACCAGATCCTGAGAGTCTCAATCAATATTCCTCTCAGTCCCTTACACAGCTCTTTTTTTTTAAAAAAAAAAAAAAAAAAAAAAAAGTGTAGACCTCCAGAAAATATATTAGTTTAATGCCAGAATGGCTTGAACTTTCCTTCAGGCTGGAGCCAGCTAATTTCCAGTGGCAGCTGGAGGAAGATGGGGAGGACATCCGCTACCCCTGCACTGAAATGAAGCTAACAGAGGCAGAGGTGCAACTCATTTAATCCAGCCTCCTTTCATCATGGGTATTAAGGATTCATCTTCAAGCACTTATGCTCTTTTATTTAATCTTCCCTTATCTCCCAAGTGGTCCTAGAGCAGCTTCTTTGAATTAATAGGGCTCAGTGCTAATAAGCTCAGGAACAGCTCTGGAGTGCACTGTTTTGGAAAGGCCACGCAAGACGCTCCTCAGCCCTCTCCCAAAGCACCTAACAGAATTGCCTCGCTTCGCAATGCAATATCCACAGATTCACCTCCTATGCACTCAGCAATCGCACTCAGATAATCAGATGAAAGCAGAGGACAAACCAACTTTCAGAGGGTGCAAGTCAGGGGACACCGGTCCATGGTTGGCCACAGCCCTGGATGGGAGCAAGGGCAGCACTGTCCAGTGCCACACGCTCACAGAGAGCGAAGAGGCTGCGTGATCACCCAAAAGCTGGTGCATTAGATGACACAGTTACTGGAGATCTTTGGCTGATGTAGTTACTTCCTCCTGTTGGGGGGTGGAGCTGGGGTTGTTGGCTTTTTTTAGCTCTATGCTTTAGTTAGGCTGCAAGGCTGCGATGTTTCTCTGCACTCACACTGGGGCTCAGGAGGAGATTTCCTGGAGACAAAGCTCTAGTCAAACCAGTAAATCTCTTGTGCTGGTTTCTTGCCTCTGTTATTACAAGCTGCCTCTCTTACAGTTTTAGTGGGAGAGCCTTTCGGTATTACTAAAGCAATGAAGAGTTGGAAGAGAAAGACAAGAAAGGACAATGTGGATTTCTACAAGGGAAGAGAGCACGAAGGCAGCGCTGTCCTGGCAGTGCAATGAGAAAAGGGAGAGTGTCCGAAGAGCCACAGAGGGACATTTTGGGTTTGTCCTCCATGCAGGCAGCCCAGGCTATGAGCCAGGTTTTATCCCAGTCCTTCTCCTGTCCATCTGGATGCTCGTTACTGTGGTTTTGGAAGTGCCTCAGTAATGTACAAAGATTAGAGCCACGTCTGAAACTCTGCTTTTGCTCAGGATGGGGGAAATCCTGTTTTGGCAAGTTAATGCAGTTGAGTTCTGGAGGGCTGGAGGGTCCCGAACCCTTCCCCAGTGAGACACCATCGTACCATCCACCAATGTGACTGACTGGAAGAAATCATAGATCACAGTCAGTCATGATATATACCTCCAAAACTCTCAGGCGGCTGCAGAAATAGCAAGGACATGATAATTTAGGAAGGGTGTTAGTACGTCTACACTCAGACCCAGGCTCCCTTCAGTAGTTGATCAGAACATGTCACAGATAAGTGGAAGCGAGCCGTACCCACAAGCAGTAGAATATATTTATTCTTGATTTGTGTTTCTACAAAACCTAGCACAAGAGAGTTGTGTTTCATGGTGAGGGCTATTCTGTACTATTGCAAAAGAAACACTTTAAAATAGATTTAAAACTCACTGCCTCCAAATCAAAGGCACGCCAAACGTGTGCAGAGCTGAGATTCCCAAGTAATGTGGCCTTGTGCTCTTAGAGAGTCTCATTCTATCCCTGAATGTAAACGATAAAGACATCATATAACATGGAAAGGAATGAAAAAATCCCTTCACAACACACACACAAAAAAAAAAACTTCCAGTGACTTACTGGCAGGCTCAAGAGATAAGAAACAGAAGATAAGTGAAGGCAAGCACCACAATAGTGTTTCCGAGTGTCAAATGCTATACCCAGATGAAAAGAAGAAAATCTATTACTCTTCTTAGGAGAGAGAGTCACAGGCTCTCCATTCTTTCCAAGCATGAAAACAATGAACGATATCTCAAGACAGAGTTCATACTGCTCAGGAGACAGATGGGAGAGATGTTTTGTCATTTTTTTGCTGAACTTTTTTCAGCAAAATCTCTATTTTACCAATAATTCACTTTTTTCCTAGCATTTATGCTCTGACCTAATATAGAAAAAGGATTTGTGGAAAATGTGAGAACACAGAGAGGCCTTTCAAAAGCAGTAACGCATCATTTGACTGGGCATTGCATCTCTGCAAAGACTACAGGAGTAATAAAAATTAACATACACAATGACACAATGCCTTCTTTAAAAGTCATGAGCCAGAAATCTACAAGCTAGGACAGAGTTACCCGTGAACATGTAAAAAAATACAATTTAATTAAACTAATCCTTCTCCAGAAACACGTTATACTCCAGGTCATGTTGATTTTCTTAAGCAGAAATGGAAATAAACAGTTGACTAACCTCAGATTTTGTATAGCTTTAGTGAGGCTTCTCAGCCAAATCCCAAGGAAGAGGACCATGAATCAAATGCCAGAAAAAGCAATGGAAAAATTCCTGTTAACAGTGAAAGGTCTTTATATGTGGGCCATCTACTGTGCTCTCTTGGCAGACCTATTCATATTTACACCAGTAAAATTACTCACAATTTGGGAAATGTCCTTTTTGTGTGTGTCATACAGTTACCTTATCCCAGATACACTCTCAAAACACCCCATACTGACCATGAAGGTGTCACTGAAACTGTAGTCATTTAGGCAAGTTATGCCATCAATAGGGCATGTGTGGTTCAGAATAACCTCCTTTATCAGCTCCTTATCTACTCAATGAAGCAATTCACTCTCCAGCAAGTGCATTATCACCTGCATTTCCACACACGCTCCTGGGCATCTGAATAGAAACCAATGCCATTCTGTATTTCATTCATCTACTGTACAGCTTATAAATTGATTATTTTACAGGTATTCAAAATACAAGCACCTAACATTTACTAACAAGGATATTATAGCCAACGAAAAATAAGCCCTACTACCTCCACAAAAAAACCCCAAAGTTGGCTCCTTTGGTTATTCCCATAATTTTTGCTGACCTGATTTTATTACCAAGCAGTTGAAATCATCCTTCTCACTGGTATTTATCTCCAAAGTAGAGCCACCAGTTCAGCCCATGGCCAGCTCGTACACTTGGGACTGTACCTGGAGCTAGCAGCAAAGGCTGGTCTCGCACTGGTAAATATAAGCAAGGTCTTGAGCTTTGGGAAAAGATACCTTCAAGTCTGATTAGACTGAGGTACTTCCAAGTGAGATACAACAGTGAAACAGGGCCAAAAAGACATGATGGTACCAAAGCAGGAATTCAAGCAGAGGGTTATGAAGAACTTAATTTTTCAATCTACAAAAGGGAATTTATTTCACAAGCTAGTTGCTAGTTACGGCCAAATCAGCACTTCAAACACTGAAGAGATGGCAGGAAGGGAGATGGAGCAACAAACACTTGTGATTTTTATGACGTTTTACCCCCATTTTTTGTTATGTTTCAAAATATTAAAGAAAATGTCTATGCATTTATTTTTAAGTATGGGAGTAGCCCAATATAATTCAGTCTTGTGTAAAGTTAAACACATATATGCAGGATCACTTTATTTAGGAACAATGTAATTGTGCATTTTTCGACCCAACATTAGATCTTCTCAGAAGATGTTTTCCTTAATGTTCACCATTAGAAAGCATAATATATCTTTTTTTCTCTTTTCCCTGAAGAGATTAAATGCAATTATTGCTGGAATTTGTCCTACTTCTTTACTGAACTGTTACAGGAGACAAATAAAATGTTCACTAGACTTAATTAAAACTCATGTTAATAAACGGAAGTGTAGTGAACCATATATAGCAAATATAAGAAAAGATACGTTATATATTTTACTATATTGGCTATATTATGTATTCAGTACATATATTTATATTTAATATAGACAAGAATGTGTGGCTATTAAATGTAAATGTGAAGTATATATAAAATATACATATTTTTTATATATATATGTATGTTTAAATGTAAGGAAATTGAACATCAATACTTTCTAAGTTCATTGCTTTCCCTTACGGTAGGTAAAGAAATTACTTACTGATTTATTGTTCGGCTGAAACCAATGCACTGAGGCTGTGAGCTTGATAATACGTAGTTCTGAAGTCCCTGGGCTATCCCCGGGTGCCCAGTGCAGCCTGTGCTGCACTCTGCCCAACCACTGATTATTTCTTGCAGCACTTTGAAGGCAATGAAGTCAGATTTATTTGAACCTCCTGAAATGTGAGGTTGTACAGAAGTACCACAAATCATTAAAAACACAAATTACTACTAAAAGTACACTTTCTTGCTGAATGCTATGCCTGGTTTGATGGGGACACGTGCAGAATCACTCCCTTCTCATAAATTGGCCCAGTTTTCACCATGTGTACAACAAACATATTGACAGCTGGCAAAACTCTGCCTGGGTTGCAAACATATTTGCTTTTGAAGTCAGTACCTCATGCAGATACCATCTGCTCTGCAGCGAGGAGGAAGCAGCACACAATAAACAGGTCTGGGATAACCAGCCAAGCTCCTTCCCCGTGCCTATTTGCTGCAGCTTGAATTACTCCTAGAAGCAATATTGTCCCTGGCTTTAAAACCTGGTCCTTGGAGTAAGTGTGTTATCGGAAGGAGCAAGCACTCCTCAGTCTGCTCTGTCAGCTCACTGTCCTCTTCTAGCCCAGACAGAGAACTGTACATGACTTTTCTTTTTTTCCATTTATTTGCATTTTTCCTTGTGTTTCTCCAAGTTCACTCCCTCTGCAATATCAAGATGCAGTTTCCCCCACAGTAAAGGAAAAAAGGTACAAAACTTCATTTGCAGCATACGTCTATTTTCCTGGTCAAGCACAACCCACGGAAAGCCAGGTCTGGCCTAGACCCGAGTCCAGTTAAACACTGCAGGAAAACATGGATTACATGACCTTTTTATCATTTTGCTGATTTGGCATCACTATCCATCAAGTTTTTAAAGCTCATTCCAACCTCTGCCCATCAGATGGACCAGGAAAACAAAGTAAAGGAAACACAGCCCCATGGTATCCTGGTTTGAGGGAACGGAGTTGAAGTATATATTACATGCTATGATAGAGGTGTATCGTCAATAACATCTGTATTGTTTTATCGGACATAAAGGAGAAAATGTGCTGTAATAAATTGTAAAAGTTATGCCTTTTAGCATCTAGATGTCCACTTCAGAAATTTAAGACCTCACCTTTCAAAAGCAAAACAACTAAGCTATAATTCATATTTATTTCACTCTTCCACTTCCCCATCAAAGATTTTCACGCCTTGTACAACACTTTTTTCCAAAAGCTCTCAAGAATGTAAGAAATTTTGCCCTGAAGAAAACCACACCACCATTTCTTGGTGTCCTAAGATATAATAGCATAGGTTTCAATCCAGACAGGGTTGCAGCAATTATATTTATAGAGATTATATTTCATGACATTTCATCAAGGCAGTGAATGATTGTTTTAGAAGAGAAAGGCTAAAGCTCCAGAAAGGATTCTGGAAGCTAAATATTTCAGGAAGGACCCAAAGAGCCATCCCACACTGTATGCTCATCTCCTCCCTGAGGCTGAAGCAGCCTCAGGTTAAGCGTATCCACTTCAGGCTTTCCACAAGCATAATTTCACGGTTACAGAGTGCAAACACGTAAGACCTTGTTTAACTAATTTCTGCGCACATTGTGCTTTGGTTCAACGTTGCGGTTATTCTGCCATTTCTATGCTTACATTTTTGGTTCTCCAGGTAGAGGAGCACCTGAATCACGGCCAACTCAAGCAAGCAAAGTCACACCTCTCTTGGACCATCCCAGTGCTCTTCATTTCTGCAACAGCCCACTCTTATTGCCGGTTGGGTGAGAGGTGTTTTCTCACAACTCTGAGTAACCCCATTTTTCTACAGACCTTATACACATATTTTTACTACTGCAAAGCAAAAAAAAAAAGGCAAGAGTACACGTCCTTCACTCTTCCTTTTTTTGTGAAAGCAGAACAACTTTGCACCTTCCTCACCTCCAATGATGCAATGAATGTTTCTCCTGCTTCACCCAGTTTAACCCCTGCAGAATTTTAGTGTGGTGTTTATCATGGGTTCATTCCTGTGAGCCTGCAAACTCCTGTGAAATGCTGAGTGGTACCTATTTCTCCTGACTTCAAATTAATCCAGGGTCATACATATCTTGATAGGGGAATTAAAGCTTTTTAGGATCCCAGCCCTTTGGGTCCAGTTTTGCCTTGGGTAATGGAAATTACCAAAGAGAGTATGGGCTTATGCAGTGTTTTATGCTTCCTTTACCAATCAATACACTATAAAATACATGCTGAGGTATATGCTGAGAGCCAAAGTTTACAAAAACTTACACTCGCGCAACCCCAATCAGCCTCACAGCATCGAAGCAGAGGCTTTCAGCAGTACTTCAGCTTCCTTCATGCCTTTTGCCTGCAGAGTCGGCTCCTGTCGTGCCCTCAGCTGGAGGACAAATCTAAGTCATTGCAGAGGGTTGCAAACAAGCGGCTGATTACGGTGCACAATTAAGAGGCAGCGTGCAGGTCCCTGCAGATTGGTGCATCGTGTAACTTTCCATGCTCAAAAAGTCAAAGAAAGTGAACAAGTTGGGAAGTTGGATTCCTGTCACCTAGGAAGCTCATTGCAAGCAGATTCTTCTCTTTTGGGGAATGCATGTATATACATTTGGATTTAATTGCAAATGGCAAACCAGTAAGCCAACGAGACGACAGCAAGCTAGTCTGCTGCAAGCACTTCAGGCACAAGCCTAGCCCAGGAAAAAAACCCGCAACCTTATGTGCCTGGGAAGGTGACAAACTCTTCCACAAGGGTACAAGGATGTTCCTTAGCTGTGAGTGTGACTTGCATATATTCGCTGTCTTTGAGACACCTGCCTCAGAAACACAGCCTTTACACCACGAGTCTGACGTGGCTTTCCCTTACACTACATTTGCAGCACTTTCCTGCTGAGTTTAATGATATTCCAGTTTGGAGAGGCAAACCTCCGCGTGAGTTTTCAGATCTATGCAATTTAGGCATGTCCTTCCGTATTTTAAATTGCTACCTGAAATGGAGGCTTACCAGATTACAGCCCTATGTGCGCAAATGCAACTGAAGAGAATAAAAGCGAAACAGTGAACACACAGTTCTCCCTAACACAAGCCCCAGTGGATTTTCATTCTACCTGCACGCCCCTGCTTCCAGCTGTTACCATAAGAATGAAAACTGAGGCTGATGCTGCAAACCTCACAGGTGAAGTTTTGTCTCTGTAAATAAAACCAGTGGTATTTTTCTTCTGAACAACCTTTAGCAGCTTGATCCTACCTCCGGGAATGGTATTTCCCTTCCAGAAACCAAGTCTGAAGGATAAATCACACAGAGCCACTAAATGCTGAGGAAAACTGCCGGAGAAAGCAGACCCTCTTGCACTGAGTCTGCCCTGGGAGGTGAGTGACACTCACTTTGATCTGCAAATCCTTTGGCTACTGGTGAGATCCAGTGCAACCTAAAATTTTTGCTCCATTTCTGAAAACTTCTAATGCCAGGATCTGACCTTTGCTAGATTCATTGTACATTCAAGTAAACTATTCAATGAATAAAGTTATATACAATTTCTGTTCTTCCCTGTGTCTTCAAGGGATGAAGTTCCTGGGCTTGAAGGAGTCTGCTGATATTTGGGTCATCTGTCGCCAGACGTTTAAAACTGCAGAGTAAACCACAAATTGAACTAGAAGTGGTGGGTTTGCACAGTCTGACCAGAGAAAAAAAGACTGACGCTCTTAAAAATATTTCTCCTTAAACTTTCTTTTCTGTCTCAAAGGAATAAAGCATTTTTCAATGAGGTTGAATTTCCCTTTTTGCAATGCCTTCACTGGAGAGGGAGCACTCTCTCGGGCTCCAGAGACAAAAGATTAAAAAAATCTTTCATGTCTAATTTCAGCATAACTTCTGTTATGACTCCCTGTCTCTGGCTCTATACCAGGATTTCCTTTGCCTTCTGAAGCAAGAGTAAACTCAAGTATTAAACAAAATATTCTCTTTAAAAAGAGAACAATTGAACTTTTCATGTGTAAACATACACATTTGTTCCAGAAATTTAAACTTACTCTATCCTCTCCAACATCTCCATCAAAAAAATAAAGCTGAATAAAACTGGGGGGTTTTCCCCTTTTGTTGTCCTTACAATCAATAAATTCCAAACAAGAGACCACTACGCACACACAATATAATAGAGTTACAGCAACTGAAGAGTTAATATTGAAAAGCTGATTTTCTATTCATTTTCTGGGCCTGAGTTCTTCTCTCATGCTTAAATATCTATATTCCACTATTATTTCAGAGAGACTAGAAAAGCACTTGCAAACACCGATCCCTATGTCACAGGTAGGCAGGTTCTGTACAGGATGACATGCTGAGACACCCTCTGGCCCAAACTGTACGGAAACAGTTACAAAGTCAGCCTCCAGATCTAACAATGAGAAAACTGGGACCCAAGACAAAAATGAGAACATTTAGAATGAAAAGATAAGCTGAGAACAGAGCGCAGCCTCGATCTGTAGTTGATCTCATGCCCTCAACACTGCTGGAAGCTCTGACTGGAGCACAGCAGTCATACATATACCAGTCCCAATTTCATTTGCCTTGGCTCCACTGCTAGCAGAGCCTTAATACAGATCAAAAAACTTAGGAGCATACTAAAGCCAGGTGAGGTACCCCCCAGGGCGACGGAGATGCCCCCTTACACACACTCAGATGCGGAGGCTGTGCTCCTTCCAGCCATGCTGAGAGCACTCCATGCCCATGGCAGGGATCTGGGCTCATGCAGATCATAGAGGAACAGATTTGCTGAAGTGGCCAGTGAGATACGCCATCAGTCACTGTAGCTGCATTGCTTCTGTTTAAAGGAGATTAAAAAAAATCATACCTCATTAATTTATGTTATTCTGGAAGTTGCAAATATTGCCATTTGTGTTCTGTAAAAATCATAACAATACACTCCTGACGTATTTTAAAAAAATATAAATAATTTTTTATACTACCTAGGACCAGGAGTATATAGGAAGTTTAAAATGCAGGAGGAGATGACTGGTGAAACTTGCCCTGTTTATTCTTGCCAGGATGATGCTCCAGATTCCCCAAGAAATGTATTTCCTTATAAAGTGTTATTTTTAAATGAGCTTAAAATCCCACCAGTGTTCACCAGACACACATACGCTCACAGACACAGAGCCACATAATGTCAGGGGAAGCTCCAGAAAGACTTCCAGTATACTTTTGCTGACAGCATTGTATACAAATCCCACAGCCCATTTCGGACAGCACTTGTCCAAGCGTGGAGCCCCATTCTCACATCCTTATCCACAATGTGGCAAGTCTGACTTTAATGGGGTATCTGAGTTACCGCGGAAGCAAAAGCCCAACACCCCCAACACATTTCCTTCCAGGGCAGAAATCTGGTGTTATTCCATAAACCACCTTATTCTTTTAGGTAATAAAGGTCCAGAGCCAAGGGCCCAGCACTGCATAGTCCCAAGAACAAGGGCGTTTCAGGTACTGAATACAGAGATATGGCATAAAAATATGGTAACTTCTGCTGTGTAATTATAAGCTGCATCATTATGCATGTGCACGGCGGAAGGAGAGGGCAAACTGAGGTCACCCAGTAAACTTTGATGCTGGCATTTCTTCACCTTCAAGTGTCTGACTTTGCAGCTTTAATAATATTCTTGTCACGAAGGGGTTTTGTTTAATTTATATATAGATTATGGGTTGCTGTCTATTGGCAGACACCTCCAGTATCGGCTGAATACAGTTAAAACCAGCAAACCTTGCCTCTGTTGAAAACGCCTACTTTAGCTAGAAGACCCTTTCATTTCAGGTGTTACTTACACTCTGAATGAAACAGGAGCCTAATTTTGATTCTGTGATATGCCCAGGGATGACAGCATCATTTAATGTATCCATCGAAAGTTACTAACTTGATCATAATTGAATGGGGAGCAGTGCATCTGACCTTTCTTTTAAATTACCATCCCAGACTTTTAATGGGTTTCTCAAAAGTTATTGTTATTAACACAAATATTACAGGAATGAAATCAGCCCGTTAAAGCCAGCCGTCACAATGCTTAAACAAAACTGATACCTGCAAATAGTCTGTTGAGGTATCAAGGACTGTCTTGACCCTAAAGGAAGCCTAGATTGAGACAAATATATTGGCTGACAGAGATAATGGTAACAATATCAACAGAGTTAATCAATTGTTTTACTGAAAGTAATAGAGATAGTGAATTAAATGGGACAGAATTTAAGTGGGGATATGAAGTTACTTTACAGAGTGTCCTGTGGTTAATGGGAATAAGCTGTTCTTTTGCATTTTCCACACTTGGTTTGTTCGTGTTGTGCAAGTTAGCTGTATGGTGCAGGGTACTGACCTATTACATATGCTGCGAGCCCGCAGCTATTATCATGTGAGATCCTGCAGCCACTTATTATTATTAATGCCAGATTTGCAGGCAAGGTTAGTGAGCAACACAAGGGAACAAATTCCTAAACCACTGTTAACCTCAAGGGTAACTGAGTCTTTTTGAAGATGCCCCCTTTTTATTCTTATTTTCAAATTAGGAGTGAATAAGCTGTTCAGTCATTCAGGAGGAAGGAAAAAACCTCAGCCATATCTAAACTCTGTTAGTTTGCTATTAATCTTTCTTCAGTGCTCCCAACCACTAGGGTCAGTGCTCCAATGGGTCTCAGCATCTGCTGTGTCTAAATAACATTTTCTCTCACTGCAGAAAAAACTACAGTAGTGGGACTGGAAGATGCCTGCTTATTCATGGAAGAGGTGCAATACACACAGCAGTGACAAATACTTCCCTAACGATCTCCCCTTGAAGCACGTCTCAGTCCCAGGCTGAAGGGACCATCTCTAGCTTCAAGACAAGGGCTTGTGCTTTGGGCTTTTCTGCTAAGAAAGAGGCTAGTTTTTATGGTGCGCAGATTTTTTTATAACAGCCTCACATTTCTCATGGTCCTAGTAAACAGTTATCAGACCACTGCCAGTAATGCCTAAGCGAGAAGAGAGCCCTGACTGCCCTGTGTGGTCCAACAGCCCAATATTTCTCTTTACTTGATTTAATATGCTAAATGCCATCTTGTGAGCTAAAGTACCATTTACAGAAATCAATGTATAACTAAGTTACTAAGCATGTGATATTGGCTGCAAATAGCAAAGACATTCTTCCAGTGAGGATTCAAATTTTTTCTACCATGCCATAGTTTCCAGCTATTATTGCCATTTCCCACCAATTATATATAGTTGGTGCTAAACCGAGTTTACAACCTTCTGTAACTCCCTGTTCTCATTTCTTTTTCTGCCCCAACAAGCCTAACTGCCAATAATAGGAAATATCCACCCACTTACAAAGAGAAAACCATTATACTTAATTCCACAGATATATCAACTTAAATACCATAAATTTTAATACTGGGCGTTGGAAAAGGCACTTAACTATGTATTATGCTATCTACGCTGGCTGAGTATATGCAACGGCTATGTAATACCAGTCGCTAAAGACACCAAAAGCTATGGGAAATGGAGCATATCTGGACCTGTGAAGCATCATGCCAATAGCTATGTATTAACCGCCTTCGTCATCCATCCTTTTACCTGGCATTTGGCCAAACCCAATAAAACCAATCACCATGAGATGGTTTTTTACAAATGGAAATGCTGCAGTTAGATGCAATCTGAGTGCTCCACATGAGCACTGTGCATCAGGCGAACAAATGACTGCCAATTTTTTTTTCCTGTGGAGAAAGCAGCTATTTGCTCTTGCTCACTCCAACAGAGAAAGTCATAGCTCTGTTCTCTGGATCGGCTGTTCCTGGGAGACAGCATCCCAGAGAGGATCTGCCTTTTACCATTATGAAAAAGACGATTCTTACAGTGGTCTTTATTGAAACACTTACCTGCAGATCTCCTTTCACTATATGCAGTTTCTCTTTGCTTTTTGCAGATCACATTTTCACACATCCTTCATAATGTTACTACTGATGAGTTTCAGCTAGTCAGGTCCAAAACACAGACACAAAATTTCCCGTTATAGAGAATCCCACAGGCTCCTTCAACCCAGCATTTATATAAAAGCTTTCTGATAATCATCTAACCTCCACAACTGCTATCGGATTTCACATCTTAGCTGATCATACGGCTTATGGTCTCGCTGCAACTTGCTTTCGGCACGTGGCAGGGGGCCACTAGCGTGGGGCAAGGTTCCTGGCAGGGGGAGCAGAGGCACAAGCAAAGCTGCTAAGCAGCTCCAGTGTCTCCAGCCATCACCCAGGATGGTCTGCAGCCACCACCGCAGCTCATCCCAGTCTTATTGCCAGGATTGTGTTGGCACCAAAAAACGCTGTTGATACCTACCCTGACCCTCTGAAAAATTAGTGGCAAAGGAAACGAAATACCAACAAGGAATATGAGTCTCTGTTTGCTCAGGATGACAAAACCAGGAAGGTTATTTGACCAGGAGAGTAAATCTGTCTCCTTCACAGCTGGGGATATTTCAGATGACACCGAGAAGCCATTTTCACCACTCCAGAGATGCTCTTTTTGCTCTGTGACTACAGATAACACCTTCAGAGCTGTCAGATACAGCTATTCCATCTCACAATTCCTACACAACTCCCTTTTACACTACCAAAACTGTACATATGACAGCAAAGTGGCTGCATCAACTCCAGTACACTGCCTCACCCTGTGCCTGAATCCAGCCACATGCTTCACAGCCTTCTGGGTTTGGACTGGGGCTGCCCACTGCTCCCCACACATATCTGCATCCCTATGGCTTCTGGAGGAGACAACATCATTTGTTGCTAGAAAAACAGTCGGAAGGCCTGGTACATTAAGTTTGTCATGTTCTTTAAATTATTTGAGAATATTTACTGGAAGGTGCCGACATGAGGAATTTAATTTTTTCACTTATTTTCCTAAGTTGCTGCCCACATCCTAAGGATGCTGCACTGAGCCCTCCCGGGAATCCATCAGAGACCATCCTCTCCTGTCAAGACTAGCCCAGGAAACAGTGGCTGGTAAAAGGCAAAAGCCATTACACAAAGTAAATGGCAAATTAAAAGCAGTGTTTAGCGTAACACCAAAGGTCCTTCTCCTTGAATGACAGGATTTGCATCTGAGAATGTGTATCTGGCTTTACAGAGAGAAAAAAAATAGTATGGTATAAGGAAGGACAAATAGAAAGGCTCTCAGGAATGTTTTTACCAGAGAAGGAATCTTTCCCTAGGAGTCTAAAAACAACGTATTTTGCCTCGGCTGCTGCCCCATTTACTATGCGGCTGTACAGGTCAAGAGAAGTCAGCTCAAAATGTTCAGATAGAATTGAACACATTTTTCAATCACCAGTCTCCAAAGGAGTGCAGGCACAGTGCTGCCATGGACACCTTCAGACCCAGGGGGCTCCGACCAGGATCTGTCGCTTCTGCAAAGTTTCAAGGGTGTTCCCTTCATCTACCTACAGGGTACAAACAAGGTTGCCTGAGCAGATGACTGCACCACTTTGGAGCGCTTTTTCCACTGCTGCGGGCATCTCTGCAGGCTGTGAGTACTTGGTCCAGAGTTTTCACCAAAGTCATATGAATTTTGAAACAGAGTGACTCTGCAGCCTTGGCCAAGGATTTCAACTGCATTCCCCAAGCGTTATGCTCACCGTGCTAAAAAGCACCTGCAAAGCATTTCTTTGTGATATTTACTTTATAAAATTAAAGCACAGGGAGAAAAAAAAAATCAGTTTCTTTCTGCTATTCCTTAGTTTGCGTAAGCAGTCGATTGTAAATGTCAAGTGCCAGTGGTGCATTAGAAAAGGATCACACTGAAAAATTCTCTCTTGAAGGCCAGAGCCCAAACTCCTCGCCAGCCCCAAGACTGCTCTGATTTCACGTACAACATCCTACATTAGGATCATGTGCGGTAACGCCTAATTTAGCCATCAAAACTCCAATAGCGTGGGAGTTAAAGAAACTCCAACTGCATGTGTGCAGAGGGTTCACCCTATGCTAAATTTTAGGCAGCGTCCCTCTGCTTCAGACAGCTCTGTCCAGGTTCAAAGGGGTGAATGGGGAATATTGTGAGATCTGAGCTCATTAGAGGAACAGGTGGGGATGTCTGCAGCTGAATAAGCAGGTTGCTTTGGGAATAACGTAAAACAGATGTCCTGTCTTCGCACTCCCTGAACATTTTCTTCAAATAAATTGCAAGTGCAGGGTTTAAGGCCGAGTCTGTCATTTATATCTTTAGCAGCTCCTCTTCTGTTTTCTTCTGCCTGTTTTCTTTCAGGGTAGCAAACCTTTTCTGTAAAAGGGTGACTTTAGAAGCTAGAGAGCAAAAAATGCTTTTTGATTGAGCAAGGGAAATGAAGTGCTCCCTGCTTAAATGAGCTTACTGAAGTTTAACGTAGAGAATACTGGGAGGTGCTCTACACATGGTCCAAGATAGGCACGTATTCAAACAATGTCAAAGCTCATTGAAGAAAACCACGTATTAGGATTTATTAATGGGATTTCCCTTCAAGATGTTTTCTCAGCAATATTTATTGGTGAAGTTGAGGAGGGAGTCAGGGTTTTACATATGCTAAGTATAGCTGTGGTTTGTTTTTCACTACAGCAATGCACTTATTCATATCAAATGTCTGAAAGAGATGGAGGGACACTGGTTCTGATTACATACCCAAGTCCTGGGAAACGTACAGGCAAGTTTAAAACCATTCATAGAGAGTTACCAAAAATGTGCTCACCAATATGCTTACCAAAAGTGTGTTTTCTTTAAGTAAGGGATTACTTAAAGCACATACAAAAGCAAACGAGACTTGATTCTTCTTCACGCATGAAGATTTTACTTTGAGAGACCAAAGCACCCAGGCAATGTTTTGGGATGTCTTCTTTTGGAGACACAACCCCAGCCTCTACCAGAAGGTATCTGTTGGTTATCAGAAAGTTCCTACCACTCATCATCTAGAAGTGTCTCAATGAGGTTCCTTCAGGTTAGGCAACCAGCCCTCTTTGTCAAGGTCCAGGATTTATACTTAAAAACACATTGCACAGGTAATGTATGAGGGTCTAAAACAGTCAACAAACTTTTAAGACTTATTAACAGAAAAAATGAGACTTACGGGTCCACCGTCTTTGCTTATGATTGACAACTTAACCCACAGTGATGTAGGAATGCCATTTACTGTCTACTCTACTGCCTATTCTGCTGGGATAACCTTTACAACGTGCAATGCTCTTAAAAATGTGCATAACTCAGAATTATACAAAAGAAACATATAAAAATCTGCACAGAGAATTAGTTCAAGTCTCAAGACAAAGAGGCGATACTTCACAAGCTCCCATCAGCACTACCAGAAGTTAATGCAAAATAAATTCCATGGGAGTTTGCAAAAATGTCAGCTGACAATAATACCTTAGTGAGGCAGAGCATATTATATGCATCCTGCTCATTAGCTATAAAGCCTGTCTGCATGACTGTTTTTTCTCATTTGAATTAATCAAACTGTACATTATGAAGAGACCTGCCGAGCCCTTTAGTACATAAAGCATTTAAAAGATGTTATTAAAAAAGTTATTTTAGAAATTTGCAATTACACATCGATTTGTACACTTGCATTTATTGCTTCTCTTACTGTCAGTCTGCATCAAGATAAAGACACAGGAGTCCATTTACACAGATGAACATTTGGAGCCATTATAGGCATGCGTACAAGAAACCAACAGTATTATTCTTCCGAAAAGCTATAAATTTTAAAACCCAAGTTACAGAGCAGCTGTTTGGCACAAGTAGATTTGTCAAACTATTTCATATTAAGTTTATGCAGCATCTCAACTTTGATATGTATCCCAGTTCCAAAACCAGGAATCCAGAAAACCCACGTTCAATCTAGGCCATGAATAGTGCCAACAACCTTGAAACAATGCCGTGTACTGAAGCTCCTCTATGTGCAATATCTTGGTCAGTCTGGAGCCTTAAACATTTAAGATACAGAAAAATCTCTTTGCAAGTCAATGAACCCAACTGTCTGTCTACCCATGTACAGCCCCTCATGTAAACTCAATGTTGATCTTAAAGACAAATACAACTTTTTGCTTCACCTTTTATAAGAAGACACTTCTGCTTGAAGCCCTCTTCCAATTGATACGATAAATGCAGCCACTGCTAGTTTATCCCCATTTGCTCCTGCACCAGGCAGCTCTTCTACCTCTCCGGTGTTCACCCTCAATCTATTTATTGACAACAGCATAAAATGTCCAGCCAGCCCTAAGAGTGAGAACTTAGGCACTGATCTTTGGGGTAAAGCCTCAGTTTTGTGTACAAGTCAGACAAGAATAATTTCCACATCCAGAAGTCTTCACTCTGCTAACATTAGTAAAAGCAGGAGAATAACTATGAATTTCACAGCCCTAACAATCTTAGGAAATTTGTGAAATACAACAGACAAACAGGTTTGCTCAGGCACCCACAGACTGTGATGGTAAAGGTTGACGCAAGGGCAGCAGACCCAAGCGCTAAATGCATAAAATGGCATCTCCAGCAGTTTTTTTCCTCGTTCATTATCCTTGCATTTTTAGAGTCACCACATAACCCTGCCCACCCTTCCCCACAGGGATATCAGTATCGAGTCATTTGTCAGCAGAATATTGTCACATTTTACAATATCACCCTTAAATAAGAGAACCCTCACAAGGCAGTGCTGCAGGTTATTGATTTTGAACCACTGACACAGCAGACAGCATCCCCCCAGCAGGAGAGATACCCAAGGTCAAATGCCTTCTTAAAATACACATTTGGCTACTAGGAGTTTCATTAAGTTCAATAAACCATCAGGTATTGACTGGCAGCACTATTTATAAATAATCAACCTGTACGGTGCTGACCCCTTTTTTACTTAATGAAATTTGTTTTCTCTTGTCAGTGTCAGGTATTTTGAGTTAGCAAAATGCTGTGACCTCTCCCACACCAAAAACGAAACTGTATATAAAGACTGTCATAAAAGCCCGGCAGTAGCAACAGCTCCCGGAAATAGCATATATCTATTTAGGTAGTACAAACAAGATGTCAAGTCTTTAAAAGCGTAAGCTGTTAAACCAAGTGCCAAACCATCCATACACGTTTGCATACCACAGAGCGAGAGACAGCGCTCTCCTTCATTCAGCCTCCGTAAAATAAATAATGTAATGTGAAGAACAAGGAAAATTTGTGTTATTGCAGCAGTGACAACAAGTGATCTTGAATTAAGACATTTGAGAATTAAGGCTCTTCCTCTTTGTGCGTTTCCTAAAGGAAAATAATTTCCTAAAGGCAGTATGTCTTGCATGTGAGCTGCAATGTCTCGGACCACTGTGGCCCTGGCTGGAGGGTGCTTGCCAGGGCTGAGCTTCAGCAGAGCCACCCAGCTCTGAGCTCCCAGTGTGTTGCGAATGTCCCACTGTGCTCAAGGCCCTGCACTTTCTTAGTTCAGCATTGCTTTCTCCTTATCCCAGAATGGGCAGGAGCTTTATCTGCCATAGGCTAGCAAAAGCTCATTTTGAATTAATGGTCCTTTATTTCTTTATGCACTTTCCTTATTTCTGTTCGTTATGCCTTGGTGGCAGAGGTAGGGATCCTTTTTCTTTCTCCTGCCCCACCGCTGGTTTGCTCACTCAACCTTTAAATTCTTCTGCACCATCCATAGAAGGGGGGGAGGGAATCACAATAAAAAAGTCCAGCAAACATAAGCTTATACCTTCAGGCCATACTATATTTAGCAGTTCCCTGGCATGCTGCTATGTTTTTAATTACTGTTGTCAGAATATATTTGGGAGAGGTAGTTGCTGTTTTACAAAATAAGAACCCTTTATACCCAGGTGTTAAGTGCATGACTGTCATCCGACCTGGTAACAGGAATGTGAACTGTCAAGGTCAAACACAGGACCCAAACTCTGTTACTTGCCTACGGCCCTGCTCTGCTATACTTGCCCTGGAAGTTGGTTGGTTTTGTTTCCATGCACGCAGAAGAGGGTGCATTTTTGATGTGTGTATACATATTTATATATACTATGTTGCATCACGATATTTTGATTTGCAACCAAGCAGTGTTCAATGATAAAACGTGTGTAATGTATATGGCGGATGGATAGATAGTTATTACAAGGCAAGATTAAAACTCTTCGGTTGATCTGTATTGATTTTATTTTTGCAGTACTGTCTGCCTGATCATACATCTTCCCATTTCCACCCCGCTGCTAGGCGGGAGGGGGTGCACGATTCGGCTGAGGCTGCAGAGCGCAGCATATATCTGCGTAGCAGAGAAAAAGCCGCCGGCATCCTTGAGTGGTTACAAATTACAGACCTCTCGCTAGGGGACCAGACTGGAGCCAGGATCCAGCTTTTAGCATGCCAAAGCCAAAGACAGCTAAATTACACTCTCATCTGCTTTACCAAACAGCCACTGTGGAAGATGCAGTCTCCAGCAGTTCCTTATCCCGTGGCCGGGGCCACCTTGCGCGGCCATCCGCACGGCCACATACACAAAGCACAGAGGGGCCGTGCTGCAGGGGGGAGAGCCTATTTGCCGTCTGTCACGCTCAGATCAAGTTTAGCCCTTGTACCAGCGCATGTAACACCCAAAGTCACCTTGGGAAACACAGACAAGTGTTGCACAATGCAAGTGTTGAGCGAGCGTGCCCACACCTCCACCCTCAGCAGCCCCAGCTGCTGCAGTGGTGCCTCCTGCCCGCACCAGCACAGAAGTCCCCTTCTTTGCAACCCAGTCAAACTGATCCCAGAGCATCTCCTGTGTGACCGACCACTTCCCAACCCTCCGTACTGACTAAAAAGCATCAGATTATTTGAAAGCAGGAAGCAAACACACCCACACCATCTTTTCAACCTTGTTAGCATTTGTCAAGCATCATTTCAACCCTAACATTATAGATGTTTAACGGGTCCATACTGAAAGTCTTTGAACCTTGCAATCAATGCAGCTGAGCCACTGCACAAGATTTACCATTGATCCGTGTTTCACTTCATTAAATGTTAGTTTTACAAGGTTCAAAACGAGTCTGCTTAAAATTGTTTAACAACCTGTGCTTGCATCATCAGCTCTAAATGGCCACGCAAGACTGACCGCTGGCAAACCCCCTAGTTATTTATTTCTTGCCCTACAACAGTATCAATTTGGGAAACTCACTTTTAAAAGTTTGTAATGTGTTCAGCACTATTCGCTTTAAGATGAAGTATGCTGACAATACTGCTTAACGATAATCTTTTGGGATTCAGACAAGGCAACATCACATCCAGCTGCACCAATGCACACTCACCTGTAGGTACTGCAAAAGCGATGCTGCAAATACGGATTAATTACACCCCTGAGAAGCCGCTGTGGCACCAACTGCATTGCAGGTGTCTCCCCCATATTAAGGAAGGAAAAGTCAGTACAAAAATGGGAACGGGTTGGGTATGTCCTCACCTCATGCATCACACAGGGGCAGGACTGTCCCTCCAAGGCAGAAAACCGTTGCAGGATTTTTGTGTGTGTGCAGGCACAAGCGCTGTGGCACGTGCCATTAGTCCCTTAAAGACCATCTGATCCTGAAGTGGACTCAGCCGTACAGATTTGCAGCAGTATTAAGGTGCACACTCAGCAAATTAATAATCAATTCTGCTTTTCGGCAGAATTTTGTGTGAAACACAAGATCTTAATCTATTCCTACTATACCAGGATGGGTGAAAGCATCTATCAAGCCCTTTGTCCACAGGCAAGACGCTGCACGGGATAAACTGTGAGGGCTGATAGCAAACCATCACTCTCCTACCGTCACTAACAAACACCATTATTTATCTTCTGGACAAGTTTAATATTTTAGTGCAAATGGTTTTATGTACTAGTATTTCCTCATTTCTCTGGCGTTGGGTCACCAACCCCTATATTTTCACTTCCACAGCCAACAGCTAGTAATGGAGAAAAATATTGTACATTCATTGCAGAGGAGAAAAAAAAAAACCTACATCAACACTATTCCTTCGTACTCTAGTCAAAGCTTGGACTTCTCTCTTTATTCTTGTCTCCTGTAATTTATTAAACACTCCACCACGATAAAATTAGCAGTGAGTCTTGGAGTAAGTAAAAATCTATTTATGCAAACAATTGATACATTGCACAAACCATCTGATAAGAGTATTCTTTAAAATTAATTTATATTTTTTTTAAAGCGTACCAGCTGCTGGGGAACTTTGCCACCTACCACTTGCAGATACACCGCGGCAGTCAGCCCCAGGCAGGGGCCTCCTTGCTGCCCCTCTGCTGGGAGCTGCTTTTGCAAACAGAAATCTGCTCAAGCGGTTTGGAAATTGCTACTCACTTTTGCTTGTGCTGAGAGCCGAGGTGACAGTCCAGCAAACCAGAGCCGCCACAATGCCGGGGTGTCTTGCTCCTCTTGGTGCAGCACTGTGGCCTTCAGCGGAAGCATTCCTGTTTAAGAATGGGGTGTCAGAGAATTAGAGCAGGTTTACAGCCCAGGAAGAACAGCTCTCTTGTTCACAAGGCAAGTAATCAGACACTGCAAAAACTACAAAAAAGTGTCAGTTTTACATTGGTACTTTGTATTACAGAGCTGTGACCTGCCCAATACAAAAAATTCTGAGGTGTTACACTTCAGTCGTTATTCATTCTACACCCCACCCTCCCCCGGTCAACAAATGGGCGTTGCTAAATTTTGAGAGAAACCTCTCTCTGTTGCTACAAGCTCCCTGTCCAGAAGGGGGACACGCGTATAGACGTTCAGATTTGGCGGGCTGCAACGCACACAGTGATCAAAACCACCCCTGCAATTACATCGCAAAGAGTTTCACAACACCCACAAAAGTGGGATTAGCAAAGGCATTCAGAAAACTGTCCTCCTTTGTGCATTATTTCTCTCTGTCTCCCAGTTTTGCTTTGAGCAGAGAAGCCCCCCCGACGTCAGCGGCTGAGAAGCGGTTCCTCTGAATTACAGCTAAGGCATCACGCAACGCAACATTTTTATGGTCATGGTCTGCAGGATAAATGGTTTTTCTCCAACAGACTGAAAATCGTACACAAAATAAACGGATACTCCTACAGGATAAAAGGAGTGGAGAGCCGCTCCAGTCACAGAGCAGGATGATTTTGCAAGGCCCAGCAGCCTCTGCCAATTTGCTTGGCACAGCCACGAAACTAACTCCAGCATCAAGGCAGGAAAGGAGAAGGACCGAAATCAGCTCTCATCTGCAAAGTTTTATTCCTCTGAGCATCGGCAAAGCACAGATGGACTTTTCTCTGAGTGAAGACCATTCTGCACCTGGAAAACTCAAGTTGGGAAGACCAGAAGGCGAAGGGGAGAAATCCGTTTGTACAGGCACTTTGCTTTGCAAACTGAGCCGTACGCCTCTAATCAGCAGCAAATGTGCACAGCAATACTATGTGCAAACTAAATGTCTCCCTCCTTCAAACAGATGAAGGCATTTCTTCATGTAAATAAATATTTTGCATTGACTTAAAACAAACAAACAAACAACAGGTGCCTGTTGGAATTTTTAAAATAGAGGAAAAAGGTGTTAATAATCATAGTGTTAATCAGGCTGTTTGGGATCTGCCTTTCTTTTCCGAAATTATTGTGAAGGCCCAGGGATGAAGTCAGAAATGGACTGTAGGGACCTTCCCCCAGGACAGAGTTCAAAATGCAGTATTTTTCTGGGCGGTGCCACCAAGGAAAGGCCATCAGGCCCTCACATGTATCCCCCTGTGGTACCATAGAAAACGACGCCAAGTCACATACTAAGATAAACACTAAGCTAGGACCAAACAAACTAAGCGTGCATTTTAGCCCTAGGCTCCACAAACCCAAAGAAAACCCCGTACAGACTTACCTGTCTCTGTCGGCAGTTTACAAAGCACCATCACTGAGCACGTTCCCAGGATTATCCTTCAAGACATTAACAAATCCCATCTGAGAGATTCCCCTCTGACAAGAAGTTTTTAGCAGAGCGTCCAGTGAATTGCAGACAAACATGAAATGAATTTAAGTTCTCGTGAGCAGAGGAACACCTTGTCCACGCCGGTGCCTTATTCATGTAAAACTATCCCTGTTATATCTCCCCTTCCTCATTGAGTTGTTCTGAGCTGCATAAATTAGTTACATGGGAGCGAACAGGAACGGGAGATATCTGATAGATCCTGTAAATTCCCTGAAGCCCTTTGAAAAGCTAAGCTTCAAAATGAGGAAAACATCCTTTAGAACTCCTTTAAGCTGATTTTTAACGGCGAAGTATAGATTGCTGCACTTCACACAGTAGATATTTTTTTTGTTGTTTAGTTACAACATGGCTGTATTTTGTTATAATTCAACTAGAATTATAGTTTGTCAAGTACCATAGCTGTCTCCTTTTCATAAATACCTAATTGTTCTACTGAGCTCCACTATAGTTATTTAATAGTAATAATAGGCACAAGAGCACCTGCAAAGTACAACCATTTTTGTTCACAACAATTAGATTTCTACTGTTTATGGACCAAATTTTCCTAGGAGGTACAGAGGGGGAAAATCAACTTAGAGCTGAGGTATATCAAATGGCATTAGTTCAGGGGCTTACCTACTGTATTTCTCTTTTATTGGAATAGCTTTGTCACTTCCTTTCAACACGCATTATCATTTTTACCACAGTTACAGGTTTACAATCTCTGGTTCCCTTCCTGGCCCTTTGGCCATTCCCAGCAGCTGCTAATGATGGTGATTTACCAATAGTCACAAACGATGGACATGCCGTTTCCACCAACTGTGGTAACCATTGCTTCAAAATAAAACCTGCTTAACGTGTTTTCACCACAAGAAAGGACTTGCGAGGTTAAATTAAGTTTTAAACCTTTTTAATTACTAGATTTGAAAATTTCCATGTAATTTACCAACTCCTCTGGAAATTGCAACGGACACACCAAAATGAGAATAGAAAATGCATCATTTTGAGATAATTTTCCAGTCATTTTTACCCATGAAATCCCAGTTAACAGGACTATGTCCGTGAAGCAGCAACAGAAACATGAAGGGAACTGGGTCCGTCCTTTTAAGTGAATGTCTGTCCTGCTAAACCAGCGCTACCTTTCCTAGTGGGTTTAAATACCGTAGGGATCACTCAGGTAATTGAAAACAGAATAAAAAACTAGTTTTTGCGTGCAGTTATAGTTCAGCTAAGACTCCAGCATTGCAGTCATATTTTTCCTGCCCTTTGGTCATCTTTATTTCTCTGTAAAGAATGAAAACTTACATGACACATCTGAACTGAGACCAAGCCAAAGCATTATTTTGGATCGTTCATACAGCTCTCTTCCAATACCATCCCTCAATTTATATAATTTTAGCTCCTCTTGTTCAGGCCACCAGAACACAGAGCTTAATAATGTGTGAAATAGAAATTACAAATGTGGTTAATAGCCAGTTTAGTCAAAAACCTTTTAGGGAACATATTTAATTATGCCTAGGAAAAAAAAAACAAACCAAAAACAGTCTGCCTAGTATTTCCTCCCCATGCAAACGAATAGCATGGGATAATTAGACTAAATCTATTTCCCTCTTGCAGTCCCTCTGATTTATGGACTTTGCTGTTTATATGGTTTCTATGATGACAGAAAACTAAAATGCAGCAAAAATGACTTAGAACACATTTTTTTATAAGGTGCATTCAAAAAGTTTTCCTCAGTCTTTGATAGCAATGGCTGCTGAGCATGCACAGTTAACTATGGGCAGTAAGCAGAGGACCAAATTATTTATGTAGGTGCCGTTCTGCCCAAGGAAACGGACGCAAAATGACTGGAAATCTCCAAATTCAAACCTATTTTTTCCCCTTCAGATTCTCAGAGCTCAGTTGGTGAGGGGATGGGGTTGTGCCCTTGCACGTGTAAGAGTTACGGAGGTCTCAAAACTTCCCCAAATCTTAATGTCAGCCTGGAGAAGTACCCGTGAAGGGGGACAATTTGGGGAGGGAGGAGCTGGCTCTGCCCACAGCACAGGCCGGGCACCGCGGGGCTGGGCGCCACGTTCCCCACGCCTGCCTTCGAGGGGACGGGGAGGTCCTCCATCCCACCCGAGACACGCAGAGCTTGTTGTGGGACTCCGTCTACTTTTAGGGAGCAAATTCAGGGGGAATTCTTAATATATATCACGAGTACCTGCATTGGGTGTGAGTGCCCGGGCGTCGGCCGCGCTGTGAGGGGAGGCGGGGCTCCCCCCGCCAGGCACCGCCGGTTCCAGCCGGTTCTGGACGGTTCCAGCCGGTTCCAGCCCAGGGCGCAGCCCAGCCCCTCAGCCTCCACAGAGGCGCCTCAGGGGAGGGGGCCTTAACCACAGACAAAACGGCGCCCGGCACCGAGGCGTGAGGAAAAAAAGGTGAGAAACAGCCCAGAGATGGGAGGGGAGAGGAGGAGGAGTGGGAGAGAGGACCCAGCCTTGTTCTCCTCCCCACTTCTGACACAGAAAGCCCAAGAGAGAAACCTGAGTGTGGTCGGGTCGGATCAGGCTGCCACATCAGGGCACGTCCTGCGGCGACAGGCTGCGAGACAGTCACCAGATGTCCTGACGTGCTCAGCTGGTCCCAAACCACAGACCCTGCACCCCACAGCCCTGACCCTGGAAAGCGAGTCCTCGGGGTCCGCTAATGGCTGCCTGGGACGGGGAGACGGGCAGAACATGCCCCTCGGTCCCTCTGTCAACAGCACGGAACCAAAATGGATGAGGAGGTTTTCAACTGGCACATTAGCATCGCTGGAGGATACTGAGCATCAATTATTTCATCAAGATCAAAGATAAGCCCTTATCTGTGCTAGTCTCAGCCCCGCTCAGTAGCAGGCCAGATCACTGTCTGAATGTTATCAAAAGCCGTCTTCTCTCCATTGTTCCTTCCTCCTGCTAAGACAGGGATACTAGCAGGGAAAAAGTCAAGTATACGGTCACATGGACCTTTCATCTGAGAAAAGGAAGAGCTTCAAAGGGCCAAGCGAAGCTCCTCGGATAAGTCTGAAGTAGTCACCTTTTTCTTTTTTTTTTTTTTTTTTGCTGTTGAGGTAACTGCTCTATCTTTTTTTTAATCTGAAAATGTCTCCAAAATTACTTCAGAGCAGCGTGTTTATTGCACACTGCTGGCACATGCCTGCCTCTACATTAATCTCAATTTTCCATTAGCACTTGCAGAAACATTTTGCTAGACACACTAAAGCTATTGCTTAACATAAGCACATATGGATTATGGATGTTATATGCGAATGTGCCCGTAGTTTCCATTCTGTCACAGTACCAACACAGCCTTTGTTGCCACAGTATGATAGGGCTTATAAAACAGGGCTGCTGAGGGACATGGTCCTTCCCCGTCCTTAGCACCAGTGAAACATCTGGAGCCCTGGGTCCTGTTTTGGGCTCCCCAGATGGACGTGGACAAACTGGAATGAGTCCATGGAGGCAACCAGGGTGGCCGGAGGCTGGAGCACAAGGCGTGTGCCTCTCCCCAGAGGTGCCCGGTGAAAGGATGAGATGCAAACGGGAGCACAGGAAATTCTGGGCAGGTACAAGGAAACCTTTTTCACCGTGAGGACAATCCAACCGTGGATCACACACAGATCAACACTGCGGTTGGCAAGGGGTGACCAACGTGCAGGGAGGAGCCCTGCACATCTGGTACGGTCCATCCCACGAGTCCCGTCCGCACACAGCTCCTCGCTGGCACATGCCATGGCATTGGCAACAGCTTCCCTGCAGATGACTGCAGGCCACTCCTATCCTCTTTACTTGTTATGAATTGTTTCAGCATGTTTTACAGAGCCTGATTAAATTGTGGCAACAGCTCGTCTGTTCACGAGCAGCTTGTCAACGTCCTCAGGTGCCTGACCCCTTTCCTCCGCTGTCGCGTGCAGTCAGGCCCCAACGTGTAATCACTGGGCAGACCCGCTCTGGCACACGGCTTAATTACAGCCACATGCTACTGGGGTCAGCGCAGAATTTAGCGACTGAGCTCCAGGTAACATACAGCATAATTTATGATTCCAGAAATATACTGGTGCCTTCCTGCCTTTCTCCCTCTTTGCGCAGTTCTGCATGTGGCTGCAAAACACAGGCGGTGCATCAAGCCCAAACAGCCCTTCCCAAGTGGGTGAAGGATGATGGCAGCTCTGCTTTGCCACATCGAGCCCTGGGTTGAGGGACAAGCTGGCCAGGCCCTCCCCATGGGACGCAGCAAGGGTGCACCTGAACTATGGGGACTGCTGGCCCTTCTTGATGGGCTGTGGCATCTCCAGATACAGAGCGGATATTTTCCTGTACAGAAACAGACAGTAATGTCCTAATTATGTAGCTTTGCTCTTCTGGTGAAGCCATCTTGGAGTATACCACCTTCAACGTCTATTTCACTTTTCCCCTAATGTTATTAATGGGATTTATGGAGACAAGGTTTAATCGTTCCTCGTTATTTTACCTTTTCTGCCCTTTTAAAGTTACTAGCAAAATAATTAAAATGAACACTTCAATAAAAAACTGTAACTATAATTCATCTCTGGTAGGCAAAATCTTTTTTGTTTAACATGTACACGTGGTTTATTTACTGTGATTAAACGAAGAAGCTTGGAGTCCTCTTAGCTACCAGTTACCTCATCTGGACTCAAGGTGCTTTACCTGTCTGCGGGAGCAGACGATCCCAAAGGAGCGTGTTTTACTTTGAAATCACTCATTCAGATGCCACTGACTGCCAAGATCCAAATAAGCAGTTTGGCCACAAATGTTTTTGCTTTTGTTTTTACTTTGGGTTCTCCTTTTAAGTGTCTGGTAGCAGATCAGTACCCTGATCGTGAAAGCTGAGGAACTGTGCCGAGAGCCTTACCGCGAGAAAGATGCTGCCTTTTGGGCGTTATAGCAGAGAACAGACTTTGCTCAGAAGAGTGCCAGGCTCCATCTGAACACCCTCTAACTGCGCTACGCACCAGACCATAAGCTAATCTAAGTCCTGCTTGTTTCGGTAACCTCCAGATAAAGCCTGCTGCATGCACATGTGTACCTGCATGCAGACCCACGCAGCATGTGCGAGCACCTGAGCAAAAGGCAGGCTGTACCACGCTACATATTGATCCTGACAACTAGGAAACTAATAATATATACTTTTCTCTTACTACACTGCGCGTAAGTTCAGTAGCAGCTCTTAATTCGTGCCTCATTAGGAAAGGCTCAATGCCTATGATATTTTTTTATATATATATTTTTAAAGTGTTTTCAGCATTGAAAGGCATCTACCATATGCTCTCCTTCCAGCCCGAGAGACCCGTTGGCCATGTAAGGCTGCCGGCTGTCCTGCCAGCAAGGCGCGGTGCCCTGGTGCAGAAGGGTGACATTGTGCGGACCAACAGACTAATGGTTCCGCAGGGAGCTGATGGATGTGGGTGCCGGGAGGTAGCTAAGCAAGGGCAGAGGGCATCGTGGTTCAGCAAGACAGAAACTGAACCCCAGAGCCTGAGGCTTAGCGGTCCTTCATGCTATCTGTGATATCTTGTTCCCTTGGAGAGAACAAGATGTGACATCTTGTTCCCTTGGAGAGAAGAATTCTTCCTGTGCTGTGGAAGACCTGTCTTTCTAGATGGCACCACTCAGAGCAGAAGGCCTCCAAGGAGCAGTTTTTGCAGTTATGCACGTTCAAAGCTTGATGTAAAAGAGAGCGAAACCAGAGCCATCACTAGGACGTGTTACACAACAGTAAGAAGCAGCTTTCAACTCCAGCCAATTCCTACTCCATCTTTTCATCCACTTCCTACGAACCTGGCCACGCATACTTGTAAGTTTATCATTGCTCCCCTCTTCTGTTGGGCCGGGCCGTGCGACCACCTGCCCTGAACATCAGTCCTGCTGCCCAAGTGTAGAAGGTGCTTAACCAAGTCCAACAACAACTCGCTTCTGGCATTCAGTAACGCAGGTTCTTCCCTGCCATGTCGGTTTTTATTTGCCCATAGCTACCAATGCTAATATTCAGCTAAGCTGCTCTGAGACACCACTTGCACGCTGCAGGAGAAAAGCATAGGAGGAAAATAAAACCTGCAGCTGACATTTGGTAGGCTACTGGCAACGCAAAGTGAGAGTGCCCAAGTGACACATCCAAGCCCCAAAATACCCTGTACAAAACTCCAGAATCTGTAGTGAGAAGCCAAAGGGATGCTCCAAAATGGCCATAACAACAAGCTTAAAAAATAAAAAAAAAAACATGAGAAAGTGTAAAAGTCCCAACAGAAAGAAAAGAATGCATTGCTTTACCATCAATGTAAGGTGAGAACAAACAAGAACGCCTGTAAAGAAGGCTTTAAAATGAGTTTCGTAATCTGCTGTGACTGAAGGAAAGGCCTTATTCGAGACATCATTCATCTTGCACTTAATTATGAGCACATGTTGGGGTTCCAGCCTGAAGCAAGGGGTTAATTCTCCTATTATTTCACAGGATTAGGACTACATTTTTTTTTCCCCAGGAAGTGTAGCGTTATTGTGAAGCCCATCCAGACATGCTATTTCATAATTAATACTAAATAAAAAGTGAATTCTCTCCTTTGTCTAAACAGTTTGCTTTGGCTCAGCTAGGAGCAGCAATTAGCAAGACAGCCTCCCTGAACGTATTTGATCTGCTACAGAGCTTCCTGCTGTGTATCAGAAGAACAAACCTGATTTCACACAATCCATGGGGTTTATGTTGGCTGAATGTGCTATAATTAAAATGATCTTTTTTTTTTTTTTTCCTGAGGGCTTTGTTTATATGCTTGTGGGTCTTTTGTGGGAAGGCACACACGTACCTAATTTAGCAGTTTTGTTGATTTACACTTCTGCTTTTTACTGGTTCCCTTTGTAGTGTTCCCTGCTTGTAGTTTGGTGCAGAAATTGGGCCCTGTTATCATTCGTGTTACAAGTCCGTTTTACTAGCAGGAGTAGAGGAACAGTTCCCATGGAAACGTTTCCGAGTTTCGTAGTGTGCTTTTCCTGGGATTTTCAAGGTTGTGTAGGGTGGGCTCTGGGGTGCTCTGGGGCTTTCTAAATGGGCACACGCAGCAGTCTGTGAACACAGACTCCTTTCAGGAGGGGGAGAAAAATAGCGTATTTTTAGATTGTGTGTTTCCTCTCTTACAAGGTCTAACGCCTGTGAAGACAGAGCGACTCGACAGCCCCATGCCACAGACTGATGTTCAGGCCAGTTCCCACCACTCTGACAACAAACTGGACCCTATTTTAAAAGGCCACCTCAAAGCTCGAGTGTTTTTCTTTCACTCTCCGACCTTTATGCTTAAGCCATGAGTGATGCTACAGTTTAACAGGGCTCAGCGCGCTCACCTGAGCCAAGGTGTCCACGTGTCACTAGGGACTTTCAAAGCTTCCTAAAAAAAACATGCCATCAACCCCCTCCTGCTCTGCAACTGAGGTGTTTGGGCCTAGGGAACACTACTGTTCACAGGCCAGCCCTGTCCCCTGGCATTTATGACAAGGAAAGCTAAAAAAAATAAAATAAAATCACATGTGAAAACATGAAGCCATGCGACTGCCACAGGCACAGGTGAGTCGCATAGGGAACGGATTGCACCAGGAGGCGATTCACACCTCACGAGATTCACCTGGCAGGACAGGTCCCCACCTCTTTCCCTTTGTCCTCTTTCTTTCCAGAGTTCCCTATGATGTTTTTTCCTTTACTTTTTCATCTGAAGACTTATAAATTATTTTAAACGTTTACTTCAACATATTCACAGTAGCGGAGAAAAACGCAGCAAGGAAACGTCAAGCTTCAGGGCCGTGAAGAGCGTTGAAGAGAAAAATGTAACAAATTCTTATTCAAGTGGAGAGTAATTATCATGTTCTAACAAACATATTAAACAATTCATTATTATTATTTTGGCACTTCTTTGTGAACCAGGTGTTTGGGAAGCTGTTTCAGGTGGAAGCATGTAATGAAGTCCCTGGGGTCCTTCCCCACCAGCCATTAGCATGAGATGAACCACAAATGCTTGGACAGGGCTGGAGCTACCCAGAGCCTGGCTCCAGCATGGCCAGCAAAGACCTCATATCGATACCAGAAGATGCTAGGGGTTTATTTATTTTTCATCTTTCCCCATGAATATTTCTCAGTTTTCTAACTACTCCCATGGAAATGTTTCAGCTTTCTCAGTTAAGAAAGATTCAAGTAAGGTTTATGTCTCTGGTCCATGTTCTCTCTGAAGTTTTTAAAACATTGTACTATTTTTATTTATATTAGATTTAAAACTTTATTTTCATTCACACTACCATTTTTGGGTTGCCTGACCCCCCACCAAAGTGCCCAGGAGCATCTCTTCCCCTCCTCCCTGATCTTTTTGTGAAGTGGCCACAGTGCATTTGGCTTTTCATAAAAACTGAAGTTTCTCTTCCACATATGGAAAATCTCAGCCACGCCATGCTGTTTCTGGGATAAAACACCCATGAAGAGCCTGAACTCACCAAGGAGGAGGAGGGGAAAGATGTTCTTCTTTAAAAAAGAAAAAAGCCAGCCAGTCATTATTAGCAAGAAGATTATTTGCTCTTTCCTCCTTTTGCAGTTTCTGCTTCCCCCTCACTCCCAATCCTGCCTGTATCAGCCGTGAGTTGCCAGCTCCGGCACATGCCACCTCACCGTCACTTTTGGGCTTGACTGCGTGCTAGAAAGTACCGTAATCACAGAATCTTCATGGCTGGAAAGGACCCTTAAGATCATCAAGTCCAACCAAACAACCTACAATCTCTGCCACTAGAGCATGCCCTGAAGTGCCACATCTAGACGTTTCTTAAACACCTCTAGGGATGGTGACTCAGCCACCTCCCTGGGCAGGCTGACCAGTGCCTGACCGTAATCATGAAGCAGCCCAGCAAATGCCTGTTCGCTGGTTGATTAAATCATGCAGAACCTCTATTTATTAAACCCAGGCAGAGCCGCTCTCCAGGCAGCTTGTTCTTACCTTCAGGTTTTTGGATGACCGGTCGCAGAGCTAGTTGCTGGCTTAAGGACATTCACGGCTGGGATCCCGGTGCCCGTGGTTCACCCAAGCCTGGAAAAGACAAGTGTGGAGATATAAGAAGGTCTTGGCGTTATATATCTGGCAGCTGCGTTTGCTAGTCTGTTCTGCAGGAATTCCAAATAAAGGACAGTATCATCAAGACTTTTTCTGCCCTGAACATGGGGGAAAAAGTGGCTGAGCTACTTTCTTCTATACCAAACTGATAAGATCTGTATAAAGAATTCACACCACCCTGGAACTTATCTCAAAAACATACAAAGAATTAAACGAACTGGTGCCCCAGCAGGAGTGGTGTCAGTTGGGCAGGTTCGGAAAGCCCGTGGGGCATGTGGTGTTTGGGAGGTGCAGGCAGCACGAAGGAGCGGCAGAGGCTGTTTGGGCTGGCGGCGCTGAACATCCTGCAAAGGGCACTCTGGCTTCCTGCCGCGTTCGTAAACATGTCCATCAACTGCAACCTTTGGGGAATGGGCACCCTTCACTTGCTGAAAATCAAACTGCCATTCTTTACCTCCTAACCCTTCAGCAAAGCAGCTTTTCTCCACTCCAGAACGTAAAATCCACTCACTACATCTGCTATGCGAGTCCTATTTAAAATTCACTCACATAGTGAATTTTACAGCTCATTCATGCTCTGCTCAGAAGCTGGGAATGGCCCCGTAACAACACGTGCAAATTTTCAACTGAAGCAGAATTATGCTAAAAACAACTGAATGAGGAGTCCACGATGCTTGCCGTGGTTACATTTTACTGAAAAACGCCTAACCGTGTGGGCAGAGAGCAAGAAAGGTGAGAGGAAGGTCCGTAACTACCACACAATTTTTATTCATTAGCGCAGAGACAAATCAGAAGGCTGCAGGACCCCTCCAGAGCACTCCCCCTCTTCACACACTGCTCGCTTTCTCCTCTTAGCAAGCTGCATTTTTAGGAGCCCCCCACAGGATCGATCAGCTTCAAGATATTGATTGTACTAAGTGGGGTTTTTTCCAGAAAATTTAGTGCAAGTTTTCTGCCCACTGGCACAAGCAGAAACAAGCAGCCCTTTGGCTGGGCTTTCCCCCAGCGCACCCAGCCCGTGGTGGGACTAGGAAGCCCGGTCCCGGAATGGAGATGTGGTGGGCACAGGAGGCCACCGGCACATGGCGGGACACAGCCAGCCTCCCCCCGTACCACCAAGATGCAGCATCGCTTACCTGAGGGCAGCGTCTGCGGGAGCTCCACGTCGCCCCGTCCTCGCCTGAAGCCGCACTGTGGGAGCTGGGGGGAGGCAGGGCCCCAGGGAGGTGCCCGAGGCTGCCCCCGCAGCAGGGCTGGGGACTTAACGCACCACACCTGGGGCTCGCAGCTGGTGGCAACCTGACGGCGCCTGCTGGCTGTGCAGAATGCATACAGTAGCTACCGCAGTTAGCATAAAAGATAGAAGCAAGTCCACAAATCTGGGCTTTTTTAAGAGACCTGGAGAGAAAGTGAACAAAATCCACAACACGCAGATCATTTCTCCACCCAGCAGGAAACATTCCCAACAGCTCCTTCAAAGCAAACTGCGCGTCAGCCCAAGCACCTCGCGGTTTCGGTCATTAAAGGACAGCAAACAGCGGTGAGATTCTATAATTTATTACCATTGCTAAGATGAACACAGATACTTGATACCCAATCTTACGCAGAACTGTAAAAAAATAGTTTTAATACAGTATCAAAATTTACACAAGTGTCGTGTCAAAAGACCAGTGTCCCTCAAATTAGCCCCTGCACATACATACTGCAGGCACAAGTACATGTTTTACATCTTTTCATACGTGTATATATAGATATATAGGAATACAACAACTGAAGTTTAACTATGCAAACGATATGCATGGGAGAAAACAACGTGTAAAGGTAACAGACAACACAACTGTTTGGGCTGGGTTATAGATAAGAATGAAGCAAGAGTGCAATGTTTCAAAATGGAAGGCGGATTCTGCGTTTCCCAGCTCCAGAAGACGGAGCCAACAGGAGTTCTGCCCAAGAAAGCAATGCCAGATCGGAGGCCTTACGTCAAATGGTACCAAGTAAAAATAACAACAGAAACCAACATAATTGCTGCAGCAAATGAACACCCTTTTTCTGAAGACAGCAGATTTACATCATACTCCTATAGAACAAAAGATTGTACAGCGACTGAGCTACATGCCACTGCAGAGAGGCCACGAATACAGCACGTTGCAAGCTCAGAGGAAACAGAGGTTCTGACTTTGGCTCAAATCTCAGTAACCAAGAACAAACCAGAAACGCAGGAATCGTTGCATTCCTATTTTTTTTTAAACTTTTATTAGTCTTTTTGTTGCTCAGCTATGGTAAAAAGTTAAGGAACGGCATTCAGTCACAAGCCTGTTGCACATTCATACACGGAACTATCGTTGCTTTTAGAGATACACAAAATACCTATCATTGCAATTCAATACACACAACTAGTATCATACACAGAGATAAAAATAAACTAAGCACATCTAGGGCGCCGTCTGGTCAAATCTCAGGCAATCTGAACGAGAGCCTTCTGCCTCATAATAATGAAAGACATGCTCTGAGTATAATAAAACCTTTTCCTTTGAAAGAACGCTACAGTGGCAAGAAAAGCTTTTTTATAATGCAGTGCAATCTTTTAAATCCTTGTAGACTCTTGTTAAATAAACCAGCACGTCTCTAAATTAAACAGTAGAAATTAGCATCCTGACAACTGGAAAATACTTTCAAAAAAACCCCTCTGATGGAAATTCTGATTTGAGACCTATGATAGTGATGCCTAAGTATCCTGTTCATTAAAGGGCTGCAAACATCGCACACGTCTTCAGAAGATGTGCATCAAAGTGAATCAAAAAGAAAGCTATCTTTACTTTCATTTAGAAAGAAATTGCGGTTCACTACAAGTACTGTAGTTATGCTACACTACTGGCTGGTTAGGAGACTGGATGGTCTTTTAGCACCTCCAAAGGCAGGTATTCTACCAAAGCAAAAAAATCATCTGGAAATTGCCTAAGCACCATTAACCAATATTTTCGAGACTGAAGTGTGAGTTACTAAGAAGTGACTTTCTCAAAACTGCGGAGACCAAAGGCACAGTTTATCAACGTCTCTCCAGCCTGGTGAAAAACCTCTGTTAAATCCAGTGGCAAAATTCGTTCAGGCTTTAACTAGAGATTCACTGTAACTAACCAAAATAAAACTTATTTCACGTAACTCCTGCAGAATCCCAATTATCTTTTAGTTAGGATGCAAATACCTCCGTGCTTCTACGTGTGGTGTGTTGAAGCGTCGATGCGGCAGCAGCGTTTCACAAGCCAGTACATCGGAACAGCGGTATTGGGGAACGCCGACAACACGGCTCCTCTGAAAGACCCCTCTGCAGAACCTCTGCTGGCTTCCAGCGAAGTCCCGTGCAGTGCATAGAGATGCCCCGTCATCAGCCGGCAAGTCGCTGCGGACACAGTCAGCTCTTTCTCTCTCGGGCAGTTCAAACTCAGAGAGAGGACTTGCTCAGGGCCTTTTACATAGGTCCTTTATACTGATTTCCTGACAAATGTTGTCTAATTCCAGGGCACGACCCTGCAGCATCTCCAAGTTTCCTCCACACAACCTGAAGGGAGGGATGGAAAGAGATCTCGTCATCAGCAGGGAAAGCGCGCTGGCGCTCATTAGACATGCATCTGGAAAGGCCACACGTTCACGAAGCAGCCCATGCAGCACAGGTACGGACAGAGGGGGGGACACACGACAGGAGAAGAGGACACTTCTCAAGGGATACAGCATTCCTTCTGAACACAGAAAGCACATGCTTCTAGGTAAAAATGATTAAAAACAGAGACAAATGAACTAGCACAGGCATCACCACGGTACTTTGTGCTTCAGATACAAGACTGAGGGCGTTCACAGGCCTCAACTGAGACTTTGTTCAACTATTTCCCAAACCACATCTCTTGCCGAAAGCAATTCAGAAGCACGAAGCTCAGTCCAGAGGAGTCTAAACATTTCTAGTTCAAAAAGAACAGAGCGGTTCTCCCACTTTTCAAAGAATTTAACTGTTCACTTAAAATCAAGCAAGACATTGAAAGCGTTTGTTTTAATTTGTTCTTCATTGAGATCAGAGGAATTGGGCCCGCGGTCACTGTTCTATACACGCTTGTGGGGTTTGTGGGACCAGAGACAAATCTACAATTTAGCAGAAGTTCGCAATTTTGTTCTTAGTGTGGACTATACGTTATAAAGGTTTCCTTCCTCAGATTCACATCTACTCCCAATTCATGACTGCGTAACCTCCATGTTACATTTATGGAATTAAAAAAGCAGAGAAGTTATAACAAACAAACAAACAAAAAAAAAGGAAAGTATTTTACAATGATCTGTAAGAAGATTGACCGATGATAAGCAGGAGCACCAGTTGCTTGTGCCGTTATCACCAGGCATCTCTACCAGGGGCCAGAAGAAACAGGAGCGGTGATTACCACCATAACGTGTATTGCAATTTAAGACTATTTCTGTTTAATAACCATCAACTAGCAACCAACTAAGGTACAACTGCTACTAAATCACTCAATTAATCTCTGTAGCAGTATGACAGTCATTATTTTTTATTTGTATTTTAACCCTGGCTAAAGCCCATGAGCGACCAGGCACCGCGTTAGCTGGCGTGAGGGCACACAAAGCAGCCCACACCCTGAAAAGGGGCCACCAGCCCTGGTTCCGACAGCTGATGAGCGAAGGCAGAACGACCCCATGGTCCTACTCTTGTTCTGTGCTAGAGATGGGAAATTAATCCGCTTCCTCTGAGCCTTTGCTGAAGAAAACCTGAGTGTAAGCACGAAAACCATAGAGACTCCAAGACTCGAAGCAGTAAGACTACAGTCTTACTACACAGGGCCAAACACAATGAAGTTCTTTAAAGGTGACTGTCTTTAATACTAACAGGTGGGCATAACTCAAACCCTGCGAACTTCCCATATAACCAGAATCTTGCAGCCTGAAATCAGAAATTACCATCATAAAAATGCATGTGTTTTAGCTATGTTTGCTCTGTTGTGAAACACTGCCGTGCTGAAAGCACAAAAAATGGGTGAAACCTCCCGAATCAGCCGTCTACGGCAGAGCCATGGGAAATGGCAGAGGGCTGGATACAATGAGAAAGGTGTTTCTTTCCAACATTTTGTTGCTGATTTTCCTTACTTGATATTATCAAAAAGAAAGGTCTCTTGGATAGCTTTTGTGAGAAGGCACACTGTACCTACAGATGCCTTTCAACAATTTTTCTGGTCAATAAACATTAGACGATATTTACCAAGCAGCTAATGCTGACACAATAATAAATGAAAAGGTGACACTTCCCGAAGTCCTTTATTTCCAGCTGAACAAATGACCCCTGATTGCTAGGAATGGACAAACACACACAAGCCAGCCCTGGAAAGCTGACGGGCTACGCAGAATTGACAAGATGTGGCCAAAAGGAATAGTCTCCTGCCATTTTTACGGGTAGGAAATGGAGAAATCTTCACCAGCAACCACTTTTGCTTGTGCATACAGTGCAACAGATACCCGGGTCTCAAAGGCGTCACAGTAATTTGATTTGCCTGCCTTTCAGAAAGACGGGATGATAACCTACATTTCTGCAGATTTGTCACCGCACTCTCCTTCTGTGCTGGCATAGGTACAGCTCTTGGCACAGTCGCCACAGCTGTACACATTGCTGCCTTCTGCGCATGGGTTTCTTTGGCCCTCTGCATTGCACGTGCGCTTGGGGTTTGCATGTAGGGTTGTCGTCTTCCCAGCTCACTAGTTCAACGCTGACTTGTCACACGCAGCACTAATGGAAGTCCTTTGCATTTACAAGCGCTCAAAAGAAAGTGTACCTCCAGAGCATTCCTGAACGTGTTTTAAATAGTTATGATAGTAAAAAGCCCAGTACCAAAAACCTCTCTCAAAATTCCAGCAGAAACTGTGACTGAATAAAGGACAGCTCTGAGGGCGATGATCTTCACAAATGATGATCCATTTCTAGCTTACTCCCAACAGCCAGGAGTGAAAGGACAGAGGTCTTCTCCCTGTAAGGCAGGCAGGAACCCGCACCTGACTGGAGATGACAGCGGCGCTGTGATCAGAACTTACCGGCAGCCGGAGGGAAACCACGAAGAACAGCCCTCCAGGCTTAATCCCGACAGTTCCTGTGCTTTGAAATCACCTCCACGCTCACTAATACACGACAAACTGCCTCGAAACCTGCTGCTACGTACTGCTAAGTTCTCCTAGGACAAGGCAAGCATGGAAATACAAAGCAAACCCATTCCCAAAGACATTGCTGTTGAGGTGGTACCAATACCACACGCACATCCTGACGAGAGAGTTCCCACAGCCATTATCGTAATAAAACATCAACAGGATCACGTAACACATCCAAAATTGCATTTTGGTACCAATCAAGACTATGAGCCAAGATTATAGAGCCCCAAATGAAACTTGTCATCATTCCACTGCTTTCAAAGGCAAACGATGCCGTGGCAAATGTTTCATGTGAAAGACCCACAGTGCATAAAGCTGAAGCACAACGGGGAGCTACAACCTGGGAGGAACTGCAATGAGAATGCAAAAGAAAAGAAACGTTAATCATTAGCTTATCACAAATCCACTCTAGTTTTAACATGGGCTAGAGGGATAGAAGAAAAAGTAAAATCGGAAAGGAAATAACCAACTATTTTAAAAGTATAATAATTTATCAATAGTCAAATCAGACATAGATTATAAAAGTCAGAAGAAAAGGCAGCACTTCAATGGCAGGAGCGGAGCTCTGAACAGCTGGGCACCAGAGACAAGGCAGAGTACAAGGGACTTGGGGACTTACAAAAATGAATCGATCATGTCCAATTTAGTATATTAGCATTGTAGAAGTGGCACCACTTGCATCACTTACATCACGAGAACTTTTATGGATTACTATTAAATATGTATTAGTTAGAAACTGCTTTTTTATCCATAAATTGCAAAGGAATAGCGTAGGCAGGAAAATATATAGGTGCCACTGTACGGATGGGGAAACTGAGGCTGCCAGACTTCATCATACTTGCCAAATTTTACTCTTACGAAGGACAAATTCGGTTCAGCTGAGTCATACGGTACTTTATCGCAGATATATTATCACACACAGATTTTTCTGATCAATACTAACCAACATGTTAAAATCATGGCGTTCCTAATAAAACAGTAATTGCATTACAGAAACAGTAATTGACTTAATTTCCATATAAGATCTTCAAGGGCACATTGTCAGCATTTAAAAAACAAAAAAACAAACTACTTTGCATCTTCAGGTGTTTCCAGGCTCAATACAGAATGTAAAATTAAGCACTTATACTGCACATTTCTCCAGCCGCAGCTTTTTCTGTCTCACCACGGTAGTGGTAAGAATGTGAAGAGTCTTTAACAGCCCGCTGATCTAGATTTTCCTCAGCTTCCAAGAGAAGGGTAAGCTGTGTTGTTTTGTTTTTTAAAAAGGGAAATGTGATTTTACAAATCTGTTTTGCAGCCAGGAATAAGAGCAGTAGCATAGTTAGGTTTTCGTGAGTCCTTCCTGAGTACGGGCGTACATACGTAACTGACCAACTGCATTTAAAGATAACTAGACTGATCACAGCGCTCTGGGTTTCGGGGCCGGAGGGATCATCGCATCTTCTCGCCTGACCTGCTGGGTGGCACAGAACAGTTACTTTTCTGCAGCAACTCCCACGCTTAGCCCCCGGCGCTGCCTCTGATGAAAGCCCAGCTCACTTTAATTTGTAGCTGTCCCAGTGGAGTCTCCAGCAGGTGACGCTGGGCTCAGGACAGGAGAGGCCAGTGCAGGTGTCGCAGGCGAGGCTGTGCCCTTGGTTATCCCGGCTGTCGCAAGAGGTAACCGTCATCACCCTGGGAACACACACCCTGCTCCGCACAGCAAACCCGTGGGCAATAGGCACATCTCCATGCACGAGCACGCACTTTGGCCATATACAACTCCCAGAAAGAAAGAAACACATCCTGCCATATGAAAGCACTACTTACATATCCCTAGGGATACCACGTGCACACAGGGAATAATCCCACGGGCACTGCGGGGCAGGGAGGATCGCGGCACACACGCGGCAGTTTCTCCTCTCAGCCACCCGGGATGAGGGACCCGGTCATGGGAGAGCCCTTCTCAGCCCAGCTGCGGCAAAGCTCTTCTCTCTCTTTCACCACTGCCTTCACAGGCAATTACTGGGTTTTTTAAGTCTCCTCGTTATTCAGGAAAAAACCATCGCTAGTTTTAGCGGTGATCTCCCTCCACTTTCTTGTGGATCTGTCCCTTTGAAGTACATTTCTTGCTGTGCAGAAGGGGATCGTATACCAATGGTGAGGTTTTGCAATAAAGACTGTTTCTTCTTTTGCAGGAATTCCAAATTGCCAAATTTGTAAAGAGAAGCAGGCTCCTTACTCTGGTTTGTTCTTCCTCCTGCATCTGATTCTGCCAAGTGATGCGAGCAGGAGCTCAGCGTTCCCAGCAGGGCAGGATGGAGCCCGCGGGCTTCTCTTGGAAAGAGCAGGGTCTCCTCCCTGCCTGGGAACGGGGAAGGTCGGGCAGTCCGTTTAGCTGACGCCTCGCTCTCCATTTCGAATAGAACAGGAGCATTTAGATCTACTTCCACCTGCTGCAATACCTCCTAGCAAACTAAAAGCTGCGCCTTCACATCATATTGAACTAAATTCTGTGTATTTCTTATCAATCCATTTCAGCAGCCAAGGTATCAGCCATTGTTCAAATATTTCACTACACCAACCAGCTACTGCCGGTTGTCAAAAGCTTCTTGTTAAATGTTCCACTCAAGGAAGTGTCTTGGCCAACATGTATTTTAAGAGAACTACAAAAGGCAGGGTTTTTTATAATTATTCATGATCTCTTGTCAAAATTCATTGGCTTAGCTTTGTTTTCTAGGCACCAGCTGGTGAAATACATGGAAGATGCAGGCAGGACCTGGAGTACGGCTGAGCTGGGCTCTCCCAAGCAGCCGGGAAGGGAGGTTCGTCACACCTCTCCGGCGCCAGGGGGAGACCAGCGCGCTCGCGGGCAGAGAGCTGCCCACAGGGACCACTCGAGAAGGGACCTGCAATGGGGTGGCCATTCGCACTGGTCAAGGGTGGACCTTCGAGAGGGGACCTGCAATTGTGTGCCTGCGGAGAGGGGCTCAAGCACTCTGCTGCCGCCTCTCCCGTGCGGAAGCCAGAAACACAGGCGAGGTGGCTGCGGTGAAGCCCCACGCCAGGTTTTATGTTACAGGAAGGGATCTGATTGCTCTAATTTGTGCTCAGTTCACTTGCATAAACCTATTTCCTCAGGCTTCACAGAGGAGAAGTCAATGTCACCCAGCCATGTGGAAGATAATCACTCTGCTCATTAACTCAGATGTCCAGGCAAGTCAACAGCACTACTGAGCTCTTACTGTGCACTGTGCGTCTCCACGAAGCTCAAAAACCAAGCAAATGTCTACAAAAGTCCCTTCCAGCTTCCCCCTGAAGGAGAGCAAACCTACCTCCTCCAAAAAACCAGTATGTCCTGCACCGTCTGCGTAGGTGGGAAGAACACCCGCTTAACCGAAGGAATATCAAAGCAGTGTAGCTAAGGAGCGAAGCACAGGAGAGAAGACGTGCACAAACCACAGAGAAGAGTGAGGTCAGAGGCAGCACCAGGAGACAGGCCTACAACGCCCACGCTCTCTGCTCAGCCCCCAGCAGCCCGCAGTGCTCCCCAGAGGGGCACGGCTGCGCACGGGCTGCGGTGGGACAGCGGACTCGGCCAGCTCTTGATTCACATCACTGATAAACCACTGCCTCCTGTAACGGCTTTCTACGTTTCCTTAATGGCAACAGTTTCACTGCTGACACGGGTAAGAACTCACAGATTTGTCCCTCTGATTGCTAGCGCCAATTGCTGTTTATCAATGCAGCGCAGGTCTTTGCGATTCAACCCTGGCTGCGGAGTAAATCACAGCTGCTCTCCCAGAAGTTTCAACACTGACCTTGGGATCCTGATGCATGGTCTTCAGCCCAAAGTTCTGCTATTTTTATTATGAATATACCACGTGCGTTGGCTTTAGCTTTGCATTAAAGTATCTCTCCCTGCACGGGTTACAGGAATCCGTTATTTTCCACTGGAGAGCAAATATGCATCCTAGATGAAGTAGAAAGACTTCTGTATTCAGGAAAACACCGCTTTCAGCTTCAAAGAAAAACTGCAGCGGTGTAAGTCACTTGGAGAGCAGCTGCAGCTGGTGTCACCCCCACGGCGGGGGCCGGATCCCTGCCCCGAGAAACACAAGCTCCACAGATGCAATGAGTGACAAACAGAAAAACAACCCCACTCACGACAGTAACATCCCAGTGGTGGCCACGGGGATGTTGCCAGGACAATACGACACGTGTGGAGTAACAGACAGGACGTTTTGCATGGACTGTACCGCAGGAGCGTTACCTTCAGGGCATTAACCACTGAGTCAGACTGCGGAGAGGCTGAGCCATGTCCAGTGGCGCTAGCTGGCTCCTTTGCAGAGCAGTAACTCCCCTCCGCCCCTCCTGGCATCCTAATGGCATCCTTCGCAAAAGATTAAAAACTCTTTAATAAAGAAAAGGGTTGGTAACTAATTAAAACAGATGGCAATTTAAAAGGCTTTTAAATTCTGTAAAAAGAATTTCTTTAAAAAGGCTGAGAAGCACTGAAGGCATGTTTCACTCCAAAGTCCCCCTCTTTCTGTGCCACAGTACCAAAGGTCCACGAGAGGCAGCTGAAGCGTCACCCAAACTCTCTGGCCCTCGAGGGCGTCTGTCTGCAAAACCAGGGCACAGTCACAAAATTTCTTGTGTACGTACGTTGCCTCACAAAAGTGCTGCGAGGTTCAGAGAGATGGTTTCAGCTCCAGAGGAAGGTTTTGAGAACATCTAATTTTATCCCAATAACCCTGGAGGTTGTTCCTTCAACAAAACTCACATTTTTAAAGGTTGCTGCAAGGTTTGTAACACAAGCTCAGCCACAGCCGACCAGGGCAGCAGGCGGGAGCCCCGGGAGGCTCTCAGCTCACTTATTCCCTGCCTCTGGCTGCTCCGGCGCAAGGGCACGGCCCCTGCTTGCCTGTGAGATCCCAATTTATACCCAGCAGTGACAGCCCTGGGGGCTTGTTCCTCGCGGCAGACACCTGGAGGGGTTCCTCAGGACACTGCCAAACAAATGCGAGCTCCCTGAGCTCTTACAGCTCCATCACCTCAAGCTCTGCAGGACGTGGAGCGTCCCCTGGAGCGACTGCAGTGCCGGGGGCAACCTGAGCCGGCAGCCAGCTCTGGAGGAGGGCTGAGAATACCCTCTGCACTCATGGGTATGGTGCAGAGCCGGCCCGAGCACACCCTTCCAAGGGGCTCTCAACCTGACCCGCTCTTCTAATGTCATCCTGCACTGTCAGCCTTCATGCAGAATTTTGTTAAAAAAAAAAAAAAAAAGGAAAAAAAAAGGAGAAATATAAAGAAAAACATTTCAAAGACTGAGAGAGGAAAATTTCCTTTCTTACAGAGTGAGAAACACTGTAGGAAACATTAAGAAATAATGTAGCGCTAATTCCTGCTGGAATGCGTGGGAAATGCATTTCTGAAGGAAAAATAATGACAGTGGAAAGAGCCTCCGACCAGAACCAGTGCCCCAATGGGCACTAATTTGCCCCGCTGAGCAAGCACATAGCACCCTGCAGCCTTCCTAGGGGCGTCTATAGGCTAAACAACAGGGAAAAGGAAGGGGGGGTGGGAGGAAAAGGCCGCAGCGAGATGACACGAGGCTGAACTTCACCGACCCAGTCTGCCTGACAACATGTAACTGACAAGTAGCGCGGTCCGAAGCAAGTTCATACGCTGTGCGTGGATCCGTCGGGATAGACCAGGCCTTGGAAAGCACCACCGCGCTGCCCGCAGCAGTGCCGAAGGGGCACCGCAGAGACAACCCCTGCCACTGCTGAACGCCTGTCGTCAATTTGCTGCGAGGTACCCAGCAAGGCTTGGGACCGACTTTGGGAAGGATTTATAGATCTGTTAGTGACTGGGCGGATTAATGCTACACTTTGGGAAAGGAAATGAAAGAGGAAGGAAAAGGGGTAATAAAGCAGATTGGAGCAATTCTGGTTTAGGATAAATTCCCTCAGTCAGCTTTGGGTTTTCTTATAAATCAAAGTATTCTGTTTCTTCACTGACTCCAGGGCCAGCAAAGGTTGTGGTCAGTTTTGAATGGGAAAACATAAATATCGCTATTAAAAGGCTTGGAAAATTAGTACAGATCATGCATCTAAACCCCCTGAATATGAGAAAATCCGTAACTCCTGCAAATTGTGCCGCTGTCAGAGTTGAGGCCTGTCCTCCAGGCAGCTGTCCTTCACAGCCCCTCCTAGCGCATGGCTGTCTCCCTCCAGGAGAATGAGAAACTCGTGAACAGACTGCTTTGAGCAGACAGCGTTCTCAACACGTGTTGGTAGGGGACTGAAAATTAGTATTTCCCCTGTGGACATCCCTCTCCCTCCTTCTCCTGTCTATGATAAGAGACAGAAGCTTTTCTTAAAAAACAAGGCTGGTTTTGTAGCCCTGGAGCCCCATCCTGCAGCTCAGGGACTTCTCATCTCAGGTGAGGCCATTCCACACCAGCACTGCAGCTTCTGCCTTCCTTGGCTTGTTCCAGCAGATGATGGGGAGGGGACCGTCGTGGAGACGTGTCTCCTGTTCCTCAGCAAGTCCTGCGAGCCTGTAGGCACTTCAGCTCTACTGACTGCACGACCAGTTTCTGAGGCAGCGATGCAAAACAGGAGGAAAAGGCACTTTGCCAAAGCGGCGGTGTCTGAAACAAGGTGCCTCAAGAGAGGAGAAAAGTGTGCGTTTCAGACCCATCATCACAGCTGCTCTTGCCAGCGGGCGGCATGACAATGTTTAACCTTCCACCAGAACTGGACCTGTGTTTCCTTGCACCGAGTCCCTTCTCTGCCCCTGCCCAACCCGGATTACAACTGGATCCTAGGTAGGACCTTGAGGATGGGAGGAGAAATCCTGTTCCCTTCCTCCTCTTCTCTAGCTCCACACGCAGCACTGGCATTCGGCCACTCGAAGTAGGGCATCCTGTGTGTCCACGTGTTTTGGACAGACCTTTTCATTTACCATCCAGTAACACAGTTGTGGAAGTGGAACCAGACCAGACAGAAGGGATGAAGTTGTGGCTCCGTAGCGCTGAAATCTGTATCGACTTTAAGTATCTTGAGTCATTTTGAATACACAGTGCTGCACAACGCCAATGTCTGAGAAAGCATTGGGGTTTTTGCTCGTCCTACACTGCTAACGTTCCCCACTGCCCCCATCCAGCCCTTGTGACCAAGCTGAAGCATGGTCTGCACGTTGCCTCCTCCGAGTCTAACGTTTACGGTGCGCGGATTATACCGCTGCTGAAAGCACACTGTCTGAAGCAGGTAAAAAAGACGTAGTATGTCCTGTGCATTTTGCCACAAAGATAACAGAGGGAACCGCAATCACCGAATTGCAGTTCCGTTTGCTGCTGCAAGTACATCTATGAAATATTGAACGCCAACACGCGACTCTAGTGAATAGAAAGCACAGGAAATCTGACTCAACCCCGTAATGCCACATCACAAAAAATGAGATGAATAGAAATGTAGCATCTCCCTCCCACTGCACAACGTTGAGGCTACTCAGGTCACTCTCCCCGAGCGCCAGAGGCAAACCCTGCACCCCGGTCACAGCCAGAATGAAGACCCCTGTGAAGAACAGGACACACTGTGAGGGAGAGGACTAATCACGAGCCTTTCTACTTGAGCTAGCAGGAAACATAATTTTTTCAGTCCATGCTGTTGATAAGGGCAGTCGCGGATGAAAGCGGCTCTAGTGCAAGGCCCGCTGCACAGCCCCAGTCAGCGGCAGTTTATCTGCCAGCCCCTCCGGATGCCGCCTGCCGCCTGCCTGGCAGCCTGCCCACGGCGCGCAGGGACAGCCGAGGAGGAAAAAACACCCGCCACCTCTGCTCCGAGGACACCCCGAGGCACCTCACGGGCGCGTCGGAGGGAACAGGACTTCCCTGCCCGCCGGGCACCGCTCTGGTCACTCGCCATGGCAGACCCACCTCAGCACACGCACAGCTGCCTTCACCCCAGGGGCACGCGGTTTACCGGGAAGCGTATCCTTCCTGCTGGGTAACTGCCACGCCACTTCAATCACTACCTGATTTCCAAAGCTCTTGGCTGATTTCCCCAGCCCTCCATTTCCCCCTTAGCTCAAAGCAAACGCGGGCTGTGTTTGTCAGCTTGTTTCAAACAGGCAGGAGAAAGGAAAACCAGAAAGCGATAAGCCCCAGCACGTTGCTCTGCTGGATTAGTAACGCACCAAACGAAACAGCAACAATTTTTTTAGGGAGCGTTCCTGTCAATTAAAACACACAACTTTAAAACGCTGTAGTTATTCCCCATAATTCCTGTTCTCAAAGACCTCACTAGAAACCTCTACTCCTGCACACTGCTGCCAAAATCCACATACCCTCATAGCATACTAAGCATACTCAGATTTCCGAGTGGCCAAAGCCATCGCTGGCTACACACCTTCAGAAACAACCCGAAAATGGCAGGCCCTTCCTAAACCTCTTTTGCTAATGAACCTGCAAGAGAAAAACGCTGCAGGCTGTAGCACCTCCAAATCTGGGAGGCCACGCGTAAAAGACCACCGCTATTTAAAAACTGGAAGAATCAGCAGACTGTCCTAGAAAAACATGAGTAAAAAGTAATTCTTGACTTCGGGAAATTACTCTGCAAAAATAATAATCTCTTCTTCTTTCTGAACTGCCGCTCTTTTTGCAGACCAGGTTTTTCTTGAATTTGTGTCTTTGCCACATCAAACCCATGAGCTCTTGCCGTTCAGCCCCCACGCCAACCACGGGGACAGCGCGGTGCTGGGGACGCCCGAGACAAAGACTCTGCTCAGAACCTCACCTGTTCTCAACTGAAGCTGCTCGGTTAATGACCTATTAATTTAAACTGAGGACGACAGCACGTGAAAGAACGGGGCGGGTGGATGCTGCTGATTTACTTGCAGCAAATATTTGATGACATGATTAGGTAACATGGGTTTGTTCAATGGGCCTTAATTACATTCTGGTTGAAGGATTCCCTGTTCTTCCACATGCTATGGGAGGGAGGAGACAAACATTATTGGCCCGTGAGTGACACTGATTTTACAAAAAGAATACCATCCAAACAGCTCCCATCTTCTCATTAGATTTATAACTAAAACCATGCCATGTACAGGGAAAACAAAAACCACCGATCTCAGCAAAAAAGGCTTTTGAAAGATTTGCAAACGCGTTGATGTAAAATGTGATAATCTAATGGAAGGGGGAAGAAAGAGGGAAATGCAAAATGTTGAAAGCGCTTAAAAATGCCTGCCATTTCACACTTAAACGTACCAGGACTGGAAAAGGCTAGCAAGGGTGCAAAACCCCCAAAAAGCGCCTGAAGCAACAGCAGAATTGAAAGAGAAACAACACAAAGAGACGGAAAAGGACCAAAAGACTTGCAAAGGCAGGAAGGAGGAGGTGGAGGCAGAGAAGCCCGGCGAGAGGGAGCAGGAGGGCTCGGCCAAACACCACACCTGCCTCTGCCTTTGGTGCCGCATCCAGCCGCCCGCTCTGCTGCCCCGTGCCGCCTGTTTGCTCCGAGAGCAGCACCCCAGCGATGCTTCCTTTCCCCTTCATTAGAAGGTAAAGCTAAATTACGAGGACAAAGGGTTAGAAGGGGTATATGTCTTGACAGTTCTTCATCTCTGCCTCTTGCTCCCTCCTCCCACGAAAACAAATAAAAACTGAAGCAATTTAAATTGCGTGGCTTGCCAAGAATATCTTTTGCAAATGCATTCACTGTCATTGTATGACAGATGTCTGCATTTCCGTAACATTTCAGCTGAGCTTATCAGCCCTGAAATACTATCCCTACGAAAATTCAGGGATATCTTCGGTTAATTGACATGTGGCTGCCAGATCCCAAGCTCGCTTCCCGCAGCAGAAGGCACGGACAGCAGTTACGCACCACATCAAGTCTGGGAGGACGCTCCTGGTTTCAGTTATCTGAAGTTACTCGCTGACATAACAGTCCATCACGGCCCAGGAAGCTGTAAATGGGATCTGAATCCATTGTTTGGTCCCTATGTATGTTCTTAATTATTGCTGAGTATCTTCATTACAATATACACAGAGACTATACTGTGGCTAGAGCACCAGCCGTACTATCACGTGGGGTTTTTTTAATGTTAGCGGTAAAACTCAGTGCTGTAGTTTCACATACATTTTGAGGCGGCAGAAGGCGGCAGCTCTGCCAGAGCCCCTGCGCGGCAGAGAGCTTTCCTGCCTCAGCCCCACGGGGGAACCGCTCTGGCCTGAAATCCATCCTTCAAACGGCGATGTTCTTGTTCAGGTCCTTGTGCCTCCACGCACTGCTGCCCCGCAGCCCTACCGACAGGAGCCTGGGAAGCCGCACACCCCCGGGCTCGGGCGCAGCGGCACAGTGCGGCATTCTCAACAGGAGACCCAGCTGCACACCGTACATCTTGGGAAGTACCTGCTGTCTTCCACAAAAATCCTATTTGTGGCCAGAAACTGAAAAGGTCTGGATCGTATCTTGGAATATGCTATCTGAGAGAATGAAAAAAGGAACAGCAGCAATAAAAAAGAACAGCTAATTACAGCTCTCACCAACACAGCAAACTACAGCCCGTGTACGGCTTCCCACCGCTTCTAAACCCACTGCTATGCTCCAAGCTGCCACCAGAACGACGGTGCAGCACAGGAAGAGACATTAACAGGCTTCAGTGAATACGTGCGGTTTTATACCTTTCCTATTACCTGATCAAACCAAAATATTGACTCGGCAGTGGTTCTCCGTTTCCCCTGACAAAGCAGCCCTTCAGTGCAGCAGAGTGAACTAAAACTCAGGTTCCATCTGAACAGTGATGGCAGCACTTAAATCCATTTTCTCTGGAAATGTTCTTGCCACTAAATATTAATAAAACCTTTGCATTAGAGATCTGTGGGGTTTTGAAGAGAGAACTGGTATGGAGGGAGGGAGACAAGCAAAGCAAAAGAAACTGGAAGAGAACCACAGCTAAGTGAAAGATGAAAGGAGTGATTTATTTGAGGAGGGTGGCAACGAGTGTGCCCGCACAGTTTCCCGAGTGACACGCAAGCAGAAAAGGAGGGAAAGAAGGATATTGGAAGCAGAGAGGAAAAAGCAGAAAAGCATGGCAGGAGGAGAGAGAAAAGCCTCGGGAAGCAAGGCAGGACTCCTCAAGTAAAGCCCTCACAGGGGCGTCACCTCGTACATGTAAGTGCAGTCCTGCAGCTCCCAGCACGCCGCCCGCCAGGCGCTGGGCGAGGACCAAAAGGCATTTCACACTGGTGAAACGTTAAGGCACGACACTCTAACTGGGCACGAGCTGTGCCAAAAACCTTCCCTAGTTGTGGAGCTCATCATGTATTTTCAGCTGATTTGTCAAAAGCGCTGGGTTTGGCTTAACGCCCACCAGCCTCCCCTTCCTCCCGTGAAACGGAATCGAACCAGTGCCGGGAGCGTCTGCATTTCCCTCCCGTGTCCGTGGCCTTGAACGAGGGCCTGATCCCCGCGCACAGCACGTCTGGGGTGGTGCTCACAGGCACAACAAGCCCCCAGAACGGACTCACGCAAACGTCACTCTGAGCTTGTCGAACACAGTCGGAATTACCTTGGTGTCTGCCGTTCCTTCCTCTCCCCAAAGCAATGACTTTCCTCAGGGGGAAAGGTAAAATAAGCCCGGAAACGTGAACCCTTATCACTCATTATTTCTTACAGTAAAGTATCCACAGACATTGGGAGATTTTTCAGAACTCCACTACAGATCCGTGTGCCAACAAAACCAAACATAGGACACCCTGACCTGTGCATTCAAAAACCAAAAGCAGTTTGCAGTCCTGCTCGCCTAGCTCTTCCCCTTCAAAACCCCACAATCGGCGTATTTTGTTTCAATTACTTCCGCAACAGCTTCGCTCTTAGGTGCTATTCAGGTGCTATTTTCACAAGTGCTATTTTCTGGCTTTGGCACCTCACCTAAGGGATTTTCAACGAACTCAACACCCCGAATGTGGGTGTTCCAGCCTTCGGCAAGAGCTGGTAATGCAGCTCACGGGGCTCCACCCGAGCGCCTCGAGCCCCAGCCACATAAAGCACACGGCCACTTCCAGAGACTGCGCCCACAAAGAACATTCTGCACAGTTCCTTCCCCAGCATTCTTCCAGACCCGACACAAACCACAACAGCATTTTTCAGGCAGGTTTGTTAACGTTTGCCCTGAGCACCGTTCTTGACAAGAAAATAATATCCTTTAGCACTGAAGACCCACCTTTGCCCTTCCTATTGAAGGCTGCATACACGCCAACGGACAGACATTTAATTGTTCTTGCTGCCCTCCTTTGCCAGATCAACAAACGAAGGTACAAGTTACATAAACCGCTCAACGCCAGCTAGCAAGTGAAGAGGTAAACGAGAGACAGAGGCCCTTCCAACTGTCATGTTACAGGTGAGGGGAAAAAACCACCACACTTCACATAAAATCTGCCTTAAGAAAGGAAATGGTTAACCTCAGGCTGAGATCTTCCAGCTGATCTTGGCTTACACAAATGACGGCTTCAGAGCCAGCGGATTTTACTTCTTCCTACATTTCACTGCTATCGGGGTTTTTACATTCAAATAACGGTACTATGTTCGATAAAAAGCTATTTTCTTCTTCAGACCAACGTCTTCGTTTAAACTAGTGTTTGATTTAAACAAAATGCAACTTCTTTTTCCTTCCGGTGGGCAACTTCATTTGGAGACTTTATGGATGTTCCTAAGGATTACTGAATGAAATATAAAAGAAATGCGTGCTGGTTTGTGTGTGTTATATAAAAAAATACAAGTGTCTTTCATTCTTAATGAACCTCAGAATTTTTCGTTCTTAAAAACATGTTGGGAAAACCTTCAACTTCATATTTGCTTATTTATTCAAATTAATTTCAGCCTTGCATTTACGTATCTAATATACTCCTCAAAATACTAAAAATAATATAACCCAATTATTATTAAAACATTTGCATTTTTAAAGCAAAATATTTTGGTTAACTATAAGAAGTACTTGGTATTTTAATAACGAGAAGCTCTTGGAATAAAACCAGAATATAAAGGGTCGGTTCAATGGGATTTTCAACCCTTAAATTAATTAACTGTAAGTAGCGGCTTCCAGTGAATTTTTCTTAGCAAAGTATCAAGACCTGCAAAGGAGAAAAATTAATGAAAGCATTGTCGTAGTCTTAAATAAATACCCCACTCAATCACAAGCAAGATGAACAAACAGCTGTGAGTGCCCTTGATTATCCAGATGATCAGCCTGAGTGTTCAAACGCAGTGACGTCAAGTGACGAGCGATACGGTTTCACCTCGAGCACGAAGGCTCGAGCGTTGCTGCCTAGCTGCCGGCTACCGTTCCCACCAACGGATGTCACCCACCTGGGGCAGCATGCGATTTTCCTCCTCCAGCTGTCTTACTCTTGCCTCCAGCTGCCTAACATAGGACAAGGTTGATTCTAAAAATCAAAAAAGAAAAAAAACTCGTATTATCCACAGAGATCTGCTTGTGTTTACCGGCGTCAGAGCCTGTGCCCCATTCCGACTCGTACTCACAGCAGATTGCCTCCCTCAGGTGTCCATCACACATTCGGCTCGCGCCTCGCACGGGCGGTGCAAGCAGCTAACAGCGCTGATGCTAGAATGAATCCAGTTCCCGGTGCCTTGGGATTCTGAACTGCTGTGCTTGGAGGTGGCCCCTCCTCAGACACAAGGCACCTTACAGAAAGGCAGCACAGACTTCAGCTCTCCCAGCCCCTCCCCAAAGCTGTATTTTGGGGATGCTCCACAAAAGCAGTGCGTTATCCCACAAAAGCAGTGCGTTGTCCCACGAGTCGCCACCGAACAGCCCAGGAAGACACAGTCGGTGTCCTCCCTTCTGCAGGAAGGCACAGTCAGAGCATCCCCTCCACACAGCCCTGGTGGCAGGGGTCTGGTGGCACACAACCCCCTACCCCCTCAAGCCATCATCTCGCCTGCGGGGAACACAGCACTTGCCAGCATGGAGGCTCAAGCCTCAGCCTCTGCTAGGGACCAGGCGTTGTCCCAGCTCGAGCCTGTGCTGGAAAGCAGATGTGTGTCCCCGAGGCCCCGGGCGGGTGGGAAGCCTGGCTGACAGCACGACGGCACCCACTCCTCATCCCAGGCGGGCCAGGCAGTGTCCTACCAGGACACGCTCTCACAGCCCTGCTTTGCTGTGCCGGCTCGTGGAAGGGCAAAATCCAGGCCGCTCTACTCACAAGTAACCTCACTGGCCTCCATAAAATAATTTGGTAGATTATGGAGAACACGAGTCACTCCTAGCCTGCTCTGTTCCCAAGAACTTCACGTAAGAGGAGATCCATGATCCATCCCTAAAAGCGTCTGAGAGCTTTCTTATCACACATTTCTTGAGTCACACAGAACTTCTGCTATTAAAGTCCTGTACGTAAGAGAAATACATGCCTGAGAAAGTAGCGCTCATTGGCAGTAAGATAAAAGATACCTTCTCAGTCCCAAAATCTGTGAGAAGGTATCTTTTCAAGTCCAGAAATCTGCTGTGACTCTTGTACCTCCTTGGATACAGAGGGAAGTCCCCCACGTGCCTCTGACTCCATGATCCACTCAACTTTCTCCAAGACGTCAATCACAGTAACATGTTTGTACTCATATTACCACGTAACTAGTAAAATTCCCTCCCTGACGATTAATGGTACGGAATCCATGGGCATCGGGACAGCACTGTCAGTTGGTCTAACCCTGCAAAGCCGCATTGCCAGCAGAGCTGTTTACTGGTTTAAACTGGGAGAGGAATTTGTGCACAGTTTCCCCTGATCCCTCATCGCTGTGCCAGCCTGCCCAGGGAATAACGGTGATGGGAAGGGAGGCGTCTCGTACTGCTCTTACGAGACTGCAATAGGCTGAAACACGCACGCACAGACAGTGCATGGGAATCTACACAACGTGAAGTAATTTGTCAAAAATGATTAATACGCAGCAAGGCACTGGATTAAAAATAGCATTGTGTAATAAAAGGGAAAGGGGTGATCTGAGGTTCTGCGCGCTCCGCTGCATAAGGATTTCCATAGCGCGTGATGGGTGCCTCTCTGGAGAGCCGCTCAGCCTGGCTCAGACGAGCACTTAGAGGATGAACAGCTTATTCAATTAACTGTAGACGACAGGGTCCCTCCCATCAAATCAGCTTCCTCCCCAGCAGCAGCACCTCTGGGAGGAGCCGCAGAGGCTCCCTCGCCGTTGTGGCCATTAGCGGAGGCAACAGCTCCCCGCACAGCTCATCTCTTCTCCCTGTCCTTGTCTACAGGAGATGGTCTCTGTGAAGCCACGGTTTCGGGGGGACTGAAGGAGGTGCTTCCTGTGGCACCGGCCATTTCTCACTTCTCTGGCTCCGAGTTCACTGCTACGTTGGCCTGGGCTCAGCCTTCACCCTCAAGTGCTACTTCCCAGCTGGGCCCACCAGCCCACCTCAGACAGGCTCCTTCCTGGATTCTCTTTGGGTCTTTTGTCATCTCCTGGATTACCATTTATTAGCTCTTCACGCAGTGGATAAAGTTTGCCTCTCCGTTTTATTTCTTCACTTGTATGTCGGGAGTCCAGAGCTGAGATCTCTGCTGCTCCAAACCACACCACATTCCCAGCTTCCCAACACCTGCTCGTACCAGCTGCGGACTGCTCTGAAATCTCCACTAGCCCTTCTCCAGTGTGAAACAGTGATTTAAATCTCCTTTTGTAATCTGATCAAAACGGAAAATTAGGTCATCTACCAGAGGCTTCACCTAGCAAACCCTTATTTATGTGAGTCTTCTTGACAGATAGACTACATGCATATATATTTCAGTGTCTGTTAATATATTTATGCTGTGATGCTATGAGCTTAGAGGAAAAAATGAGCAGAAAAGCCAGTCAAGGACGTAAGAGACAGAGGAACTGAAAATACACAAAGTGAAACACTGTCACCAAACTTGAAAAAAGAAGAAAAAAAAGCTGCATCTTCTAAGTCTTTATGGGAAGGCCTATATGATCCGCCTGTTCTTAATCAGCCTGGAGACCAGTAAAGAGCTCTAAATAAAGAGCAAATCTTAAAATAGTTACCTGATACCACTCCCATTGTCATCCCAGGCAAATTTTCGCAGGACAATTAAGCAATTCCAAACTGAAGCAGAATGAACTGATGCTAGTAACGCTTCAGCTTCAGTCTCTGAGCTGAAAACAAATGTCTCCCAAAGGGAAAGCAGCACAGAAACTTACCATCACTTCCCTAACATTGCTGTTGTCTTATAATAAAGCATTTAATAAGATGCTACAGTGTGTCAGGCAACCGCCGCTCCGAAACATAACCTGCGCAAACAAGATGATCCCCAGCTGATGTCATTAGTCATAAAACCTTTTTGTGGTTTATCCCTCCCCAGACAGATTTATCTCACATTGCTCCTTTCCGCAGGGCTGCAAGTACACATAAACGCCCTCCCTTATTTGCAGACTCTTAAACTCAAGCCGTAGAGTGCGTATAGATAAACTTCCAAACCCAGGTCTGCCGAGAACACAACCAGGGAAAACCAGCATCTGTATTCACACCATGAAAGCTCGACCACCGCGCTCTGGGTAATAGCCCAGAAACTGTTATCTATGTTGAGACCAAACACACGCTCAAACAAAAACAGACAAACAATTAATTTGGGCCCACACCTAGAAAAGATGTGACCACAGAGACGTGACCCTGCGGTAACCAAGCGAACCGTTCCGTCACCCGTGGGGCTTCTCCATTACGTGACTCCCACTCCCTCCCGTCTGCCCTCGCTGGGCACTTCGACGGGGGCAACAGCTTTGCACAATTCCCATGCCCGGGAATGGATCCCTACCAGATGACCTTCCCGTGCTCTTGCCATCATTGACAGTGTGGTCACGTGTGGCGCTTCATTCCAGGGCTGAAACTAAAATGCTTTTCCAAATTATTAGAGAGACAGTAATATCTTGCTTTTAGGGAAATTCAGTGACAATCCACCCTTCCTCCACATCCCTCACTCTAACATGTTATTAGAGAAATCAATATTTACGTAGCTGATCTCTTTCTCTTTTGACGTCCACACTCTTGAAGCTAGTAGATATTTTGGGGTTGTGTCAAACTTTATCAGATGCTTACATTGCTGCCAAAGGCATATTTGTGCCTTGGCGTCATCCATTTTTGGGTGACTGCGCCTGATCTCCGCCCATCAAGTGATTCATAATTTCTTTAAACTAGATTACCCTCTGCTATTTGAGAATGGTTGAGGATGTCACGGTAAATTCAGATTCCTTTTTTTTCCCTAGGTTTGTTTTTTTTGCAGAGACTGGAGGGTTACAACCCACAGCCAAGTGTGGGATTGCACTGGAGAACTTTTCGAAGACTGAGGTCCTCTCCCCGCCTGCTCCCTGCAGAGCAAACAGACCACAACTCCACAGAAAGCAGAAGCTCCGGGGTTCAACCCACGCTTCCACGCGCTCAGATGAGCTTGAGCACCAAGCACAATACAGCAGGTGGAAGGGATTTTATCTAAAGACCAGGGGAGTATCTGAGGTAAAGAAAGAGTAGGAGACGCAACGCCACTAGTACTGACATAAACACAAGCAGTGCTTTAACGCAACAACTGAAATTCCATTTTTTCTGCATTTTCCAAAAAACACTGATTCCAAATTATAATAGCTGTCTGCAAAAACTCAGCACGGGGATTCCGCAGACCTCCTTTTGACTGACTTTAAAGGATGAACCCATCAACACAGAAGATGCTACTTACTCCACGGAAGTTGAAAAAACCCAACATATACAATCGTTTAACTTTGGAGAAAACTGTCAATAGAGTGGATGAGCAAAGCAGACGTCCCAGAGGAAGCAGAGCAAAATCCTCCAAGCTGACAATACTTGGGAGGCTGGAGGCATCGGGAGAGAATAATACTGTTTGCCTGGGTTCACAGCCATTAGCCCCCGGGCAGCGCGAAGAGAAGATGCTACGCGGGGCTGGGCAGAAGGCTGCCCGGCAGCAGCAGCCCCCGCTCCTTACGTCCTCACGGCCAGAGAACGGAAAAACACGATTTCATCATAACGCAAACATCCCCTCGTTCCGTTCACATCAACGTTTTCTGCTTCCACTGGCTCGGCTGTGCTTGGCACCCACGGTCCTAAAGCAGGTCACATCCTGCTGCGCGTACGTTAAACTCTTAGGGTGTAAAGGAGGGGAAGTGCCAGCGGTTCGCCTCAGCCCAGAATTTAGCGCGTTATGCGTAGCGGTACTTGGATGTGTGGCAACGAAGGTTCGGGTAAGGTAAATTCAGCTTCGACGGGGAGAGTCATTTGTTATACTGCTGTTCCTGCACTGTGCTGGCAGGAATATAATCGTTGCGTATCAAATCGGATTTTGGTCATTCAAACCCATACCCAGCACCCCGCAATGAAAACTTAATCATCTTTCAATAAATGGAAGATGAACAACAAGGCTGTGCAAGGGCTATTTTAAACCCTCCTGTAATTAACTGACAGCTCCATACGTTTCCGAAAGGATTTCTGCGCTAACTGGGAGCAGATTCAATGACACGCAAACTATCTCCCTGTCCTGTAACTCCTAGTCATCTGATTTAATTACTTCGGTATTAATATTCATGACTAAAACATGTTATTACTGCAGTCCATCCCCTTTCAGCTACCTTGTTTGAATGTAAGGAAAAAAATAAATAAAAATCCCACTGCTGGATTTACACGAACACAAATTTACGGCACCTGCACCCCGAATCGGCGAAGCTGCTCAGTGTTCACACTGGCAGCACCCAGCCTCCCAGCGGCAGGACGAGACGGCCTCCGAAGGGCATTTTTCGCCCTGTCTTCTGGGATTTTCTGTTCTGGCTGCACATCTTACGTAAGGCTGCTACTGAGCGCGTGCTGGAGAACAGCTATTAAAGCGCAGCCGAATTCCCTGGAACGCCGTGACATCAGGACTAGCGCTACCGTGTAGACAGAAAGACGTTTGCCTAAAGCAAAATTTTATTAAGCTCACCAGAACGTTTAGGAGCTATCTACCGCTAAGGCACGTCTTCTGGGGAGGTTTTGGGACAGCGGACACCGCAGCATTGGCATTACGCTAGGGTTTGCATCTCTCAGTACCGCTGTTGTCTGAAATCCTCCCACCCCAGGCCGAGATTTCTTGCGATTATGGATGCAGCATTTCTTGACTTCTCCTGTAATTAAAAATATAATTAACTGAGCTTAGCTAGTTCACTGAGCATTTCAAAACCGAATCCTAGCAAAGGGAAAGACTTACATATGGTAATTCAAACATCCAGAATGCCACTTAGCTTTATTTCTCGCATTTATCTCACGAAACGTTTTATCTCTCACGTTTCCCCTTTTCAGCACACATTACACACCAACGTGTGAACCGTGTTATCTCTGTAATCAGATGTTTTTACACAGATTTCATCCAAAAATAGTGTCTTCTCAGTTGCAGCAGCTTTTAATTACAAATTACCTATTTATTACAAGAAAAAACACTTCTCAGTGCCTTAAGGCAGCTCTAGCCATGCCTTTAATGATTCACCGACGCTGCCTGGCTCCGATTGCCAGTGTGTTTGCATTTGTCCGCACTTCGGTGCCCCTTTGCCGCTGCAGATGATGGGGTTGTAGTGCGGGGGTCCAGGCCGTGCCAGCCGTCGCTCATGGGCTGCCCCATGGCTGGGGGCAGGCACGGCTCTGCTGCGGCACCACCGGCGCTTCCGCTCTTGCTGTGCTCACCCAAGGGATGCCCGAGGCCACCCGACTGCTGCCTGTGACGCTGGCTACTTAGAACAGAGGGCCAGCTTCCACTTAAGAACTTGAGAGATTTAGGCTGGCATTTGTTGGAGGTTTTGTTGCATGTTCAGCTTTAGGGTGCAACAAAATTTCCAGCCGAATTAATCTACAAGGAAAAAAAAAAAAACTACTTAAAAAAAAGTTTAAAAAAATCTCATTGAGAAAGAGGATTCGACTACAGGAGTACCTAAAAATGGTATCAGATGTCAGACGAGGTAAGGTGTTGTTCCCTACTTCTCTGAAGCTATCCTAACGCTCTCGCTAACAGCTGGATAACCCTGTCACGCTAACGGTCTGCTGTGACACTAACCTTGGCTTGTTTGGGGTTGTTGGTGCTAGAGGTGACAACAGCAAAGCTTTTCTTGCTAGCCCGCTTGATATCCTCTTAGCTCCGCTTCAGCCTGTGCTAAATGCACTTGCCACGTTATTGATGAAAACTGAGAAAATCAAATCCATTATGCTATCGCTAAAACCTTTCCCACTGGCTGCTAACTTGTTCTGCTATTGATTTTGTGTGTTTCGTGATTGGTGAAATCCTTATCGACTCCACTTACTTGACTGCTTGGGTTTGTCCCTGTGCCACCACGCTCTCGTTTGCTCATCAGGAGCGTCCCCCAGCCGCAGGCACATGCCCCCGGCCGGGAAGCCCGGCAGAAGGAGAGGAGGGGCGTTCAGCGGGCTCCTACGCAAAAGCAAATGAAGGGCTGGAAAAGGTAAGGCTGAGAAGAGGGAAGGCAGGCAGATAGCGCACTGGCTCAGAGAGATAAATAAGGGAGGGTTTCACCACTGGTACATAGAAAGAAATCTACAAAAAGACACTTCCACCTTACACCAGTGCCTCCTGATCACGCTGACGGGCATCTGTGGTGGTCCCTTGCTGAAAAGGCCCCGGGGCCCCTGCAAACGGATGCCGCGTGAAACCACGCGCGCCTTCATGGCCCCAGGCATCCACAGAGACACCTCCAGCTCCTCCCAGTTCTGCTGTACCCACGGCAAGGGACCGTTTGCGTTACAATGAAATGGAAAAACAATAAATGAAAATATAAAGCTTTCCAGCAGCAGCAGTATTAGCGCAAAAAGTAGACAACCAGGGGGTTAAACCGACTGAGGGGCCAAATGCATGCACTAAAGGTCCCTCATCATCCCTGAAGCTCCACACAGATGCTCACAGCATTTCTTACCACGTAGAATTGCATTTCACAGGCTCCAATCATCAGATGTTGAAGAAACAGTGTAGAAAAGTTAGTTTTGTTGAGAACTTTAGTATTGGTGCAGCAAGTTCTAGGTAACGATTATATTGGTTTCCACTCGGAAGACCGCAATGTAGGCCAAAACTGAAAATTACATCTCCATGAATTCTGAATCAGATCAAACCTATGAATCATTTTTATGCTCATCCAACCTACAAACTCCTTTTTCATGGGTTACCATTTGTGTGACTCAAAACCAAATTCAAATGATGCTCCTAAGAGAGCAGAAGTAGCAGCTTTCACACTGCTTATGCCACTGAACAAGCCACTGAACAAGCGCACACGCTTCTTCCTGCTGCAACTACAACAGCGGTGCCGAAAGTCAAACCAAAGATGGATAGCCACACGGATACGTGGAGGAACAACCAGCTCACGCACTTCCTCCTCGGTAAGGCGTCTCCTTGTGCAACTGAAACCGAGAGTTCAAGTTCTGAGTTTGCGTGGGGGCAAGTTTGGACGGAGAGGCAAAGGCTGGAAAGGAGCCCGCAGCTGCCTACACCATTAACTAGAGGGTCAGCACGGACTGCAAGGGTACGGCAGCAACCGCAGCCCACTGCCTGTAGGCTGCAGCCCACCGCACGCAGCACTTGTGTGGGGAGTCGTCCTTTCCTGACCCCCTGCATCTCCCCCTGCTCACCTGGGAGAACCTGGACAACCATGCGATCGCAGCTCCGAGCGGCACATGGGCCGCGGGCAGTGCCACAAAAGCAAGAGGGGCAGTAAGGCCGCGCTCTCGTGCTCTGCGGTAGCTCCTCGTCTGGGTCGCAGTCCTGCCGTCCCGCGCTGAGCCACGGTGCGCCAGCCCTGCGGGGAGCCAGCGCGGCCGCCCCATCTCCCACGCGCGGAGCAGCGCCTGAGTATCGCCTAACAGCAGCCCAAGAGAACAGCAGGATTTAATACGGCTGTTCTCTGGGCGACTTTGCTGCCGCAGGGGCACAGGGAAAGCTGTTGAGAGGCTCAGGAGTCTTTTACGTTCACTCTTCAACTCCAGCTCCTGTAGACGTGCAAATCTACACCTGTCACGTCAAAGATCAGGAAAAGCAACCAGCCACTTACAACGCTGTTTGTCAAACTGCTGAACTGCGTTATACAGCCCCAAAACAACCTTCTTCCCTCCCCCCCCCACTCAAACTTTTTGTGGTTTCCCTTACTTTTAAGTGCTCTAAACCCTTCCTGCGACACCGCAATCCAGCCTGCAGCAAGGCTTTCAGAATGCAGCATGCTGGACAAAAAGAGCAGCATTTACATTTAGCAAACACAGGAGGGATAAAAACTGTCTCCACCAAATGAAGAAATCAATTCCTTAACCAATGTCAGAGAGGAGATGGCAGAAGAAGGAAAAAGCAAGCCGAATGCCAAGATGCTAAATTTAGGTCAGCTCTTATTACCGCTCCGCAAGTATCCGCAGACAAAGAACCTTCACGTTGAGCCGCCATTGCAGCTCACCCAACACGAAACTCAGGATTAAACGCGTCCCCGACACCAAGTGCAGTTACAATGGCAATCAGTGCGGCACTAACACACCAAAACACATCAAGCTCCACGAATTAACCAGGTAAACTAAAAGACTAATATCCCAGACGTTCTTACTGCTTACATCATCTCCCAACTAAATGTGGAGGTAAAAATATGAGAAATTTTAAATGGTTCTGCCCTTTGATCTCAATCAGCGCTCAAGCCACAGAACAGAAATTCTCCTAATCCAGCCATCTCGCTCACGCGCACAGGGACATTACGATCCTTCATTGAGAAAACCAAGTCAGTACACGGCCCGTATATCATGAAGGAGAGAAGAAATCCAACATATTTATAGAATGCTTTCACTTTATCTGTAATAGAAAACCTCAGAGTCTTTTCATAATGCCATGGTTATGAAATAAACATATCCCAGTATTTTATGAATGATGAGGTGTCGATAAGGGACATCACTATTCAAATGCACCTACAAGATAAACATATTTGATAAATAGCAATGAACTGCAGAGATGTTCCTCTGTCACGCTTTAAGTCCTTACTTCAATTCTCAACCATGGAATGGAAAAGAAAAAGGAAAAAAATTATTTGGGTGTATTGCCAGAGCTGCGCACACTTCCAAGAATGTCTTCCTGGCTGTGCTAAAAGCTCTGCCAAGGTACAATTTCATATTGGGATGGTGAATCATACTTTGTAACACGCACGAGGTCTAACTTTGCATCTCAGACCTGTCCCTCAGTCCCCCCCCAGCTACACCCCCTGCCTCGGGGTGGCGTGGGGGTCGTGGCACGGAGCACTCGAAGGGCCGGCAGCACTGAGCCGCCAGGCCCTGGGGGGGTGGCCCGCCTGGCTGAGTGGGGAGGGCAAAGGGGCACCCACCCCCCTCACCTCCAGAAACAGAGGCATCAAGACCCCCAGCACTTCCACACGCCCGCGGGCATCCTCCGGCCCGCGGCAGCGTCCCGTCCCTGCAGCGAGTTCTCTACCCGGAGCGATTAAGAGGCAGGAGAGACTATTAAATGTCGCAGAAGATGCTGGGAGCTTCAATACCTCCTCTAGGCTGAGACCACCCTCTTGCTTCCCGCAGCCCATGGAAGAGCCATCATACAGTAACACCTCCCTGTCCCTGCCGAGGCTGGTCGCATTTGAAGCAGGAAAAGACGACCGTTGAGTAAAATTCCTTTTTGGGCCAACTGCGGAAGGGAGCAATAAAAATACGTATTCAAATGACATGGACTTTAAGCCAAAATCTGTCAGTGCAAGTATGTCTCTCTCTGTAGGTACTCCATCTCCAATGGCCTGCCAGGCCACACAACGCCTCAGCTGGGCTGCCCCCTCCTCAGCTGGGGCACCCACGTCTCCAGACACGTCATCATCATCCTCATCGAGGACGTCACTTTAATACACTTTCAAAACACTTAGGAGGAAGATTCAAATCTATCTCAAAGCCGCCGTCAATAAAGGACAGCATGTCTTTCTGCAGACCTGCCCGTGCGGCTTTGCTGCGATCATCGCCCCAACTGCCCAGTCAGGCCGTTTCGGAACCCGCGTGTGTCCCTCTGAGCTCCCTCGGAAACACACCACGCGATGCCACGCTGCTGCCGGCCGCCCCTGCCCCTTCTCCTGCCATCTTTCAAGTACCACTTAACGGGGGCAGAATCAGCTGAATACAGGAAGCGCTCTAGAACCTGGAAGTGGTAAACAGACAGTGGCAATAGTTCTGCCGGTCTTTAAATCTTCTGCATTTCTTTAATGGGGGATACAGTACTTTGTTCAGTTGTACAAGGGGCTGCAACATCCCGCCCAAGCTCAGAATGACTCCCAGAGCCGTCACACGGCGCTCTCACAGCCGCTTATCTACATCATCAGAACAAACCAAATATTTTAAACACGGTCTCCTCTGTTTATTTCCTGCTTACTTTGCTAATGGGAAAGCAATTTACGCATTTCCTCTCCCCAAACATATAAATAACCGAGAGAGGCTTTTGGTTACAAAGGCAGTTGGAAAGTGTCCCGTCCCCGCCGCGGGGCAGCTCGCACCAGCCCTTCTGACCCCACGCCATGCACACACAGTAAGACGACAGACGCCAAAAATCAAGACCGCGCGTGGTCTTGCGCACAGGCAGGTGTGAGGAGAGAGTCCTTTTATTCACGACCTGTCTTAGCATTACCCGGATTTCTCTCTGCCCACATTCTGAAGGCACTTCTTATGGGATTACAAGGGCTGCAAATTTGCTTCTTCAGCAGACAAAAAGACAGGAGAGAGATTTCTGCTCCTTAGCTGAGCATTTCCAAGCAGGTGGTACGGTACGGTCACAGATACAACGTCTTTCTGATTAACACTAACACCGAAATATGATGATGTTGGGAAATATAATAAATTCCAGAAAAATAAAAAATACCGAGGTTTCACTCTCCCAGCAGCTGCAAACTGGGACTGTATCTCCTGAGACTTTCTAGAATGAAGACAAAAAGGCATAATTACTCCCAGAGTTCTGGGCAGTAAGAGACATACGTGACCGTAACTACAAACTGAAGGAAAGCTACAAGTAAAAGGGTTGGGGTGGAATTACGAATCAGATTATATTACATGCATAGGGCCACTGCAATCCCTGTTAAAAAGACAACAAAACATGACTACCTACAATTTTCTTAGCCAGGGAGGAGCTCGGATACTACAGTGCTGAGGGCCAAGACGGTAGAGTAAGCGCACACATGAGCTGCCAGGGCAGCTGCGGTAACGAAATGCAGACAGCATCCTGGAATTTCTGAAAATTGAGAAATAGAGAGAGCCTCAGAGGTTTAAGGCTACAAAAATGCCATTAAAACAATGCCGTCTGGCTTCCTGCCCTGCAGAGACAAAGGAATTTTGAGAATAATTCCAGGAACGCCCGGTTTCCTTTTGGCTGGTGGCAGTGGATACAGTCAAGAGAAGGCTGCGGGCTTTTTTCTCTACAGAAAATTTGGGCAAAAATGAAAAAGCAACTGGACCAAAATTACGTTTATGAACAACATTCTTCATGTGACTGAGGACATACACATAAGATCTGTCATAATAAATTACTGCGGGAGGTTTATAGTCTCTGTTTCTGTAGTTTTTGTGAAGTTTGACAACCAGTCCCAAGCCATCTGCACTACTTCCCGCCATTCGTCAGGACAGCCCTGCTGCTACGGTTACCGACGGGAACAGCAGGAGACCCTTCCTCCACCCGCCTGCTCCTGCGGGGTACGGGAAGAGGTACCGAAGCACCAAGACTTGTCGTGCCGCAGTTAAGTGTTACCGCAGTCCCCAAATACAGCGAGAAATCTTAGGCAGAAGACGACCCCCAACAACCCACTGGTATTTCCTACATGGCAACAACTGCCCGGCCTCTACCAGCGCTCGCCAGGGAAGTGCCCGTCGCTCCCCTCCGGCACAAACTGGGGCTCACGGGGCAGGGGACTTGTCCCTGCGCGCAGGGCGTGTGCCACTGCCGCAAAGAAGTGGCACAACACCGTTGCTCACAAACTCAACAGAAACTTCCAGTCTTAACGAAGACTAATGGAAAAATCTCAAAGCACGGGACTGGGGAGTCAAAGGAATCTCCTTTCCTCCCATTCTTCTAACAGCAGCAATTACGACATACCGACTCCAGAAAGAGCTGACACACAAAACAACCTCCTCCTGGAAACGGGCCAGGAGCTCAGGAAAATTCCAAGCTTGTCTTTCCTGTGGCATAAACATACTTCAACGAAGCTCTCAGCAGCAGCAGCAGGGCTATCGGGCAGAGCAGCCGCTGAAGGTACGTGCTCCCACGGCCAGGCAGCCCGCGCTTTCCCAGGGAAAGGGCATTTGCTCAGCCCACGGAGAGAACCTTTCCTTGAGTGCTCAGGATGCAGGGCTGGCGGAACGGAACGCTGCCAGCGGAGTGGCGACCTCCATCATTTCCCATCAGGCAAACAGAACCGGGTAGTCCAAGGCACCCGGGCAGCGAGTGGAGCTAGAAAAGTAGCAATGGGAATTGACTGCTTTGTTTTGGGGGTTTTGCTTGGGTTTTTGTCCCACTGTTGCAAACAGGCAGAAGAAAAAAAGGCACTTAACACATCTCGAAGCCACTTCACGGGCTGTCAAGTGGTACTGCCTTGACCTTTTCTTCCATCTACCTCCTTTTCCCACACCTGCTTGTTTCAAGCAGGTCTGGGGATAAAATCCTTCCACTTCAATGACTCCCAATATTCCCAAGTTTCATTTTCACCAGTCGTTAAGGGAATACTCGCAGGGGCAAGCGACACAGCTGGCTGAGTTTTACCGAGAGTATTTGCCACTCCACGAGCACAGGCCTTGCTCCAGAGACAGCAGGCAGGAACGAGTGATGCTGCACAGGCCAGCACAAAAAGCGCTACAGCCGCAGGATGCACGTGGTGACAACGGGGGGGGATTAAAAGGCCATGGGCTGCCTCTGGTTAGAGTGGAGCACTTCCTTCAGCGAGTGATACAAGGATAATATGAAGGGTTAACTTCACTGACCAGAGCGCCAAGCTGGCATGTGACACCGGAGACGAGCAGAAGGATTTGGTTTCTGTATTCCCCACAAAGGAAATTGCTACCTGCTCTTCTGACAGGCAGAGAACACTCTTGATATCTCTGTTTCGTTGTGGGTTTCTATAAACCAGCTCAAGCCGCTCTAAGGGGCAGACTCCGGATACCTCAGTAACACCCACGCTCCCAGGAACCCTGACTCCAAGGGCTGGCTCCCACGACCACAGAAAAAGGAAAAGCCCAAGATTCAACGTTGTTATACCAGATTTGCCCAGCTGGATGAATGTGGTAACCACGGTGGACTCTGTAGGCAAAAAGAACTAGAGTTGCCTAGACGACATTTTAACAAAACATTTATCGTTGTATCACTGTCACGGTTTGCGCTGGGACGGAGGTAAGTTTTTTGCTAGCAGCTGGTGTGGCGCTATGTCTGGGGTTTGGGACGGGAATAGCGTGACAGGGCACTGGTGTTTCTGGTTGTTGCTGAGCTCTCGAGGCCGCCTCTGCTCCTCACCCCACCCGCCAGCAGGCACTTTTCCGATTCTCTCCCTCATGGCAACCGGGGGCAGCGCACGAGCGGCTGCACGGTTCCAGGTGCAGGCCGGGGTTAGACCACGACAGTCACCGAAACATCACGTTAGACCACGACATCACCTGAACACGGCTGAGTGCTGCTGCAGTTGAGGGCGCCATTCTCAGCCAAACTGAGAAGAGGTGCAACGTGCCACAACATCGTTTCCTCGAAGCCTGATCTGCCCCTGAGCTCCCTCCTGGTTTTGGCCCCACACAGAACTTCAAGCATGGACACCAGGCACGGACCATCCTGTGACCGGGACACGGCTCCAGGGCAATAAACGGTCGAAGACCACCCTTCCATTTCAGACTGGTCACTGAACAGGCCCCGCTTTCCTTACAAGAAATGAGAAGAGCCTTTTGTCACCTTCCAGACGCGCTTGCTGACTACCATCCTCACCCAGGACATGTTACATTTTGATGAAAATGCATAAGCTTGTGCTAAGCACAAACTTGCAAGTCGCTACTCTGTCTTAGAAGAACACAAGACTAACGGGTCAGGTCTCAAAAGGATGGGCGCTTTTGGTTAGAAACAGATTACGGGCGAGACTCGCACTGGGAGAAAGGAAACCTGACCCCAGTCTGAACCAACGAGACAAATCTCTATTGTGGAAGTCAGAGGAATGCAGACCTGTTTGTAAAAGTAAAATCAGAGGAAGTAAGTAATAATCAGTAAAATTATTTTCAGAGAATCACCCTATCTTTACTGCCTTATTCCTAACATGAACACAATGTTCCTTATGTTATGGTAAAGAATTCCCTGTAAAATTAAAAAGAAGTGATTTCTTTTTGCAGACCGTTTTCTTCAAGTCATCCATTACCTCCAAAGGAAGTCTACAATCCCTTGAGAATCAAAGCCTTTACCACTGAACACGTTAAATGTTGGCAATAGCCACTTTTGTTTCAGAAACGCTCGCTATGCAGAATCGAAATTCCTCCGTTTCTCCACTAGCTCTTGTCAAAGCCCAAACAACATCCACTGCTGGTGCCACCCAACCGCTCCCTTTCCCCAGCTGGCAACTAAGTGCATTTCAGAACTGTAAAATAAATACATTAAAATAAGTTGAAAGTGTTTTTTGCTGAAGGCTCTTATGAGTGCACATTTGTGAAGTACCATCCTCACTGCAACAATAATTGCAGTACTGCCAAAAGAGACATTTTACTCTGTTTTATTAAAAATATTTGTGCTAGCACGTAAGACACCTAACAACTCTAGTCAACGGTGTCAAAACCAGAACTCGCCGACTCTATCATAACTGAGTTCTCAAGATAACACATAGAAAGCTGAAAAAAAAAAAAAAGCATATACCCTGCAATTGCACAATGTGTTTCTAGTAAGAATTGGCCAGATCTAATCTCTGGCATTTTGATCAATACAGAAATTTCATCTGCAAACCATTTTCCCCCACTTCTATATAAATGTTCACACATATGAGTAAGACTCTCAGCAGAAATGACTGTTCTAACTGAAAACAAACTCTGTTTCTCCCCAGGGCACACGAGAGAGCGTTCTGGCTCAACTCCACAGCGGTGCAGTAAGGGTCAGAGGAGAGGCCCTAAGGCCACCTGGAGCGACTGTGCCCACAGCTGACATTTGGACATGGAAAAACGTCCGTTTCCGTGAATTTTGTAAAGGTGCCTCAGCCCATAATCCCCACGTGTTCAGATCCAACTGATCTCACAGGGGTTTCCTAGGAACAGGACAACCCACCATAGACTTGAAGAACCAAATCAGTTTTCCTGATCTTTAATCACAGACACGTAACTTTTTAAAAGTTTAGCAGACTGACCTAGGGTTAGTGCATGCCAGTTGCGATTTGAGTTTCCATTTTAAACATACTCCTGAAGTCACAAGGTGCTTTTGCCCCAAAGGCAAGAGTAAAATTCAGCCCATGCTTAACCAACTTACATCGCCTTTCATCATTACACATTATTTACTGGATGGGGATCGTATTTGAAGAAATTTCACATGTCACAGAAAAGCTTTCGCACACTGTAAAACAAATAATTTCCCCTAGTTATCAAATTAAATTCCTTTCCCCGTTGAAATAACGGAGCAGCCTACAGTTAATTTAGTGCATTGAACAGATCACGTATCAAGCCAAAGTCACTTTGATCCTAAAAAAAAAAAAAAAAAAAAAAAAAAGACGACTGTTGAATCAGCAGTGTCGTACACTAGATTAAATTTGCTGCTAATCCAATCAGATACACCACTTACTCTGTCCTACATGTTAAGCATGCACCCCTGCGATCTATTAAAGACCACGTATATCATTAAATAGTGCTGGTTCGTAATTCCCAGTTAATGTCCCAGCACACATTAAAAGGGAGTTTAAGTTCTACTTCCCCTTGCTGATGTGTATCTCTGCCATCGGCTGCTTTGCCACCCCTGGCAGGGTGTATTGCCTCTAATCGCTTCCGTTTCACAGCGCAGTAAAACGGGTCACGGAGCTTCGGATCTGGCTGATAGCAGAGCAGCCACCAGCCAGGCGGCAGCGTAACGGGGCACCCACCGGGAGGCTGGCCCAGCCAGGGGAGGCACGACCCTTCATTTGCAGAATTTATACATTAGCCAATTTAAATACCCACAGCGGAGACCAACGCCAAGGACGGACTGGGCCTCCCCCTCTCCACATGCCCAGGAGCAGAGAAAGCTTCATTCCCCGCGTGAGCTGCAGCCCCCGCGCGGGGCCAGGGCCGCTCTCCCAGGACAGTCTCCTCTGCGTCGCCAGCCTGGCATCGATACTCTTGGATGGGTAGATATTTCCATCACGCCGAGAGTCATTTCCCAAACACTAGTCTTTACCAACTAATTGTTAAGTTTACATTTTCACCAGTAATTGGCTTTCACCTGCTGCCCTTGCTGCTACAGACTTTAAGAGACCTTAGATGCCTCTTGCCAAGAGCTCGGTCTAACCGAGCATGGTGAGCTGCTTCGCACTATAATTAAGTCTTCCTGGCCCTGTGAACCACAATATAAAAGTTAATGGAGCGTAAAAGAAATTAGGGATGTTGTTACTCGAAACACCCGAATCTTACAAGTCCTGTTTCTTAACTGTAAGATTACTTCACATCCGTCATTCATTTGTTCTAGCTTCGCTGCGAAAAGACTGCAGAGAAACTATGTTTATTCGAAATGTCACCTTTAGCAATCTTCATACCAAGTTTAAGCTCAATAAGCTCACCCTACATTAAATTGAAAATCTGTTGCATGAAAGATGAGTTAGACTGAAGTGCAGTTTTCCTAATGCAATAGCACACAATCAAAGGTAAGATTGCTGCCCTCAGCAGAACTCTCTCTAGTAAAACCTCTCTTTCATGGTAACAGGATAGGTTAATCATTTTAGATAAGTTTTGCTTATTACGTTAGAACAAATGATGTATGCGCCTTTTAAAATAAGACTTCTCTTTTCATGAAGGTAATCATAATTAGCAAACTCCTCAGTCCTTTCTCAGTTTTTAGTCATTTATTCGAAGAAACTCTCACCAAGGATCACAACAAAGTCTTCAGATCTTATCCTGTTCTTACTGATGTCATTGTCTGACAATTTCTGAGACTGCACGTTAATAAATAAGCATTTTCCTTGCACTGCAACTTCCTTACGTCTTCATACCCATCAACATAACTATTACCTTGAACACCTCGAGAGACGCCAACAAAACCAGCTGAAAGCCCGCGGGAAACAGTAAGGGTGGACACACGCCTCCACCTCCTCAAAATTTTGCCTCCTACCCTCTTGTCAAACGCGCCTCTTGTATTTGACATGTTTATCAGCCGGGTAAATATGCGCATTGTCGAATTTCACACTCAGAAGCATCATTTTGACCCCGGGGCAGACATTCACATTGTGTATTTTTGCAGCTGGAGAACTCGTAGAAGACAAATATGCTTTGAAAAAGGCAGCAAGGTCGAGGCCACATGAATGAACATTTAAGATTAAGATTGATCTATGCGAAACAAACCTTTTAAAAATAATAATAATAAAAAAAACAAAATAATGTTCAAGTGAAGTTAGATCCCGCTGCAAAGAAGTCAGAGCACGAGTTTCAAAAGCATGAAAGGAGTCCAGTTTCAAGTGTGCCACTTAGGGCCTTTTTCAAAGCACGAGCATGCACACAGAAACTTTTTGAATGCTTATATAGCTATATTTAACCTCTAAAAAATATGTACTGTTTAATATTAGTATGCTGCAGATCTTGTATATGCTGTGAGAATAGCTCTACTGCCAATTCCCATTAATTTGTTAATTCGGCGTTTTACAAAAGTATTGGAGGATGAAATAGCTGACCCTGAATACAAACAGATCTCACCAGAGTGTTTTGAAGAAGTGCACGAGATGTTCTTTCACACCAACCTGCCCCGCGATCTGCAGCTCCCCAAGCGGGGCAGAGGTGCGAGAGCGCGTAGGGAGCAGTGCTGCCTGTTCCGCACACCGGCACTGCCACCCCGGTGTCCTCGCAGCACTTTCATTTCCAACCAACAGCTTTTTCTTGCACCTAGAACTAGCCACGCAGCTGGAATCTACGACATTCAAGGGTGGATGAATGATTTTAGTAAAACTAACACAATGGGAGCCAAGATCAATTTCAAAATCTCCTTTGCACGCCTCTTCATTCTGAGGGCTTAATTCTGCTGCTATTTTTTTCAGATTAATACTAGCGTAAGAAGGGCCTGTACTTGGCCGTAATGTGGTTTGTCACTTCTTTCACCTGCCTGACCCATCATTTGACATTTGCTGGTTTGACTGTTTCTCCGCATCCCCCTTTGCAGCCAGCCAAGGGCCCAAGAGTCGTTTCTCAGAGGCTGAAGTTCTGCCCAACTCACAAGTTTTAGCTTGAAAGCTGTCACTGGCCGCCAGGCACGTGCAGCATCAAACACCAGCGTCCGTGGGCTTTGTGGGGGTATCTTCAGCCACTGTCCTCACGTGCACCTGCTCCTGCCGCGCCTGGTTTGTTACAGCAGCAAGGGATGACCCTTCCACCCCTTGCACTCGGTCTTCTATAGCATGGAAGGAAGAGCAAGAGCATAAAGTCACGACGGACCCGCTCCCCTGCGGTTTGAGGAATCGGTCGTACCCGCCCAGCCTCACCGCCGGTCCCTCTCTCTGTCCCGCACACACCACGCAGGTGGGCCACGCCGCACGCACGGGGACCCAGAACAGACCCTCGCCTTTAAATGCTCCTCTCAAAACGAGAAGGTTTTATTTCTGGGGCCTGTTCCCACCTCCAGAGAGTGGAGCCCTCCCCAGCTCGTTTCAAAGAGCGTTCACTCACTGACTTCCCTCCGCGAGATGAAAGAACTTATGGCATTTTGTTCTAAAGGTTTCTAATTCTGAAAGCGTCACAAATGTCATGAACATTAAGATGTATATTCTCATGACACGTATTTCCTGCAATAAAACAGTTCAAACAATGTCCCCATCCTAAAGAGCCGCGATGGGAACTGTATGGGTAAGGTTATTAATGCGCAGGGGTTGAATGAAAATTTGGTCCTGATTTGTTTACTTGAATTATTCAATGCAAGCAGAGGTGTGAAGAGAAGCAATTTTCCCTAAAAATACAGGGCAAGCTCCCTATTCTTTATTCTCTCTCTGGCTTCTGTGTCAGAAAATCATAAAAGCTTTCTAGCTTCCCTGTCAGAAAAAAAAAAAAAATAAAAGCTTCTTTAAATTAGAGGAGATGCGAAGGCAGTGACTGAAATGATGGGAGCCTGTCCACGAGGCCGTCCTGGAGGATGTGCTGTCAGTTCAGGATTTGGGTGCAGCTGCGCCGAAGCTGTCAACAATCTGAAAAACTCATCTCGCCCACAGCCACCGTCCCCCCGAAAAACGGGAACGCGGTGGAGACGCGGCTCTTCCCGAGGGTCTGGACCTGACACAGCTGCCCTTGGAACACCAAGGGATGCTTTCAAGAGACACACATGTGCTCCAGCCACAGCGCGCCTCTGCCACCGACATGTACTTATGCTTTCAAGTTCGATTTCAAACAGATTTCGACACCTATAGCAGGATTTAGGTGGAACTCGGATTACTGTACCCAAAACCGTACTCTTTTCTTTCAATGCCCTGGCCTGGGCCCCCTGAGTAGACAGCACGCTGAGGAGCGCGTTCCCCCGGCACGGCACAGAAGAGCGCGTGTTCCCCACCGCAGCACGCTCTGTGCGCGTTGTCCTGCTGCAGTGCGTCCACGGCTCTGCTCCGGCTCTTTCCACTCCCGAACACCTGCACGCAGCTCACTGAAGGCATAACCACTGGATTTTCACCTCAAGTTGTGCAGACGCGATATGGATACGTAGACGTGTTTGCACTTCCCTATACAACTCCTGTATCAGTAATTGCTCCAGGCACTATAAGCGGAGCTCTAGCTCGTGTCAAGCACAGTCCCACTGAAGTGACGGGGAGCCGGCCCCAAGAACAGACCATAACTTGCCGCCGGCAGCGGAAAACACGGACGCTGGTCCCGGGCTGAGGCACGACTTCCTTTGCAAAGCACGGGACCTCTCCACGTCTCTCCTTCCCTCTCGTGGAGGCAAGCGGGTCAGCAAAGGGGCTGCCTCGCGCCGCGTGCCTGCAGACTGCCTGTTCCCACAGAGCTGAGCCCCCGGCACCGAGCCAACCGCCCGCCACCAGGACAAAGTCCCCAGGGAAGAGCCCAAGCAGAACAGCCTGGCCTTGGCTGGCAGGCAAGCAGCGTCCCCGCGAACAGGAACCCTTCCACTGATGGGCGCAGTTATGGTGTAAACGCTGTGCATACCCACCGTAAATGCTGACATCCACTGTAAATCTGCTGTAAATGCTGACAGTGATTTGTTGTTTAATAAATTACGGGTCTGACTTTCAAAGGCAGCCAAGGGCCAGCTCTGTTCCCGCTGAAGCCACCGGGAAACAATATCTCTTGATTTCAGCAGTCGCATGATAAAACTCAAGACTTTTAAAAATTCTTCATTATATGGAGATGTAGAAGCTCACTGAAACAAAATGAGTATATAAAAACGTAAACTGTTTAAACAGTTCTTTCAATTTACATCAGACCAAACTGTGCAGTTTGCAGGTATTTCACATCAAAGCTGTACCAGATGTGAAAGCCAAAAGGAACGTGAGAGAGGGAGAATTGAGATTCATGGCTCTTCTGTTTTTAAATCCAGATACAATGCGTAATGACTGAGCCTTAACCTTGCCCCGAAGTACAATACACGACAGTACACTGTTTCTTACAGAAAAGGTAGCTATATCTTGTGGCAGTAACATGTCAAATTTAAATGACATGAATAATTAAGAAGAGATTAATAGATACCTTAAATAAAAAATAAGTTTCATGAAAATAGCATCACATACATGTTTTAAAACCCTTAACCGCAAGGGCAGTAAACAGTAAAGCACTTGCAGGAAATAATTATTACTTTCACAAAACAGTCTACCAGTTTATAATGACTTTACATCAGTAGCTACCATATATCCAGAATTTCAATATAGGGTTTTCTTAAGGGCAGCTCAAAGTAGCTGTTTTTTTACTAAATGTAAGGATCAGATCTTTCATGCCAAGCGCCTTTTACTCAGGGCCCGATCCTGCACCTATGTCCAAAGCTGGCACTAAGAGTACAAAGGTTCTCCCGGGACAGACCCCATTTCCCCAGGAAATCACCATTTATTTCCAAAGCATCTCCCCTTGCAACCACTAGCAGATATAATCCTCGATACCTAGATATCTCGGTACCTCCAAGAAGCTAGACGCCGTAACATCTGGGTTCAGGAGAAAGGTGTTTCCAAAAAAAGTGCCGGTGGGAAGCAGCTCCTCCGTCAGGCTCCCGCCCCCGTTCAGCACTGGCAGGAGAAGGAACAGAAACCGGCGGCTGCAACCCCCACAGAACTCACAGGACTTCCTTGCCCTCGAGGCAAAGGCAACAGTTGTAAGAATCTCATAAACCGTCATTAGTAAAATACAGCATGCGATCGCCCTCCCCTGCTGGTGCCCCACGCAAAGCTGAGCTCAGAAAACCACTCTGGAGGAGCTCGTACGGCCCAAAGGGCAGCTAATGGAACACGAAACCCCCCTGCCAGGACACCGGAGACCTCACGCGGCAGACTCCACCCGAGAGGACGCGTTTCGGTGCTCGAGTTATCAACCTCCAGAAATAGGGCTTCAGCATTATGATTTTCACGTCCCCTTGGCTGAGGTGTTTCTCTAAAAAGAAACTACTAAAGAGAGATCTATTACCTGAGGGAGAGATGAAAATTAAGGTTTCGGGGCAAGTAAGTTAAATGCAGAATGTATATGTATTTAAGAGACCCGTTTATTCCGCAGAGTTATATTTCTCCCTGATCTTCCTTTTCTTTTCATGCAATTATATTTAGAATTAATAGGATTTAGAATTATATTTAGAATTACATAGTCAGAACTGTAGAGCTGTGTCCATCTTCTTAAGAAGCTTTCTAAACCAATTTTCTCAAAGATTTCTCAGCCATCTGAACTAGATATGGATTTGACTTCCCATTTTGCAATTTTACAGATATTTGGATTTTTTAAAAAAAATAATGCTTAAACAAAATTCGGCTTAAAAAGGGTACCTGCTAATAAGAGAATAACAGCCATTTGCTTAATGGTAGTTGTACAGGCACCACGGTAAGAGATTGCTTACATCTGCAAACAGAAACCATTTATAAAAATTAGCCTTATGCACCACCACACATAAATCTATGGGAAATTAATGCCCATGGCTTCTATCAGGAAGCAGTAACGAGTTATTACTTATCCAAGAAACAAAATAAGCTCCTTTTCTTTTCTCCCTGTGAAATTCTGAAGGCCAGATCCAAAGCCCTTAGCGGTCAGTGGAGCTCCGCGCTGGCTTCTGCGGGCTTTGGACGACACCCTTCGCCTGCCCTTAATCTCGTCAACAAATTCTATTACAGCCTTCAGAGAAAATCCTGCCGTCGTTTTAAGTGTGCCCAATCCACAAGGACAAAGCTTTAATGAGTTTCTAAATTTATATCTTAAGAAGTAAAATAAAACAAAATTAAAAAACCCTGGTGACCCAGAACCCATCCCAAAGCACCTCTCGTCCTTTCACAGGCCCCGTGCACGCTCCTGCAGTGACGTCTCCGGACCAGATTTATCCCACGTCCAGGAGCCGAGAGGCAGAAAAGAGGAACGAACTCTGGTGCCCCGCAGAAGGCGGGTTTCACCACATCCCTCAGCAGACAGGCAGGGGCCACCCGCTGCCACCCCGGGGAACCTCCGCCTCTCCCGCCTGCAGCTGGGCCACAGCCGAGGGCTCGGGGCACGAACTGCGCTTACGCGACTCGGTGTACGACTCGCCAACGGCACGCGCACGCCTCTGCGCGTACGGGAATGCCCGTGCTCGTAGGGAGACGCAGAACAGGTGTATGTATGCAAACAGATCTCCACTGCGCTCACCAGCCAGCACAGGTGCAAAGGCAGATCCTGCCTTTCACTGAACACACAATTTCCCCCTCGTTTCGGCAAACGCAGGAAGGGCTTAACGTTCGCCAGAGCTTCCCTCATAAGGGGAACTGTGAGGCAGCGTCAGCGACAGCCCGGGGACACTGGGAAACGTTAGGGAGAGGTTTGTCAGGGAGGGCTGAGAGGGGGCTGACTGCGCTGAGCCCCTGCCGGGGGGTTCCCGTGTCTGACAGCGCGACGTCAGCGCCAGGGGGGCGAGGCCGGGCCTGGCGAAAACGGGACGTCGAACACGCGAGGGATGGAACGGGCCCCTGGGAACAGTAACAGACGTGTTGCTTCTCCCTGTCCCTCCTTCCCTTGGTTTAATAAAGGGCAGGATATTGTACATCATAAAACGAAAGAGATAAAATTCATAAGAACTCCTTGCGTTCCACTGAGCTTGTTTATAATTTGGCAGTTCTGTAATTTAAAAGGAATTGAACGGTACTTGCCACGCAGACTTTATCAACCTGAGAACAATAACATCCCAGTCTCTTACCGAGGGTTTATAACACTTCCAGCAAAATGACAAATGAAAGCAAACACCAGCCTTTCACTTGTTCCTAGTCCAGAATTTAAATTCCTTCAAATGACCCAATTCTCTACACTACAGGAAACTGCAAGTCAAAATCATTTACTTAGTTCCTCTTTATTTAATTTTTCATTCAAATTTATTCACTTTAAGGTAAATAAAATAAACCAAAGCCAGTAAGCAGCTAGGGGAGTGGAATATGAGTGGGTGAATTCATGGGAAAAGGAAGGAAATTTACCCTGTTCGTGCTTGCAGAACGTACAGAAAAATATATAAACAATAAACGATGTATTTATCACCACGCTGATGGATATAGCTGCCTGGTGTAGCGCTCTTTGCGCCCCTTTTTTTCTTTTCTCGTTTTCCTAGTGTCTCTGTGGGAAGAACAGCACTCCCCTGCGTTTCCCGTTGCTGGGCACGCTGGGGCTGCTGCGGACTAGCCCACGTGGGCCTACGAGGGTACAGCCGGGAGGGCCAAGACAGAAAGGCGCAGAAGGGCAGCAACCAACCTCTGCTGCAGCAGATCCAAGTGCAAACCGACTTCCTTAGTCTCTGCTCTTGAACGGATTTGGATATGGCTCTTAAGGCTCGGCCTGGCGTAAGTCACAACTCCCTCAGAAAGAGGGGGCCAGGAGAGCAGAGGGCACAGGGCGGGAAGCCGTAACTAGAAGTTATCACGCCTTTCGACTCCGAGTGGCGATAAAATAGTCCCCGCTGACGCTTTGACCTTCTCCCACCCAGTGCCAGGCAGAATCATAGCGAGACCTGCCTTTTGTACAAGCAGAGAGGGTGCGGGCACACGACACCGCAGAGCGCTCCCCGTCACCTCGCTGCGTGACGGTGCTGAGGGGACGCAGCAGCTGAAACCCCAAACCGAGCACCTCTTGTACCGTGCACCTCTACCTTTTTGGTCCTGCAGCTTCTGTCCTGCTTGATCCTGCTGGATACGTAATAGTAATGCCCTTTCTCCCATTTGTGGACGCTGTTGGAGGGCTTCTCCCTCACCCTTCTTCCATGGTGGTATCTATTCAACCTCTTTCCTAACTGTTCAGCAGCGCTTGCGCATAAAAATGTGTGTACATCTTTAGAATTCAATCCATATGGTGTTATTTCCGCACATATAGCCTAAACAAAGTTTCTACTTGCAAATTCCCTTAATTATAACTATCCCCGCGCGCCAAAATAAGCCACAGTATTTAATGCTCACAGACTCCAAAGTCGCAGCACCCTCAGGATGAGCTCCCTCTGAACGCAAGCCACGCGATGCTGTGCCTGTACTGCAGCTACGGGCAGACTCTGCGTGGAAGTTCCCCACCAAACGAACACACACCCCCCCGCGCTGAAGTCATCTATTTAAGAAAGAAGTGATGCAAACAACAGAACGGGACTGGGAAAGTATGAAATGAAGGTTCAGCATGAAAGGGTAAATACAGCCTGTAAGTGGCCAAACCAAGCCCCCGTTTGAGCACCAGAGGAACTGCCACGCTGACGTGAGGTCGGACGAGCCTCTCGGCAATTAGTTGGCAATTGGATCGAGATGCCGCAGAGCGACAGGCAAACGCCCCAGCGCAGGCTGGCACAGCGTCCCTGCTCCCTCTGGGTAGGGAACACACCTTGTTCTTTAACGGACAGGAGTAAACGGAATCTCGGAACCTAATTACTGTGGAACACAGTTTGTTCCAGTCGATTATAATGACCCCGGACATTCCCCGTATCCACATTTCAGTCTTTTTGCAATTATTAATACCTTTTAAGTATCAACCACTTCCTTTGGTTGTAAGTTTTATTTATATATTTAAACAACATGTTCATTTCTTTCATTCATTTTGAATTTCCTGTTATCGTATTTCCTTACCTCCTACATTTTATGGAAGTGAAATAATGCTTCAATCAGTTTTCCGCAGTTACACATTGCTTATATATTTCCAAATTTTTTCTCCTCCTCTTCTCCTCAGAGATTAAGAATTCTTTTCCAACTGTCCTTCACCAATTTATTCTTTTTTTGTCCCCGAGGCAGAGATGACCAGAACTTCCCCTCTTACTTACAACAAAGCTTACCGAAAATACAGAGGCGCGACAACCTTCTCTGTGGCACTGGCAGCCCCACGGGCCCACCTTTGCTTTGTCTAACGAGAGCCGCACATGCCCAGGACCCCCTGCGCAGCACCTGCTTTCGGCTGCAAGGCCAGGATTGACGCTGCTGTCATTTTAGCACTGGAAAAAGCGCCTTCGCGATTCCCCGTTCCTGTCAAAGCTCTCCCAGCCGTACAGTACCGCCGTCACGCTGGGGCCACAAACGGTGGCCCGTGGCCTCCTCAGCACCACGAATCCAAGTAACAGGAGACGACTCTGGCCACCAAGGAAAGAATTCGATGAAAATGGAACAGGGATGCTAGCACTGGCAAGACAGGTAACAAGACAGAATATCTTTTTAAAAAATATTTAGGTTGATATAATACGATGACTTTACATCAAATTCTACCAGAATTGGACAAATTTATGATATTCAAGTTGATCTTGAGGAGTTTGTTTTGCTGTGGAACACATCTTGAGTAAGTTTGTTTTTCTAGGCGTGAGTCACGTATTCAGCAAACACTGTCCACATTGTGGTTTTACTCCCAAAGACATTTGAACCTTTTTCTTAAAAAGTGAGGGAAGGACAAATATTTGAGAACTCCTCTGGGGAAAACCTTTGTTCAATTGCTACTTTACTGGGATTTTCTTCCTGTACTCAATCACACCTTGGCTGTGAATTCTGCAGATGCTCCCTTTGTTCTCTTTCAAATGTCACTCTCTTTTCACGTCCTAGCCATTTATTTAAAAACAGTTTTTCTTACTTGGTAAAAGGGCACTTGAAGGCATGGCAGCAGTCTAACATTTTCAGTTCCAGTCCTATACTGTGGCAATTTAATCTCATCACTTGCCTCAATGTCCTTTTATTCTTCTTGTTTAGGAAGTTACAGACATGTGGCAGCCGTCACGTAGCAGCAGAAAGAAGCGACATGTGGCATGAGCTTAGAGCAAGCCAAGAAAAATTAACAAGCAAAAGGTAAGGTTTTTCCCTAGAGGAAACAGTGTTAAATATAGTACTGAAGTGTCCCAAATCCGACAGCAGCGCTTTCCACGTGTGTGCATACGCTATAAATACCTGATTTTCAGTGGCAGACTTTGGTCGAGCCCAGGCGAGGAGGAGCATTTCTCCTCAGCTGAAATGCCAGCACTTTCTGCAATTCCACAGTCAAGTTCGCAAAAGGCAACTAATCACTCGGAGCACGTGCCAGCAAAGAAACCAAAGCCGCTACCATTCACCTGCGAGGTCAGTACCTTGTGGATAGCAGAAACCACGTTCTGTGTGAGTTTGTCAGTATTTACCCCCCGGTCGCTCCTGCGCTGGTGCAGCAGGAGCCAGTGACCCCGAGGAGCACACAGCTGGGAGCCCTGCTCTCGCCGACCACGGGCCGGCCTTAGGCTGGTGGGCGGCAAAACGCAGAACGATGAAATTAGAGGAAAGATTTAGTTTCTGTAGATACGAAGATATGTGCCGCCTTTTCTTTAACATAACATGTTCCAAGAGAAGGGTAAGGACACCCCGCCAGCAGGGGTATATAGAAGTTAATGTACCCGTACCGGCTAGACGTACTTTCAGGGACAAATCAAAGGCAGAGTGACGCAGACGCTGGTTCACATAAGAGACGGGCCCTGCAGTTTAACCCCCCTGCGGCACCGCGGCCAAACCTGTTCTGCAGTGACCAGCTAACCGCGCTCCCACCCACGCCCCGGGGACGCCCGGCTGCCCCCCAGGCAGAGCCTCTAACACCAGCAACGCTCCCAGCCCACTGGCTGGAAAATGCTGGATAGCCTGCTTTAACCCAGTACCCATGCTTCCGGGCTGACATTTTCCTTTATCATTCCCAGGAAATACTGAAAAAATCTGTTGTCTTTTAGTAAGCTTTAGTTTTACACCTTTAAGGAACAACACTGAAAATTAATGGCGTTAATGTATAAGCACAATAAAAACAGCAGCTGATAAAGATCTATGTAAAAATGAAATACAGCCTATTCTTCTTGCAACTTTACACACAGCTTGCGTTTCTTCCTAAAGCTTCAGAGAAGGCCAGGAAACAGACTATTTATCAGAAAACGATCAAGCTAGAATTTCAACTCAGGCTAAAAAGATGCCAGCTGAGCTGCTCACTTGGAAAGAAAAGAACGCATAAAGTATGGTAAGGAGCTTCATCTCCTTAGCTTTGAACCCCAAAGCAGAATGCTCAAGCCCAAAAAAACCTCTACCCACAGTTTAACTCATCTTATTTTTCAAGTTCTGCTGCAGCATTTATCACCTCTGGGTTTGCTACGGGGCCTTCCTTGTATGTCAGACTATAAAACGCACCCATGGCCCTGCTTCGGCCGTCAGCTCATTCGAGAGAGCCCACTCGGCGCCACGGCACTAGGGAGACACCCACAAAACTACACTCCTCGCGTAGGCTGCTACAGCAGGGGCAGGCAAGCAAGGCTTGGGGGTCAACTATGCACACCAGGTGCCCTGGTAATGGAACGAAGTGGTTAAATAAAAGCAGTGGAAATTTAAGCAGATCCATGTTATGTACATGGGACTCCTGAAAAGGAATCCAGCACTGGTCTGCTTTCAGACGGGGAGTACAGCCATCACGGTTTGGACGACAGTGACAGAGGAGTTACGCATACACAATGCCTCACTTTGCAACCAGACCTACTGCATAGAGCACAGCTTCAGTGAACTCTAGATCACGGATTACATAGAATGCACTGGCTGAGCTTACCAGTTAAAACTGACTTTTTTATTTTATTAAGCAGTAAGTCAGGGTATGGAAGAAAGATGTGAGAGAAAGTCTTACACATCACTGGGATGGCCACTCTCCAAATCTTTGCAGCTTTCATAAGAGCTGTCATTATTTGATGTAATGTATGAAATAGCTTGAAGATCTGAAAATCTAAGCCAAATTCTTAATCCGTCAGAAGTCTCTTGCACTATGCCACCTTGCATTAGCTAAGGACTTGGCATCTCATCCCTTAAAATTTTACACTTTTACTTGGCACTTTGGATCACCAACGCAAACTGGTACCGGTTCCCTATGGCTGCAGGGGGCTGGCTGGCTGGAGTCATCTTCACGACGTCCTTCTCTCACCACTGCCAAAGGGAAGGAAAGGTTTAATTTTCACAGCTCTTTAGTCAGGAATCATTTTCTTTCCTCCTCACTACAGCGTGTCTTTGCATTTCCTAAAACTCTTTTGGGAAGAAAAGAGGAAGAAAGTGAAAGCAGCAAGATGTATTATTAAGACGTATAAATAAATACATGAAAAAAATCTCTGTTTTCCAGCTATTACTAAATTAGATTAAATTAGCTCCTGTAATCAGACCCGCCTCTTACCAGAGAAAGGAGAAGGGACGAAGTGGCTGTGAGATAAGAACTGGCCTCAAGAAAAACGTCATCATTATTCCCTTTCCACTCCAAACCCTTAAACATATTCAGTCTTACTCGATTTCATCAGCTTACTGCCTCGGCAAGCGCAAAGGTTCCAAAAATAGTGTCAGCACCAAGACTATTTGCACTGCAACATATTCCCGGACGCTTCCCTTCTGATCTATCCCTTCTGACACGACATCCAGAACATCACTAAAGCTCACTATCAGACTGTGGCACTCAGCATCTGACGCGGCAGCAATTACGGCGTTACTGTGGCTGAACGTCTCTCCCAGAGTAATGCCCACAGACTGGGGCTCTGCGGGAGAGTCTGACTCCGGAAGAGAACACTGATCTTCTCCACCCTGACACAGGACGTGCCTCCAGGTCCCGCACATTCAGCGTAACTCGAAGCAGCCCCGATAGGAATTTCAGCCAGCAGACAAAAGTTCTGGTGTTCTGCAACCTCTACTTAACTTCCAAACAGCTACTATTTACGTCTTCTACCTAGACAAAAATCACCCTCAGCACATCCCGCTGCTTGCTAGCTTTCTCCCCCTTCCCTGGCTCTAGTACAGAATCTTCACAACTTGACGCCGAATCTGCTCATTGTTGTAACCACTTATTGCGCTATGTGTAAGGAATCCTGCCTATAAACTCTACCTGGTGCTTCTTCTCTTTCCTTCTGCCCTTCAGGGGCTTTATGATTCCCACTGACACTGCCTACCTGCCATTGCGGTTCCTCTAAGGGAAAGAATATGCAAGAAAAAAAGCCACAAAAACCAAAACTCAGTCAAATCAATTGCCTTACTCATTAATCAGGCAAAGGTTTTGGGGTGCTTCATGTACAAGAGCTCTATTTCTGTTCCATCCAGATTAAGAATCAAAACTTCAACTGCAGCGCGTGCCAGCCTCCGCGGGTGCAGGGGCAACGGGACTTCACGCGCACTAACGGAGTTGTTCCGGATTTGGTTTGGATTTCGAATACCAGACAGACATTTATTCCTTTTTGCTATATTTTTGCTATTCCTTTGCCATCCAACTGGGAAAAGCTAAAGCGAAGCACATAGTGCAAAGCAGACACGTGGTACAAAGTGCAGCATATCCCCGGGTAGGCATCGAATCCAAATTCTGCCTTGGGAGGCAAACATATAGCTTCTGCAAGTATCCAAGGGAGAGAGAACTTTGTCAAGATTTCAACAAGATCACACAGTAGAAGTGGAATGTTCAAGTTGGCTGAATCGCCAGAAGCAGAAGCTGGAGCGATGCCCGCGCTTCTTGACAACGCGCCACTTGCCGTGACCCGGTGCGTGGCTGCAGCCAGCCTCGCCCTGCGCTGGCGGGCAACCAGACCGGGCTGTCAGTCCTTCATTGCTTCCCATTCCAAGGTGCTAGCCTCTTCCAAGACTCTCTCTCATTCCCTGCTGTCTGACAACACTTTTAGCTTTTTAGAAGTTCTAATTCTAATAATTATTTATATTCCAAAGAGTAACATTCTTGATGCAGACTCTGTTCTTGGCCAAAGGCTTTTTTACCACCTTTTTTCTACCCAGATGGCCTGTGGAACCATTTTCATTTGGCTAGCATCTCCAAAGAAGGGACACTTTCACCAGCATTGAAATACACGGCATCTTTCTTGTCATATAAAAATGGAGCCCAGCCTGCCATCTGTTCAATCTCTCGCATCTAACGCTTGCGGCAAGAGAGAGCTAGTTTGATCATCACCCAGCTAGACTTTGATGGAGTGATCACAGCATCCTGTCTAAAGGACAGTAACAAACGTTAGCGTCTCTTCTGTTAGCAGCCATAAGGTATTTAAAACCTACGATGAGATTCAGAATCGTGCAAAATTTCCCTTTATAATAATAAAACCCTTTGTCATTATTATTAATTATTTATGTCGTAAAGAAAGGAGTACACCATGGAGACAGAGGGAAACCGCAGCAGAGAACAGTAACCCATACCCTACCATTGGGAGCGAAGGCGAGGCCGAGCGGTCCTGAACGAGTCCATGCCTGAGCACCCGGAGCCGCGCGGCAGACGCCGGCACTCAGTGCCAGGGGCGAGAGCAAACAGATCCCGGCTTTGGCCAGGTTTGTTCCGCGATGTCCAGGCGGCAGCATACAGTCCCAGTGCAGCCACGTTAGGATCATTTCCGAGAGCTAGTGAAGAGCCCACGGAGGTTTGACTTCTGAGGAAGACAAATAAAGCTATTTTTGACCTAAGACGCATTCCTCTAACATAAAAAGATTTTTCCATAACTTCACATTCCAGAAGTCAATAATTGGAAATCATTGTTTTATGACTACCTTGAGCACTAAGTTTAGTCCTTGACAACAAACCCATGTCTGCTGCAACATCAACATTCGTTCACTTTTTGCCGTTCTTCCAAGGGTGAAGACTGTGGTGCCAACAGCCCTTTAAGGAAACTGCCTCTTTCCTACCTACAGCTGTTCGCCAGGCAGTCCCGCCAGATGTAAGTGTGAACGCCCGAACACTGACCATGCTGATAAATCCACGATGACAGATAACAAAGCAGGGAGCTGTAGAAAGAGTAACCATGACTGAGTTTTCCTAAACTCTGCATTCAGGGGCTCGTTGCCCTGCAGGGCTCGGTATCCGTGATGTCCAGCACTGGCCGTGAGCAGCCCAGAGCCAGAGGGCACGGCAACCGGGGTCTCAGGGAACTGGGGCAGGGGGACTGCAGACTCACCTGACAGTCACTTTGCCAGCCAGGAAAGGCAGAAATCTGGCTGTATATTTTAAAATTCTTCAGGACCGAATTTTCTGAAGATGCGTGGGGAAACATAAGGGAGACAGCATCTCCAAGAGAGAAAACAGGGCAGAGGTGGAAGCTTTTCCCCAGAATGGGATTGGGCTCTTCTTGACATAGTCCTGGACCAGTTCCATCTCAGCAGGCATTTTTGCTTACAATTTTATCTTCCAAAAATATAACACTGAGGAGTGGCAGGGACACGGGGCAAGGAGGTGATATAACCCAAAAGATGGTTGTGATGAAGAGAAGAAGCAGGCGCCGTGCTGAGAGAAGAGACAGTGGAGCCGCCTCAGGGCTCGCAGCTGACGGGCACGCGGGGCTGTTTGCTCGGAAGCAGCCGCAGCATCGCGCAGCAGTTTCTGACAAGAAGTGAAGGGTAACACATTCCACCACCAATGTTTGCAGAGAGACCTGTAAAAACTTTACAGCTCTTGGTCTTTGGGACTTCAAATAACAAGTAGAAAGAATCTCCGCTGAATATTTCAGCCTTTACCCTCACAGTATTTACGACCGACTCACAAGATAATGGTTTTTCCATCACTAACACAACTGTGTTCTTTCCAGAGGTTAAAAATCCAGGTAATGACCCTGACTGACCTTGCTCAGCTTACAAATGCTGAGAAGAGCCTTGCTTGCAGCAGTACAGCTTCTTTTCTTTTAAACACAAAGAATTAAATAAAACACCGAGTCTTTGCTCTTGTTAGCTAAGACACTGCTGCGCTCTCCTGACACTCCGGAGCCGCAGGAGAGCCCGTGTACAAAGGAGGATTATGAAACAACCTCTGAACAGAGTCATCAGCTCACCTCATCTCCGGAGGGCAAGGACCAACGCCACTAAGCACCTGAAAAACTCCGTCTAAGTCCAACATTTAGGTGTCACGGAGGGCGTCAGAGCAGATATCCTGTGTTGCCTGACTCCACGGATTTATGAAGCTTCCACCAGCAGACAGCTACAACCCTGCAGCCTGATGCCACCGAGTTGTTCAGCAGCTGCTCTTTACGCCAGCGAGACTCCAACATGCACGGCTCACCTCCAGGATGCAGCGCCCATCATCAGCTCGTGTGACGTACTCCAGGTTCCCAAAGCGAGAGCTCCAGTCCAGGCCAGCTGCACGCGCTTACGTAGACCCGAGTCGAAGGGACCCGCTGAGGAAGCGGCGTGGGGATTTTCACGCCCGGCAGCGCAAGAGTCAAACCCACGGCTTGTCGGCACCAGGAGAACGCCCAAGCCCCGTGCCACTGGGTGCCTGCTCTCCAGCCCACCCTGCCCCTGCGCATAATTTAAGTCAGTCTCCCGAGAGCTTTAAAGAATGAGACCAGTAATTTGATAAGAATAAGGAACCAGAATAAAGTGAGCTATAAACATCTTTTGCAGCATACACTGCTGCTAGATTAGGTTTGTAAGACATCTCATGGGGAAAAGAGGGGTATTGTTGTGAAAAGCACAAACTTAAAATTTAAAAAAAAATAACTATTTTTGAGTTTGTTTTTCTAAATTATGTTTATCGATCGTATCAGACTCCATGGGGTACAAGCAAGTGACGACATGAATAATCCACTGAAAATTGCTTCTTTACGTTGGTTCTAGAGTTTTAAAGGTAATGAACCATCAGTCGCCAGCACAGGACAGCAGCATCTATGTCATGCGTGAAGCAGCACTTTTATCGTGGTAAATTGCGCTGTGTCTTACTAAACGGACTGCAGTCTCTGGCCAGCTGGTAGAATCTGAATAGGCTTTCACATTATATTCCTCAGAGCTCAAAAATAAATCAAAAAGTCTCAGCTTCTTGTATCTTCATGGCTGTTAGAAAATGACCTAACCATTTCAACGACGGCACTACTCAGCGAGCTCGAGCAAGCTCAGCAGTCTGAGGACTGAGAGTTCAAGGAAAGTCATACTAAAGATCAGAAAGTCAATTTAGTCTCCATGCAGTCAAGTAGATTTTGTTTATTCTTTTTTTTGTCTTGGGCTGGGGTATGTTTTGAGCATCAGTGAATTAGTCTATACCAACAGAAAAGCACAGAATCACAGGCAAACAACGTGGCTACCTCCTGTTTCTCTAGAAATCAATGGCAACACTGATACAAGAGGCTCAAACCATGTATGATCCATTTCCCATTCAAATTCATTTCTTCTTCCCACCAAAATGAAATTAAAGCGATTTAAGCATTTTCCAAATCCCTCTGTCCCTTCTCCCCATGGTTTACAGGCCATTCTTTCCCGGAGGAAAAGAAATGTTCTCCTCTGTTTACATTCTAAAGGATGTATTACGTGTGGCCGACTGCCCCGAGGTTTTATTCCAACCCCACCTGTTTCCTTCACTATATATGTATTGATTTTTCATATTTTAACTACAGTGGGAAGCAAAGATTTAGGGAAAGAGTTCACTATCAAATATGAAACATACGTTCCTGTGATAATAAAAATCAAAAAAGAATTCTTGTGTCACCAGTTCTTTGCAGCAAGATAAATTTCCCCTCTCCTCCTGTCATTCCGTTTTTCTTAAAAATCAAAATGGGGTTGAAGAGGCTGGAAACAGTCCTCTGGAACCGCGTCATCTGCTAACCTACAGCACCCCAACTGCTGCTCCTGGCAGTCGGAATTCTTATTCCTGCTTCAAAGACTCTGCTCTTCGGCAAGAAAACTTCGCCATAAACTTCACGCTGCCATATTAATCAGACAGCACTGTCAATTAAACAGCTGCCAGACGAGGATTAACGAGAGGAACCAGGAGGAATTCCTACATTCCTGCCTCACTCTGAATAACAACACACCACCCGCTATCAAAAATAAATCACGGAAAAGCAAACATTTTAGAAGAGTCTCATCTTGTTAGTGACTGGCAGGTTGGCGTGGGTGCAAGTCAGGCTTCACGGGGACAGCCACAGCGATGCTGAAGCTACACAGTCCTGTCAGGTCCGGATGGGATTCCATGTTTCTCAGACAAGCTGCGTTATAGAGAGGGAGAAAACGCATGCACCAAAACACCAAAGAAATTCAGCCTGTTTCTTAGCACACTGCACCCAATGTATGAAGGCAGCAACGTATAACCCCAAGAGAAACCACCAGAGACGTTGCAGTCAGCAGCTCTCAGAGGACGGCGCTGTGCTTTGCAAGGACAGACGGTGCTCTCGCACCCGACTCTCAGCTGGGTTTGGGTCGTGCAAGGAAACAAGGGCAGACCATTCTTCTTCCTGAGGATTCCGGTCAACAATATCTATGTAACGCTTCTTTTGCAATGCCCAAAGCATAGTTTCCGAACCCAGACTTAATTAAAGCTTACTTACCAACACGGTCTGAAGTTTAAATGAGCGTCAGACTCCCTGAACCACATCATTTCTTCTACCGCCACATTTAATGAAGAATACTTTGCCCTTTTAAAGGCCACATCCTCCAATCAGCAAATGTCGCTTTTGTACTTCAAATGAGGAACAGAGAGAAAAGCTGACAGAAGACCATAGCATCACTTTAGCAGCCAGGTTAGAGCTGTTTGTAAATGACCGCAGTTCAGATACAAGGCTATACAGATTGAAACTGCACCTTCAATGCATTAAGAAGACGGCAACCAAAGCTATTTGCTAAGCTATTTGTTTATTTCGGAGTAACGTGCATTGTCGCTGTCTTACGGATCACTCTCATTATGCTGACGTGCACACCACCACGCTTTCAAGTGGCTCTACAACGCTGAAAGAGCATCTGGGTCTTCCACTGAAAAATCTCCGTAAGGTCCTTCCAGATGGTGGGCTCAACTCCTTTTCCACTTATGCCACGCTGCCGAAACTCTGCAATTCCGCCACTCAATCTTCAGTCAAACCCCATCAGATTTAAGCAAGTGCAATGGGCTTTGCACTTTGAAGAAGGATGGCTGACAAATTCATTTTTAAGAATATAGATTGTTGCGGCAACAAATTATGAAAAGAGAACTTAGCTATTTAATAGCAAAACCGAGAATCCAAATAATTGGATTGCCTCCATTCCTGCCTGCTAATAGTCTAAACCGTGTTTATAAAAGGCGGCAAGACACCATCTCTGCCCCATATAACTGACAGAGAAACCAGCACTGTAAAGGTTTTAATCTCACCTTAGAGTTTTAGTTGGGCTTCTAATGTAATTGCTTTTTCAACAGCAATAATCATCAAAGGACTCATAGGAATGACTTTCACAAATCGTTGAGATTAATTTAGTTAAAAGTGGATAGAAAACATATTTTGCTTTTTCCTTTTCAAATAGGAAAGCTCAGATTTAATAGCAGAGTTCATCAACTAACACAGACTTTTCACCGATGCCACGGCAGCAATTGTTTGAAAGAATAAATATTTAATAACGAAAGACTTCTGCCTTCCAATACACAGGGGAAGAGCCCTGCTCTACAGAAAGCTCTGGTGACGAGTAGAGGGTGTATAAAAAGAAATTTACATTTCTACACCATTTACCGCTGGGATCGCTAACGTAGCTGCAGTCGTACCTCTCCACTCTCAATCACAAGGGAGGACTTGCAGGAGGCACCCCCAAGTGCTCCAGACACCAGAAGCCATGGGGAGCTCACCGACGCCACGGACGCAAAAATCCCGAGCGCCCACCGCGAGCTGGTCGGGATCAGACTACCACAATGGCTCCACCGGGGTGGGCAGGCACGCTAACAACTGTCCTGCTTTTCACTGAACGCAGAACGAGGGGCTGCTCAGCAGCTGACTAAAAACACTGCACAGCCATTAGCAAAACCCTTCCATTATTCTTTTTAATCACCCACAAAAGAGTGATATAGAAGTGGTCGTTACCTACATCATTTCCTACCGTTTCAAGTTCGGAAATGCTGGAGCTCTGGTTGCCCTTATAATCTAATTCTGCTTTCCTGCACCTCTCTTTTCTGGAAGCAGGGATACTGCTGAAAAACAGTACAAATTCACTGTAATCCAACTTTGGGTAACTGGATTACAACGTCTTCCCTTCTTCAGAGTCCTTCACTTTACAACCTATGCACTCCTTAATACAACTCCGAATCTGCCTAACCTCATCTAGTTTCCTTTTCTCAAAAAGGCCTCAGAGACTGCCTCAGAAACTCTCTTGTGAGCAGCTTTGTCACCTGTGCTCTCTAGGCTGTGACTCAAAGCCCCGGCATCAAACACAGCCTGCTCCCGTTGCAGCTACACCACTGCCTTCCCACCCCAGTGACATGTCCCTGGAGACGGCCGTCAGCCTCTGAGCCCAGTTTCAGGAGTGAGGAGAAATGAGATCCTGTTCAGCTTGTCCTTCTCTTTCCTTTCCGCTTCCAGCAATTGTGCACTTGCTCCTCCGTCTGTAACCCCTGAGGGGAAGAGAGCTCTCTGCTCCGCGCTCCAGGCACCACCGGAGGAGCTGCTCCCACTCCCCTTTCCTGCGGACTGAAGCAGCTTCGCCCCTCGCGGTGTTTCACAAGGTATGTGGGCTGTCACGAGCTCCGGACTTGGCTCAGTGTTTCCGAAGCAGCAGAGAGGGAGCCTGAGATGCTTCCCCTGCTGCTACAAGCTGCAGAGACCTTCAGTGAGGGCAGGAGCCCGGCCCTGGGGTGGTCGATGAAGGCAGCACCGCAGGGAGAGAAAGGCCAGAGCGATTTTTTGACTGTCCTCAAACCCGGACCGAGAGTCTCCATGTCAAATATTAATCTTACTGAAGGCAGACAGTGGAAGAACAGAACTTCTGAAGGAAATCTTGCAACTTTTCTTTCAAGATCAGAACATTATGGGCAAAAAGGGACTGCTGCCCGCTTCCCCTGGAATAAATTTCTAAGTCCCAGCTCATATTTTCATGACACTGCTTAAAAAAACAACAACCTGCTTCTAAAAGCCTGTGAACTCGGTGGGAACATGCAAGCGTGTAAAGTCAGCCACTTGCATCAACAAAAGCAGTATCAAGCCCTAAATGATGTCATTAGCAAGATCAGTATCTCCAACACGACAACACGGCGAGGCATTTTGTTTCCAGAAGCAGCGAGATTACAGCACACAGGTCCGCACACACGTGCATTTCTCCCGCACAGTACTAAAACCAGCAAGCAGTCATTTATTCTAAGTAGCGAGAGGTGCTTCAGGTGCTGGTTTAACACAGCCTGGCCGTGTTCCTAGAAGGCACGCTTGGAGGTTTGCTGGCAGCTGGTCTTTCAACGTCTGCCCAGGTGCATCCTTACGTGCCCTCATGCTGCTGGCTCCCGGATAACGTCGCTGCTGGGAAGCAGCGGGGCAGCACCGGAGCCCGTCACCAGTCTGGCACCAGCCCGGCAGCCCAGAGCATCTCCCGGGGCAGTGGGTAACACGGGCGATGCTCATCACGCTCCTGCCACTCAGCTGCTTGCTTTACGTGGGGAGGACCACGTCAGTCAGAACCCTTGCTTTCCCACTGCCAGCTAAGAAGAGTGGTTTTACATCTGCAGCATTGCCCAAGAGAAATATTTTTGCTCATTTCTACAGAAGTTTATTTAACAGGCCAATTAGCCTCCTGCTAATCACCTCTCACTCTGGGTAACAGACAGTCTAGCAATGTAGACAAAAGCATACAAAGGTATTCTGGTTATTCTACTCCTCTTAACTTTTCCAGCCATGCCCACCTCTTCTGTCTCAGAAACGTTCTCAGTTTGCCTTCACCGTACACAGACGAACGTCTTGCTATTTTACATTTTTTAATGCACGTTGTCGAGTCAAGCTCCACATGGCTCAAGCAGAAGAAACACCACCACTTGGAACGTGTCTTCACTGGACTGAACACAAGACGAGACGTAACCAGTTTCCACGTGAGTATTCTGGACACCGTATTCAAGATTCCGTCCATGCCTACTGGTTGTCAGTGATATCCCAAGAGTTCGGTTTAAAAAGAAAATTACTATTTTGGCCCTTTCAAAAATATCTGGGAAGTGTTTTGGTAAACTATTTTATTTTTTATGCCATTATCGCTATTACATTTCTTACTAGCCTCTTTGAATTTCTAACTACTTACTGTTCAGTTTTCTTATCCGGGGTTCACAGTTTTGTAATTTCTTGACACACATTCAGTAAAAGTTTACAACGACAAAAATTTGATAATCCCATGCTGGAGTTATAAAATTGGTTAAATATATTAGGAATGTTTTTACAGGAGAAAATTATATGGCTCTGCAGAAAATTTTATGAGCAAAGATATTTAGACAAGTGCTACATCAGAAGTAGCACCATATGTTCCCATACTTCATCATGAAAGACAAAATGCCTGTAAAATGAAAAGCGATGATTTTTTTTCCCAAAAGCTACTGCCCTGAGAACTTAAAAATACGCACTTATTTCAAGTACCAAATAATCAGACCAATCTAATTAGGAAGGAGATAATTAAAAGACTAACAGGTTGCTAAATCATGCTCGGGCCACACAAGCTGGTGTTTGCTCTAGTTTGTAGGTAAGATTAAAATAGTAACAGTAACGATGTCTCTCTAATCTTTGCACGGGTTCGAAACGCTAAATTGCACTCAGACCGCATTTCATCATAAGAAGTGCCATTAAAACCTCCCTACTTGGCCTGGCAGGAAGCTGCTGGAATTGCAGGAACTTTCTGCTCACGACCAGAAATGTTACCGTAGTCCTGTCACCACGTATCACCGACTGGAAACGTTCAGGCTGTCATTTTGGAACATCAGAGCCCGATTCCCCACTGAGAGTACACTACTATTGAAGCTTTAAAATCCTGGACTGAATTCTGGCGGGTGCCATCCATAAACATTTTTAGAAATGGCTCTGCTACGGTTACTTAATACAGGAAACCTCCATCTTTTGGCAGAGAGCGAGAACCTCTGCCCAGTCTTCCCTCAAACACAGCCACTGCTTCACAGGACCTCAGGTAAACACTGCAGGCTGCAGTATTGACAGACAGCAGCAGCAGCCACCTACCTGCTGGAAAGGAGTCTACCAGCACGCAGCCACAAAAATGCAAAATACTCTAGTTCCCAAAGCTCCTGCCTCCCACTTCGGCCAAGTCACCCAGACGTCCAGGCTGAGACCTGCCGTGCAGGCTTCTAGCTGCCAAGTACCACTTCCCCCCTTCCCTGGCACATCACAGGGCGCCCCGCTATTGACTGACACGAGGGCCAAACGACCGTCTTGCCAAAATATTGCGTTCTCATTTTTTTAGTGTGTAAGAGCGTTCATTTTCAAATTTTATTCTGACGAAAGATGAATACTCCTTTTAATTGTACCAGTTAGCAACCTGAAATCCTCAGCTGACGTCTGACCCTGCCTCCAATTCGCATCAGCATCTTGATTTCCCAAATGAAGACAACTACAGCCACACAACTATTCTGCAGTGCTAAAACCAGGCCATCAGACACAAGACGGAAGAATACAGCCTCCCCTAGCGAAGCGGTCACAGCACTTCACGTCTGGATTCATTGTAAATCACTTTCGCTATGTGCAGGGACACTTGTAAACACCCCTGCAAATACAAAAGGTACATTAACATCTTCTGATGTGCCTGCTGCACACACACAAAAAATAAGTAAAAATAGCTTTGTTCCCCGCTGGCTGGGTTAGCATGATTCAGGAAGGAAGGAAACATTGTCTTAAAAATTGATTTTGAAAGGAAACACATTGAAAATGTTTGCATCGAGCTAATTGTTCATAAAAGTGTTTTCTGGGCATGTGAGTTACCTCAGCCCCAGTTTTTACACCACGCTTGACGTAGAGTAATTTAAGTACAAAGCTGTTAGAAAAGGGGTACGATGCAATGGAATAACCAGGAGCTAAAACTCAGGAAACCTGGATTTAACGTTTAGTCAGTAGCTGATTAATCCTACCCTGTCGTTTGTTTAGCTCGTGGTTCTTCACACAGGAGACAACGATCACGACACTTACTTTGTTGGTAAACTGTTTTGAGCAGTACCGATAAAAAGGCTCTAGGTAATAACCAGGCACAAGGAACGGGTGTAAGAGTTTTCTCAGGTTAACAGCACATCCGTAGCTCTTCCTACACGCCGTGGGCTCAGCTTCACCAAGCCATTTTCTATGGCTTCGTGCAACCGATATCTTGGCTGCACTCACACAGGTAAATCAATGCACGTTCCACACACCGATGCTATCCTGGCCAACGCTGAGATCATCTCCGGGGCTAGAACTACCACGAGCTAATCCACCTACAGCTGAAAAGCCACGGCTCTCCAGTTGGAGCCGCTTTATCCCTAACAGTCGCACAAGACGGGTCCACAAGCCTCTGCAGGCTCGAACTCCACAGTTCGAAGCTGGAGCAAGGAGAGGACTTTCTGATGGCTTTCCGCAGCAACCAACTGAGCAAAAGAAACAGCAGTGTCCTCCTCTCCTCAGCTCCCCTGGCTGGTACCACAGTCCCCACCGCCGAGGTCACAGACTTGCTCTGGACCTCTCAGAAGCTCACGGGACCCACTGAAACACCGGAGCAAGCTTACGCAGCACGAAGCACAGCAAAAGGTTTTGGCCCAACAGAATGGACCTGAAAAGAATGGACATACAACAACGGTAATCTCCAGAAGACACATAAGTGTTATCAGTCTGACAACCAACATGTTACAGGTTTTCAGTCCTTCCCGCTGCCAGACATTCATAAATTCAGCAGAGTTTAAACATACCACAGACAAACAAAACAGATACCACTTAACGGAGCGGTGAAGAAACTGTCTCTCAAAGAACCTTCCCCACCGCATTTCACCAGATATAACTGGACACAAAAATTAGTACTTAGTAAGCACCGTATCACAGTCACGCCAGCTAGATGAGTAAACCAACTGGCTGGTTTATTCATCATCTAACTAGCACGACTGTTTGCACTTCTGAGGCACCTGAGCACTATGCTGATGGGTAAAAAAAAAAACAAAACAAAAAAAACTCAGACACAGCAAGGATCAGTGTTTAGAATTAAGATGCTCCTGGTTCCCTGGGAAACAGCCTTTCCCAATAAATACAAACATTTCCCAGCATACAAACATTATCTGGATTTTTCTCACTCTGGGCAGTGGAAATCTACTAATCACTTTCATCTTCCCTTACAATCCTTTCCCACAAGCTTCAAGAGCCTCTTGCTTCCTGATGTATTTCTGAGCAGCACTGCAAGACCAAATCCATTAAAATCCAACAAAATTTTGGGGGGTATTAAAAGCACTTAATTAAAAATGTTAAACTTGAGAGCAAGTGTCACCTGACTGCATCTTCACAGTCAACACCCCGTTTCTCCCATAACAAGCAAAATGAATATCCAAAATTCTCACGCTAGGTTTAAGCGACACGTAGGACTGACATCTAACGTCAGTTAACTGGAAAACACATCCACTAAGTGCACCTCTACCAAACACAAAGCAGACAGAGCCAAGGTTTGCTACATTTGAAGTATAGATCTTTTCATATTGATAAAAATCAACAGATATTTTGCTCTCGAAGCAAACAGAAATTATTTCTCTTTCAAACATTCTTCACTAATCCTTCAAATATCCATTTTCCAAACAGATATCAGAATCAACTCTGGCGATTTTGTTAGTTAAAACAAAAATAAATAAATCAAACCACAATCAAGCAACAGAGGTGGAACAGAATATGTTGCCCAGGAAACTGACTCTTAGCTTCAGCGCCTGAAGTGCACGTTTCCAGGTGGCAGCTGATAAGCGCCGACTTGTCATTTAAGTACAATACACTTTGTTTAATTTGGATTGTTGTAGAGTTATCATGAAAAAGGGTCAAGCGGGTCCTTTTGTGCTACATCTCTTTTCGGACTTCCCCAAGCATCTTTTCAGTATTCCACGGGTCCGCAACTGGAGGCAATTGCAGTAGTGTGATCAATACAAGGAGTCAGCACCATCCAGCTCATTCCTCACAAAACCAGGACGACGGAGTGACTTGAGAGGATAAAACTCTGAGATCCAAGCCTCCAAGACAGTCTGATCAGTCACTTCCATGCCGTCAGGCAATCCAGTAATTCATTTTTATCAGCCTGCATACAACTTTATAATACGCTCTAAAAGGTTAAGAAATCTTTCCATATTATTACTTTTATAGAGAAGGCAAAATATGCAAATACCAGTGCCTTAATGCTGAAGTTAAGGTTTCTTTTAGTATGCTCAGGATGCTTTTTGTCCTCCTAGTTCTCCAAAATATTTGCACATGCTATGGTTGCAAGCTGTCAAAATGGAGCAGCAGTATTGACTGGAGTGCAGAGCAGTATTCCAAAAGCAACGAATAAATCAAAAATTTCTTAGCACCTGTACCTGGAAGAGACACAGATTCTGGTATCTTCTGCTGTTTAGTTAAGACTGCAGAGCCTTTGGTCTCGGTGGTTGGAGAGCTGGTTAAGAAAAAAAAACATTGTTGGAACGCTTTGGTTTCATTTTTCCTTTACGGACTTAATGATACTGCAAAAAACCTAAAATTTGAGGTTTAATTTCTGGTCACAAAAAATCCTCAAGCGGACAAAAGCAAGCACGATGAATGACAATAACAGACAAACAGCTTCATTCAGAGCACTGCACGAGCATGGCTATTTACACATCTTGCTTCTGTCTGGGCATCCAATTTCAGTGCAAGCCAGGTACCCAACAAGGAGCGAAGCGCTCAATACTTTGAAGGATCTAAGCCAATTCTCAGCTCTACCGCACAGCATTCATACGCTTGTTCTTGATGTATTCAGCTGCCTTCAGCAAAAGGGTCTTTTTCTCTCTCATAATCAAACGCTATTTTTAGAGACCCATCTTGATGTTACCAGTAATGTTTTCAGACCACAAAAAATCGTAAGATGGATTTTTAACATCATTAAGATTCATCCACTTTAAAACAAAAATAGACTCAGAAACCAAGAGGGGATGTGGGTCCCCTATCAATGCTTTTCTCCGGGCTTATCTGTACTTCACATCAATGTAAGCTACATAATGATGAATCAGCCCCGTAACCTCTGTAAAAAGCATTTCTATTTTTTCTGGGAATCCAAGTTACAAGTACGTACTCCAAAAGACTACAGCAAGCATTGATCAAGGCAAATTTTCACAATTCACTGGAAATTAAAGAGATGCAGTAAAAGAAATCTAGTGAGTTTTGCAGCCAAACATTTGAAGGAGGTATCTCGCTGCCGATCAAACTGAGAAGTTTGATATCACAGGCATAAAAGCTCTGGAATATTTTGGGTAACCTTGAGGAGGCACCAAAATAAAGACCTTTAGAAGACATCCAATATTGTTGCTGACCAGATGGCTCACTGGGCTCTTTCAGCTACAACATCTACCTTACTCTTGACAGTGCTTGAACGCTACTGTGTTTGATTAGTCTAAATAACCGCTTGAAGTATTATATGGACTTCTACAAACCAGTATTACAAACCTTGTAATTTCCCACACACACACCTTGTAGTGTTTCCCCCCCTCTGTAACTGACATAATATTTGTAATAATTCAGTGCAGAGTTCACTCAGATCACGCAAATAAAAGAACAAAACGTTGAAGAAACGTGTCCTTGCTGAAGTACACCGGTGTAAAACTGCTGGTTCCTTCCTTTCCACGAGAGTGTCCAGAAACAGTGCAAATATGCCAGAAAGTTTTATAGCAGAACTGACAAGTTGAACTAAAACTATTTGTTATTCAGAACCTTCACCTGACTGTTCATCTTTTAAGACAGCCTAGCTCAAGACAGCGGCTTTCCCATTCACAATCAATACATTTGCAAACGTTTTTGTGCTGGGTACCAAATGCTCACAGACAGATCTCAAATCACAATCTGGACTCTTTTCTGGGTATCTTGAAGAATTAAAAGGACTTAAAAAAAATTTACAAAAACATTACATGTGCACAGACTAGAATCATTTGTGTATTTAATTTTTTAAAGACCACTTTAGTATCTATCCTTCCCCCCGTATGGTATACTTGTACAATTAATTTCCTCTGAAACAGGTAACTGTTATTACTAGTCTCTCTCGCTGTCCAGGGCCTCTTCCAGGCTAATCCTTCCCTTTTCTCATTTTGTTCGGTGTCTTTCTGTTATGATACTGTCTACAAATCCCACCTCAAGTGCGCAGATTTCAAAAGAAGAAATTGCACAAAGAGGGGAAAGAGAGAAGGGTGGATTTTTCTTCTCATTTACTTAAATATGCTTGTAGATTTCTTGATTGTGGATCCCCCAAAGATTATAGAAGGTTCTTCATTCATGTATCTAAAGGAACCAAAGAACATCACTAAGACCCTTCACAGTACTTCAAGTTTGCACTAACGGTGAAGACCACATTATTTAAGTCCTTGTGGAATGTTACAAGCCACAGCTGGAGAACGGGTGTATGGAGAAATGGTATCCACATTCAAAGGAACAATGACCAAAAGAACCATCTTACAGAAATGACAAGTTGCCACACTGGATCAGACCAATGTAATTAGTATTTAACACCCCCCCCACACACACACACCCCCACACACCCCCCAACAGGACCAGGGCCGGCTGTTTCCGATAGAGGCAAACAAAACCTTCTGCCATTAACAGCAACAGAACAACACGGCAGAGGGAAATCCACCCTCGGATTCACAGAATCACAGAGGGGTTTGCGTTGGAACGGACCTTAAAGACCATCTCGTTCCAACCCGCTGCCCTGGGCAGGGACACCTCCCACCGATCATACCACAGGCAGCGGATAATTTGGTTTTAATGTTTTCACAACTGTGGATGTGGTATATTAAGTTGCGCTTCTTTCTGCATTAAGCAAAATTCAGTGCTCAGTTTTTCAGTCGCGGCTGATTCTCTTAACAGGGCTCACCCTTTCACCGTTCAAGAAGCACAGGCAGACACGATTTATATCAAGATCGTGACTTGAAGATAATTCTCAATGCTCTCTCAGTAACTACATATCCGTGTGTATGACAATAAGACCTAAGATAGGATGTGCTTCAGTTTACTAATTAAGGTATGACTTACTAGCTCAGAAGCCAATGAATTTTCACTGCTAGAGTCATTGTCTTACATACGCAAAGCTTTATTATACCTCATTAAATACCCTGTAATTTGGAATGCCTCGCTGTCCTCGGTTCCTGTTAATGTCTATGCACTTTGTGTGCGAATCGTAGTACAAAATTTTAACCCCACACTATACTAACTGCTACGCCCTTCCCTAATTGTTAACTAATTCAGCTCCAATCCCTGCACAACCCGCAGCAGCTCTCCGTTGTTAACTTCCTAACAAAATAAAAAAAATTCAAAAAACCCCCTCCCATTAATAGATAGTAGAGAAGAGGCAGGACACCCTTTGACTAACACACACAATATACCCTACAAGGCTGAAGTTCTTAAACAAGCAGCACGTACCAAGAGTTATTATAATATTCTAACTCTGCACTATAACTGCCAGAGTTCAGAGAATTTGGCAATTTAATCACTGTAATATTTCTAAAAACATATTTTACTACTGTAAAATCGTAACACTGCAACTCAGAAAGCTGTGCAAAGGACTATGTTACCTGGGGTCCTGTCCTCAGGTTAAACGTATTGTCTCCAAGCAAAGACTCAGACAAGGCTTTAACGTGAGGACGCTCCATTCTGGCACTAAAAAAATTAAAATAAACATCTTCCCGCATATTTCAGGCGGACAACACTAACAACTGTGCAAGCTCCTGATGAGCTCTCAGAGGTAAAAGCAAACGTCTTGCATCTTGACCCAATCACCATGAAAAATAAATAAGCTTTTCTATTCTCTTCAGCACGTACTGAAACAATCTCCCACTCACCACTACTCAGAAAAGACATTATTTTTTAAAACATACAGTTAAATAAACAAAACAAAACAAAAAGTCAGCACGTCAGATCCATCCCAGGTGTAACACCGGTAAAGTCAGGGCGTGCTCAAGCGCTGGCTCACAGACCGTTTGTCAAGACACCGTCAATAACGGCACTGTGATTTATTGTTAGCCTTTCGCTCCTGGAGGTCTGCGGCAAACGTCAGTGAAGTTCCAACAACGCTCACAGCAAGAGATATGGCCACACATCTCAAGTTAATCGGCCAGCCAGCGTAGCTGCTAACCTGCATTTGTGCTGGCTAAATGCTTGGGCGATAAGGGCACTATTCCCATCCTGAAGGGGAGTTACCGAACGGGCTGTATCAGCGCTTCTGCGTAACACTGGCACACCGCAGGGACCCGGGGGAACGAGCAACCGGCTCCTTGGCAGAACCTGTCCAGTCATCATTCCCTCCCTCCCCATTCACACATACACCTCCCCATCACACACTAACGTAGACCTTGCTCTAAAAGACACGTGGTACACTGGTGATGGTTTAAAAATAATATATCTATATTCCCTACTCCGATTCTCGCAGCGAAAGCGTCATTGCTTCCATCAAAGAAAGACTGAATTAGCGTCAAGTCCTTCCTGCAAAACAAAGTCGTCTGTGTAGCAGGATACGCAACCTACAGGAAAAAGGAAAAAGTATAAAACTTGAGAGCAGTGCCTTCAGAGAAAGTGCCGTGTACCGCAGGTGGCTGCGGTGTACTCACAGCCCCGTAACGAGAGAGGTTGCTCAGCCAAGTCCTCCCTACACGTCCCACCACCCCGTGCAGTGCCACCGTCAACCCGCCATCAAACAGGACAGGAGAGGCCTCTGTGGTCAGCACTGAGCCCATCGGCGACCAGAGGGCTGGGACACCCATCCAGCTGCTTGAAACCAGCCAAGTTTCTTATAAGGAGAGGCATCAGCCTTCCTATTAACATACCAGCAGTTTTTTTGGGAGGATGATCCACCTCATACTAAAACATTCAAAGCGAAACTCATTTTGTCAGTGAAGTTAAGGATACGTAAGCATAAACTTTTCCCAAAAGCCCTACAAATCATGAGTTTCTAGTAGGTTCATTGTTTTGATATTACAAGCCACATTTTCAACTTGGTAAATTACTCCACAACAAAATGAGTTTGGTAATAGATACAGCATGCTCTAATCACATACATATTCACATATCACACCACGGTTCTTTTACAGCATGCAATAGCTAAAACTAATTTACAAGTCTGACATAAAACCTATGGAATTCAATCGAAAGATCCCCACCGACAAAGTTTCAGAGCTCTACACTTAAAATAATAAACTTATGAAATAAACAGCAGATTACTTCATACTGGCAAGCAGCGGGATTCTGTCAGTCCTGCAGCCTTTGTTTAGGCAGCAGGTTACTCCAAGAGTAAGTCAGGCCGTATCGGGCTCCCAAAGCAGATGTACAGTGGTGGGGGCACCAGGAAAGCTCCAGTCACACACAGAGCACTGCACGCTGCTACTCACGAGAGGCAAACGATGGCCAATTCGACTTTCAGAAACACAACGCACAAGCAAACCTCCGTCGAAGCATGACATCATCCCACTATTTGGCCAGCAGGATGGGAGCTATTGCCACAGAGAGGGTATCAGTTAACTCAGCAACATTAGTATAAGGTTCTTCTCCCTGAAAAACAGATACTGCAGTTTCCTCTTTTTACTCAGTGTTTTCTGATTTTATTTTCCTTGTAAGAAGCACATCTACAGCAGAAACTGATGAAAATTTAAGCTGTGTCCGCATTCAGCCTCCAAACACCTCTGCGCAAGGAGAGGAGCTGCGGCAGTCGTTCTGCGAGAGCCCTCACACCTCCAGCAGCACACACCGCGCTACGCAGCAACAGCCTCCGCGGCAAGCCAGGAGCACGCAGGAAAGCCTTCTGATGCTTCCCTTTCATGCAAGAGTCAAAGCCCAGAGTAAAACAAAGGACTTCTTAAAATAGAAAGTTTACAATACATTGCTTAGAAAAAAAAAACCACCCCGGACTGCAGACGCTGAAAGCACATGCATTTGTAAGGAGCCACTTATACCCCACGTACTTGTGTCAGATTTAAACTGTCAAGTATTATTCTAGGTTGCATAAGTGTTCTCTTTAAAATGTTTTAACCGCGGGTATTTTCTCTTCTAATTGCAGCAATCTTTCCATCCCAAATACCCCTGTGCTCATTACCCAGAACGTTTAGGTGTGATCCCAGCAAAAGATTGTTACTGTGTTTTATTTGGTTAGAGCCTTTACAATGAAATACATACGTTTTCAATTAACAAACATCAAGCCAAGTTTAGCTCTTACATCCGATTTTCTGTCACTCCACAGGTCAAGGACACCCATTTCAGAAAAAAAATGTAGGAGAACCCTGAAGTAATTTATATTTTTTTAAGCTTTATAAATCTTACAAATGAAAGCTGACATGTCATACGAGAAAAAATACCACGATCAAACCTTTGAGCATAGAAAATGAAAAGAATTATGAAAGGAAATGTTATCGCCTCATCCTTAATTCCTTCAGCTGTGCCTGTGGACCAAAGACAGCGTCAGACCGAAGTAACTTCCCGCATACCTCATGACAGCTTAAAATATGCATGAAGCCCAGATGATTCATGCATATACCATATCCTGCAAAGCAGACTACAGCTACACATCCCATTTCCGATACCACTGCAATATCATATTGCAACTGCTTTAACTTTAGCTTAAGAGTTTGTCAGAATGTTACTCCGTTCCCCACGTCTTTCCATACAGTCAGAGCGCAGCTCTAGATAACTGCACCCTCCCCAGTACATCGGTTGCTCCCCTGGGAGCACGCAAGTGCTGGCGAGACCAGCACCGGGGGCAACTGGGAGCGGACAGCAGCGTATGGAAGCTCTCGCTGCAACAGGAGCAGCTAGGCCGTTCCCAAACGCGCTTCCCATCGGGAACAGCAAGTTCAGGTAGATGGCACAGCACACCTTAGAACGAGGTCTGACATGCAGAGGAACACCTTCTCCTCTCAGACGCGATTCAGAGTCCGGTTAAGACCACGGAAGATGGGAGAGGCTGGTACTGAGTCCGGTAAGTTCTGCTTACACAGTTAAAATACAGTATTTTATTCCTCTATTCAGAGAGGAGTCACAAGATGTTAGTTTTTGCTATTGAGCACTTAGGATGAAAAACCCTTCACTCTTGCTGCTCAAATGACGGTGCACAAGTACTGCAATAAGACTAGAAGTGCCCTGCAAAATAATCACACAGATGTGCAATCAAAGATCTACTGGCCAGATATACTCCAAATTTTGAATCAAACTAGGTGCCACCAACATCGTGAACTTACTACATGAGTTTGGGATAAGAACCAAAAATAGCATCCTTTTATTTTGCTCAGAGTTTAGGGCCAGGTTTCCATGCCACTTTAACTCATGTTTTCACAGTTCCGCTGCTCCTTACGACACAGGCAAAAGATCAGGATCTTCCTTACACCTAAATGATTGGCAGGCTCCCGTATACAGGTATGCACGTAACACGCAAATTGAGATTTACACATTACTTTCACAACAATAACGAGTGCTAATGGTCAGCACTTTTACCACTTCCATATTAACTGTTCTTACAGCAGCTGCCAAAATCAAAACACAAAACCCCAAAATGATTCAGCCTTGCTGTGAAGAGCAAGGATTTTCCTGAAGTTTAAAGCCTCTTACACAATGCAAAGCTGTCGAGAGTTTTCCCACTGACCAAGGTCAGAGAGATGTCAGAGTTAGACCTCACGCCTGCATGAAGTTATGTAAATATGAAAGGAGAGAGGTTTGACAACTTACTGGTGAGAGAAGTCCTCTGCAAAAATGATTATACAAAGTGTAGGACAGGCAAAGCTCCCATTAAAGTCAATAAACAGGCTCCCAAACCAGCAGCTGCCCTCTCCAGCACCTCATGGCCCGAGTCCAAATTGTAGACAGTTGAAATACTCAGCACAAAGGACGCCGGTCAGGTCAGGTTTAACATAAGAACTGCTTTCCCTGCACTGGTAATAATAATGTAGCACAGTTCTTATAAGACTGTTTGGACCAAAAAAAAAAAAATCAGAAAGCCCACCACATTGAGTAGAAAACAAACGTATCTTTGTCTGTGTGTGAGTTTTAAAAACGTATACTTGAAACCTTGGATCACCTTTCTAGATAACCAGTGACCGGACTGCTGATCATCCCGAGTGGAAGTAAGAAGCCACTTTTAGGAAGCCTGGTACCACACTTCACGCTACCTACAGCCAGGTCGATTTTAAACAGAAAGAACTGAGAAACAAAAACGGTATTTAATGGAAGTTTTGTAAGACCAACTTTTATAACTTATGTATTACACATCTTCACATGGTTGCCATTCGCTCATCTTATGAATCATTTTAAAATCATTAAAAAGAGAAGTCTCTACACTTACCACTTCGGGGTTTGTCAGCCCTGTCAAGTACATGCGTTTCACTGCTAGTAATCTGGATTTACCCCTACAGAGCAGGTTATCTTATCTGAAGGCGTTCTGTAAGTTAATCACGACGGGGAAGTGGAGCAATGTGAGAGCGCAATGTGGTAAATGATGAGGACGGCACTGAGCTCACCGTCTCCTCCAACAACAAGCGGGCAGTTCCACCGATGTCAACACAACTTCTCACAGCTGCTCATAAAATGGAAATACATGAACTGCATCCAAGACAATTTATTAAGGCAAAATCGTTGCTTTCCGCAGAGCCTGACTTCAAATATAAGAGTAAAGGTCTGAGAAAAGGGTTTTCAACTATGACACTAATTTCCTTCATGAAAACGTCTCAAAGCACATAGAAGAAACGAAATGGAGCAGGCTATAGAAATTCTGCTAAGTTATTTCTACAGCATAGTAGGATGTTTGAACTTTGTTTTTAATCATTTCATTTATTTCAATATGGTTGTAACCACTTGTCTTTGAAAATAACAAGATACTTAAATTGTGACTGTCTTTTAAAAAGTAATTAATTTCAATCAGTAAGGATACACAGCTCTTAAAAGCTAGGCATGTTTATTGGGTATCTTTCTAAAATGCAGCAATAACAGCACAAAAAACCACCCTAAGATCTTCCTTAACTTCTAACTTGTTATAATTAAACACGTGCAAACGGAAGGCTTTGAAAAGCGTTGGGAGCCATCAAAGTCATTTATACTGAGCCTCACTGTTCATCATGGGAAAGGATGTAAGAAGCCTTCCATCAATAAACAGGAAATTTTAACATCTTTAAAACTACAGACAGGGTAGGTTAGGAAAGCGGAAATGAAATCGGAGACATTCACCTCCATTCTGCTGACTCAAATACAGGCAGGACAAGAAACATACGCAATTCTTCTCTGACGTAAACACAAATCTGCCTAGGGGACAAAGAGTTTACACCTACCAACCCCAGAGCAGGACCAAGGCCAAGAGCCGCTTCTCGATACCTTACACCAGCACTCAAGATGCACTGGTTTCATCGACCCAGCACTTGCTGGACGGACAAACGGGTATACTTCGATTAACTCAACTGCTGAAGGAATAATGCTGACGCCAGACTTGTTACCTTCCATTTCACATAAAACATTATTCCTTTTCCAGAAACAGTTGAAATAGCACTGAAACTACCTTAGTAATTTTCAAAGTGAGTTTTCACTAAATGTATTGACCCACCATTCATTCCATTGTATATACTTCTGTGGTGAGGTGACAGCTCATCTGTTACTTGTCTCCTGAGGGTACCTTCTCTGCTGCCCCCACTGAGATGTTTGAGGTGCTCCGGGCTCCCTCCATAGTGTTGTTTGAGATGCTCAGGGCTCGTACCCCTCACTTTGTGGAGATGTTCCGTGCTTCCGCTCGGCGTGTGCTTTTGAAGGTGATCTGGGCTGCCACTGCTGTGCTTTTGATGCTCAGGGCTGCTACCGGGCCTCTGCTTTTGGAAGTGTTCAGGGCTACTACTCAGAACATGCTTTGGAAGAGTTTCTGGGCTGCTGCTGCTGTGCTTTTGTTGTTCAGGTGCTTTGACAATGCTTTTGTGATGTTCCGGACTTGGTCCTTTCAGGTGATGATCAGGACTGCCAGAACTCCTAGGCTTCTGGAGGTGCTCTGGGCTGACACTCCTGTGCTTCTGATGCTCAGGGCTGCCTTCTCCCCGAGACTTTTGCAGATGTTCCGGACTGGTACTTGGGTGATGTTTATGATGGTCTGGACTGTCTGTACTCCCTGTGCTGGAAGTACTGCTCCCGTCACCGACGTCTCGGATGTAAGTACTCGCCGCGGTTAACTGGCACAGGCTGATCTGGCTGTCGATAGAGCTCCGGCTGCCTGCTCCACCACTTTTCTCCTCATCCAGCAACACGCACAGTTCTTTCAGCTCCAGGTTTTCTTTAACCACCTCTTCCTGCCTCACTTCCAGTTCTTTCAGCTTCTGTAAGTATAAGGCAACCTCTTTGTGCATAACACTAGCGCTGTACCTGCCCAGCCTCTGCCACTCGCGGGACACTTTCTTGCCTTTCTGCCTGTCATCATCCAGGAAGCAGCAAAGGTCTCTCAGTTCTTGGTTATCTTCTTGCAGCTTCTGGTTGATATCCTTTAAAAGAAAGACAATCATGACAGAGAAGTGTCTAAAAGAATTCGCATTACACTATTACCATTGTACAAGCCGGTGAATAGCACTGCCAGAAGCCCAGCACCTGACGCTCAAGTGAGGCATAAATAATTGTGTGTGCAGATCTGGCACATTATAAAAGCATCATGCTTCAAACGAACAAGGCTGCTGCCCAGCGAAAAGTAACTACAATGTCAAGCTAATCTTGAAGGGTTCAAAGACTAACTTCTGATACAGCATAAAAGTTTCAGGTGCTTAATTAATTTTCATGCTAAGTATCAGAATAATTTAGCTCCCGAACTGGGCAAAGATCATAAGCTCTCTCATGATGACCTCGCTCCCCTGAGAAACATTCACCTGAGAGTCACAGCTGAATAAAACTGCAAGGTACATCAGTAATCTCACTTAAATAATTAATTATTAACATTTATACTCTCTATTCCCTAAAGCATATTCACATATAAAGATGAACTTTTTAGAGATCTAAAATATTCTGGTTTTGTTTGATTTTGTTCAGATTTGCATAAAAGAGTCTTGTCAGTCATCACTTAATCAGAATTGCTTCAGCCACTCTGAAATGAAATAAATCTGCTTTAATAGATTGTTCACTCCTAACAAAATGAAGTACATGATTCCATACCCTTCTTTAAGTGAGGAACAGGCTGAAGCAAAATTGTTGAAGCTATTACTATAGCAGGATAATATGCCAAAGAAAACGTTTTCAGTATTTCACCCTCCTAGTTTTACTGAACTGGCTTGTGACCATATTTATTTTTCTCCCATCTAAATATTCATCGCTTCTTACGTATGACGATAGAAGTAGAGATTAGCCTTAATTCTTAAAAATTTAGCTACTTGAAAAGGACATTTTAGCACTGTTTCTTAAGAAAAGGAAGCTTTTGTAACTCCACTGGATTTGTGTGCACGCGTGCTTTTGATCTTTGTCTCAAAATAACTTTGAACTTGACCAGTTTCAACCCCTATCTGACAAAGGATAAACCTCAATGAGGCTACAAGGTATCCTTAAAAAAATCTGTGCTGGTGAGAGATATTCAAAATGACCCCATGGTGGAATAAAGGGGTTGCGGAGGGGCCCAGTTCATCAATCAGAAGCAGCAGGCACCCATCCGTCAGAGCCAGGCGCGGCTGGTCATTGCTACTCATGGACCAGTTATTTCCCACAGGACAAAGGAGGTACACGTCCGGACACTACGCAGGGCTCAAAACATCCTTCTCCCAAATTCCTTTTAAAAGTTCCAGCCGGGGCATCTGAACAAAAGGCGGAAGTTAAACATCACTTAAGGAGTTCAAAACTGAGAGAGGAATTTGTGACTCCTTCCTATGCATCTGGGTGTGTTTTGTTACTTATCTGGAAGGTGCGTAAATCTGCATGATGTCACATCACCTCTGCACAGCACATAACTGGGGGAAAGAGGCTATTGTTGTAACTTAACTTACATTGAAAATGTTGTCATTTAACTTACATTTTAAATGTAAGCTTTATTTTTAATAAGGTACCATCATCAGTGCGTCTTATTTACGCCCAAGGTGACGTATATTGTGAAAAAAGAGGGAGGGGACACACACACTCAAACACTTGGGAGACAGGAACAGTCTTCCCCCACATGCTATTTATTCTACGCCACACTATTATCAAAGACACTGTCACAATAATTGAGTTCTTTAATGCCATTCTACAAGTCAAGAATGCTCTTCTAATGCACTCTCACGTAACAATTCAAAAGCCCACACTGCATCTGCCTCTCCTCTCCTTCCCTCCAGCATTACCTCACTGAAGGAATTTCCTAAAAAAAAAATAAAAATGTCCTTTCCCAAAGGCACCAGACAGAAAATGTTTTGTATTTATGCCTACTTTAAAGACAACTTGCTAGGTCTATAATACATGTGTACAGGCTACACCGGGGTAAGTATCTGTAAGCAGTCCCGCTATCTTCCCAGAACTGGGAAGGAAACATCAGGGACTTTGCTTCTCATCCAACAAAGGAGTTAAATTAAGAAGGGCTAAGTCATTATGGACTTGATCTGCCTCTTCCTGTAGTCTGCAGAAATATACAATCGAAAATGGTTTGATCAGAGACGCGTTATCAGATGTCTTTTTCAGACAATAAACTAGGGACCGGATCTGATCATCCCAAAACTGAGTCCAAGGGTCTGCCATCGCCAGCCGTACACTGCACTGCCTCCCGGAATAACCAGCTCTCTCCAGCAGCCGACCAGACTGTCTGACTGACGAGCAAGTCATCTTAAAATCGTGACGGAAAACAGCATAAGCTACACAACACCTTTTGAATGTCTACAGCTCTGCACGCTATTCTCTCACGGGCACTTCAGACAGGATCATTTAACCTCACTGAAAACCAATGAAGTCTAACACTAAAGTGACTAGACTTAAGCGTTTTCATCAACCCGGCGCGTGCTGGGGCAGAGCCTACAACAGCTGTGCTCCACCGCCTGCCGAAGAGCTGCTCATCTCTTAACCGGACACTCGATTTTTAAGCGGGATCAAACGCTATTCCCTCCAGTCCCCGATGGCTTCTCACGCGATTCTCGGGAACGGCTCCTCCCGGACCGTACACCTGCCGGGGCCGCTCCCGGCGGGGCGGGCGGGGGCGCGGAGACCCGGCAGAAACGTCGGGGGTCCCACCCTGCCCACCCCGCTACCTTCAGGCCGCGGATCTCGCCGAGGTGGAGCTGGAGGCGGCGGTTCACCTCGCGGATGAGGTTGCTGTGGTCCAGCATCGCGCTCATCTTCTCGGCCTCGGCGCGGCGGAGGCTGCGGATCAGCTCCTCCTTGCTCCACTTGAGCAGCTCCTCGTCCGACACCTTGGACAAGTCCTCGGCCGGCGCCGCCCCGACACTTTCCGCCGCCGCTTTCGACATGGTGGCGGCCCGGCAGCCCGGGGGGACCGCGCCGCCGAGGGGCCGCAGCCCTCCCGGGGCCGCCCCACCGCCGCGGGAGGAGACGGGCAAGCCCGGCGCCCGCGGCAGCTCCTGCGGGAGGGCGGAGGCGCCCCCGGCTCCAGCGCTGGCGGCGGCCGGGGGCTCCGAGGGAAACCGCTCCCGGCCCCGGGCAGCGGATCCTAGAATCACGGAGGAAGAGGAGGAGGAAAGGGCGTGGAGGAAGCCGAGCCACGGTCTGGGGAGCAGAGTTCCCCCGGCGGGAAGAAAAGAGGGAAAATAAGCGAGGGGGACAAAGGGAGCCCCGACGCGCCCGGGTCTTTCAACAGGTCAGCGGTGCCGGCGAGCGCCCGCTCCCCGGCGCTGCCAGCGGAGGCTCCCAGGGCGCCCCGCGCCGCCGGGCGGGAAGCGCCGCGGATGGGGGGTGTCCCGGCCCGGCTCCGCCGCGGCAGGAGGAGCGGCGCGGAGCGGGGCGCGCGGGCGCTGCCGCCGCCAGTGGCGGGCGCGGGGCGGCTCGCGGCTTTTCAGCGGGGCGCGCGCCACGTGCGGGGGGGGGCGGCGCCGTCCCCGCGCGGCTCGCGGGCGCCACCTGCCGCGCGCCCGTCCCTGCGGCGGGGCCCCGCGTCCCCCCGCGGCGGCCGAGCAGGCGGGCAGCGCGGCTCCCCCGCCGGCAGCGCCAGAGCGGGGGCACGGCCCGGCCCCGCCACCGCACCCGGCCGGCCCTACTGACGGGCGCCACGAGAACGGTCACAGCGAACGCTCGTCTCCCTTCTCGCTCCGAACCTTCTCCCCGAACACCCGCCGGCGCTGGGTCTCACGCAGAGTTCTCCTGCTCGTGTCCGTGCCGGGCTACGCTCTCCACCTTCACCGTGCCAAAGCATCCTGCGCGTTTTCCCCTCCCGAGCACTACTCCGAGATGTTCCTTCGTCGCGTACCTCCACTTCCCCAGCGACGTGCCAGACCCGCCGCTTCCACCCAGCAGTACCCCAGGACAACCCAGAAGGGCCGCTGGCTTCCTCCCATAGCGGTCGCTTGCCCAGGACTCGGCCCTTGAGCTGCCAGGTAGGCACAGGCTGCTCCTAGGGGCACAGGCAAATCACACCCCCCTGCCCCAAGTGCCCCCCAGAAGCAGCACCTGCGCCGCATAGCCGAGCCCAGTTTCAGCAAGGCATGGAGCTTTGCCACTGTGAAATCCCATTTCCTGATCGGCTCCAAGTATCGCCTGAAAATTTTATTTTCGCTGAGAACTCTCCTATCGCTCTCTTAAATCCTCTGAAAATTTTTCCACTGTAAAGAACAAAGGTTTAGATAAAAGCGTCTGACCAGCCACAGCAAAAATACAGTAAAAGGCCATGAAAAGGAGCTGTCATCTTTTATGCCCAAATATATTCCATTTTAATGCAGCTAAGAAGAACAGCTTGGGGAAAAGGCAGTAATAAATAAAGGCTTTTCTTATTATCCTAATTCAGCGGTGTATTAGTTGAAAGATCATATGATGTTAGATTTTTAAAAGTTTGAACGTGTTTCTTTCCATGAAATAAACAGTTGACTGAAAAGTGTCTGAAAACATTTAATGGGAGAGCTGCGGGGAAGACTGTCCACCTGCCTCAGCTCAACAGTAATGGCATTTCTCAGGGGCAGCGTCTGGCAGATTTCGGTCACAGGGGGCCATGGCAAGCACAGGTCCAAAGGGAACAGCTTCAGGAACACCGCGTTCTCCACCAATATGAAACGTCTCCGCACCTGTGCCTTCAGGAGGCATGGCTTTAGCGTATAGACACATGCCAAAGGAGAATTCATAAAGTATGGCCACTGGAAGCGGTCTGACAAAGTCAAACTTCAGAAGTTTGGGACAAACATAGCTCTAGTAATATCTAATGAAAAAACGTATCAAGTGAAACTAATCTGGAGGGCTTCTATAAGGGAGAGGATCTAGTTTCACATTCACTCGCGCTCCTGTAACAAGATCAAATGGAGAGTGGGAAGTGCAACATAATTATTCCCATCTCCTGGCAATTTTAAAACTTTACTTTCAGATAGTCCACCTTATGCTCAGAGGCCGAGTACGTCCCTGTGCCTGGGCTGTTGTCGTCAGTGGTGACGACAATTGCCCTGGGACGAGCACTTTATTGCAGACACGAAGCTGACTTCTTGCAGCAGTGGCTTGCTGCCCTGCGTCACCCCCGTCGGGCGGCACGGAGGGGCTAGGCAAACGCGCGGGTGTCGCTGCAGCCCCTCCCCGGTGGCAAGGGGCACAGCACTCCCCTTCCTTTCAATTCCTCCACCCTGCACACCAAACGCTGGCAGCAGCGTGGCCCTGTATCCCACTAAATCTCCACAGCCAGCCATGGTTTGCCAGCTGGGCAGCATTTTCACCGCTGCGCCCCACTCGCCCCTGGATATGCAGCTGTGCAGCCACTGCTGCTGGCAAATTCTCTTGCAAGTTGTCGAGGGCTAACGCTGGCTTTTCATTGCTGCCTGCAGACCATCTACTGCCTTAAGTCTCTGATTGCTGGGCAGAGTCTCTAAGCATCATTATAAACAATAATAATTATACAATGATTTTAAACGCACCTATGGACATCTCTAACGAGGCCCTAAAGCTGTTCCATAGGTGTCTGCCAAGAATGTGTCATAGCAAATGAACACTTTCATAGCCATCATTTTACACAAAGATGGCTAAACTGTTTTTGTTCAGACTTCCCAAAAATACTTTTGAGAAGAGTGCAGTCTTGAAAAATGTCATTCCCAAATTGGAAGGAAGTGGAAAGGGCTTTAAAAATGAGAAGTTCAAGTAATTTTAGCTGTAGTTGCTTCTAGATGTTCTACCCGTCATTCATGTGTCTGTAGCTGACGCCCGACACAGCATCACCCACACCAGCTGCTCTAATCCTGGCCCATTGGCTCTCCGCTGGCTTATCACCCATCCCTAGGCAGAGCTCCATACCTTCCCATTGCTAACAAGAGGAGACGGCTCCCCCTCCTCACCTTCCCGTCCTGTCCTTCCTAAAGGGCCTCTATCCATCCACAGCAGCACCCCAAGTCACGTGGACTCTCCCACCATACCTCCATGATCCCAAGGAGATCACAGCCCCGCAACTCCGAACAGACCTCTAATTGCTCCTGTTTGTTCCCCATGCTGCTTGCGTTAGCGTGCAGCATTTCGAAGAGGCACCCAGTTGTGCCGATTTCCCGGGAAAAGCAGCAGTGCTTCCCCCACAATGCTGTCCTCTTGCCACCTCCTCATTTAGGTGGGCACCCTTCGGTCCTATGTGTGATTTCTGATGTCCCTCATCCACATCACCCCACATCCCTTGCTTACCAATTTGGTCCACTCTTTCCTCCCTTGTCTGTTTCTCATCAGCTCTCTCCTATCCATTCCTAGGTCAAAGTTCTCCTCACCCGGTTTGCCAGCAGGTTGGCAAAAATGCTTTTTCCTGATTTGGACAGGGGGATGACCTGACATTCAAAGACAGTCCCACGGTCACAAAAGCCAAATCCCTGTTGTCAACACCAGCTGTGGAAGCTCTCATTGACCACAGGATCCATCCGCTCCTCCTCAAGCCCTTTCGCCATTGTAGGAGTCTTCATTCTCCAACCTGACAAGCACAGGCCCTTGCTGTCCCTCCTTTATTCACTTTACCAGTATAATGCAGATTAACACATGCACATAAGCATATTTTACAATACAATGTAGAACAACTTTTCCTAACGGAGTCTGATACAGTGTTCATAGAGTGTTAGTGCATATAAAAATTAATAGACTAGGCAGTCTATTTAATATTTTCCTCTCCACTGCACACCCACTCCCATCACACAAGGGATATTAGGGATAACGCCATCTAGCTAAAGCTGGCCAGAAACGAAATTCTTCATTACAGACACCTTCTGTAATTTTCTGTAATTACAGACACCTTCTGATTTACAGACAGAATCCTTGTCTTTTGCTCCTGACTTTACAATAGATGAGAGTAAACAGCCAACACTGAACAGACCCAAACTTCATCATGTTCACAACCCAACGTGAACGATACTCACACTCTCTGCCTTAAACCAGCATGATTTTTTTTTTTTTATCCTTTAACTCTTAATGAATCTGTAACACCAGCACACTTTTCAGCTTTCAATGAGATTAAAGACAGTGTGTTACACAAAAGGGAAAGTGACTCAACGTAGCAGTTGGTTTTTCAAACGCTTGTGCCCACGTGCCCTCTCACCATCCCCTACTTCCACAGGGTTTCCGTTGCGAGCTCCCTCCCAGGCAACGCTGGCCGCCAAGCACCGCACCACAGCGGAGCCAGGGCACCAGCTGCAGAAGGTGCAAACGGAGTGGGAACAGCAGAGACTGCAGCCCCCCCCGGATAAGGCTGGCTCCACCAGGGCCCACTCTGCAATTCTTAAACCCTCTTGCTGATGTTTCAGCTTTATTGTAACCTAGATGACAAACAATTCCACAAATATGATTTCCAGTGCAATGAGCTTGCCTTTTTTTTTTTTTTTAAACTATGCAATGTGCAGTTTTCTCATCTCAGAAGTATTTTTGGAAGAGAAAAAGGTTCACGTATTACCAACTACAAGGAAATGTCAAGAAATCTAGAAAAAAATCAAATTAACAATACAGAGAAGGGAAAGAAGCTCAGCTTGAGTCAGTCATTGGGCTTTTTAAGATTTCTGAAGTTTCAACTTTAAGCCCTTTAATTAATTACCTATGATAAATAGCTTCTATTTATTCTGTAAGAAAAAAAATGAAACAAATAAAACCTTTGTTTCTTCTTGAAATTGTTTAAAAGCTTATCTCCCTTTTTCAAAATTAATAATTTCTCACGAAACAAAGTTTGCTATGCACTTCCTCCTACTGCCACCTCCACATTTCTCAAGATCTAGCTATCATGCAACCATGTGGTGAGCTGGATCGGCTTTGTAAGTCAATTAAAAAACAATTTTAAAAAATTTAAATCAACCATTTAAAAATAATGACTGATTTTCCAGTGTCTGATCGCACTGATCTGGCTCACGGTACCTACATCAGATGCAAGGGAGGCAGAGGAAACACACAACCCCAGGGGTGGAGGTGGAGCAAGCCCACCCCTGTGGATGGCAGCCTGCGCTGAGAGCCCATTAAACGCTCCGTGGCAGCAAGCCTTCAGGAGGTGCCCCAGGTGCTGCCAGAGGTGCCCCAGGCACGAGGAGCAGAGCGCAATTAGCGATTCCTGCTAACAGTTTATGTGGCAACTGTGGCTCAGTATTGACTTGGAATCTATAATAGAATGAAAAATCCTGAAAGGTCTTACAGGGGCACTTTGCTTTTTATGTCAATTGGAAAACCGATGGGAGACTTTTGTGGCCCTCCTCCAGGACAAATCCAGGATCCCCAGCTCACGGATTACTAACAGGAGATACCAGGACAAGGTACTGCCACTCAAACTGACTCAGAAATTGCTTTCGCAGGTCTTGGCGAATCCTCCTAAACCATTTGTTAATTGCAGCGAGGTACATGGAAAGGAACATGCTTTATAACTGCTGAAGGTTAAGCAAGCGGTTAGATGACTGATCCTAAGAAACAAAATGAAATATAGAAATGGGCACCTTTCCAACTCAGCAGAAAACATACCTGAAACAATAACTTAAAGGCATCCAAAGATGTTAGAATGAAATCGTTAATTATAACGTTTTTATGGAGTTGATTTTATCGTGAGGAGCTTGGCAACTTTTCTGCACAGCTAACAGTTTGCTCTGGCTGGGATCCAACACAGATGCGCAACCAGAGCATCTGTGGGTCTGTTTTAATTGTACTTCTGTTCATCATTTGGGTAACACTGGACTTCGTTTTGTGTTCATATTTGATTAGTGAGTTAATAGGGGGCCAGATGCTTCTTTCCACTATTGCTCATGAAAGTAAAGTAGATGACAGTGTGGTGGGAAGTGAGAAAAGGTGCGTGCCCTACAGAGTAATCCTTTGCTTCCCCCAACCTCGTAGAAGTGGCAGTTACTGGCACTGTATCTACAGGCATGAAGACGGAGATCCTCTGTCCTCCTCTAACACATCAACATAACTGCAGTAAAGCAAAACTTTAAGCATTTACAACACACTTAATGAAATGAGATTAAGGTGGGTAAACCCTTGGGGGAAAGAAAAAAAAAAAAAAAAACAACTTTTGGAAATTAAGCAATACCATGCCAGGAAGGCAGGTACCACTGTCTGGAAGGAGGAACATGAAAAAAATCCCTTGCCCTGATGGACACCGAATACTTTACATGAGCTTTTTTTCCCCCACTCCCCTCTTCCTTTCCATGTCTTTTTTTCAAGTTTGAGCTCTGGTATCATAAATGAAACTTGACACAAATTGACTGGAGTAGTGGGTTCCTTGATAACTGTACAAAAAAATTATACTTAGACTTCATGTCCATTCACATCATACTAAATATACTGCTCTGTCCCAAGAACAATGATCCAAACCAGCTATCTAATGCAGAGAAGAGGGAAGCCTCTATACTTTACTACCATTTCCCTGAATCTACAACACAAAATACTGTATTTTCAAGCTAAAACCTTCTTTTTTAATTTGTCTTTTCAGTGGCATTATTGTAACTTGTTCATAAACCCTTTCTGTAAAAACAGGATTATTCATTGTATTTTTTTAAAGCTACATATGCTTAAATAAAATTAATCTACAAGAATATACGTGACAGATCTCCAGTGGTTTGTAACACAGGAGTTTTCATTTAGAGTCATCTTAACTTGTCCCAAAATGCTTAAGTTGGCCAGCCACCCACCAATTCTGGCTGCTGCATGGCTACATGAAGGATTTTTATAGCCATCTCCCTCCTTGGGAGGGCAGTGTTTTGTGATTTCAACGAGTCTCCCCAGTATTCAGTTGTTCTTGGCAATAAGGTGGGGTTCTGTGAAATCATCGGTTATTTATCCATCACTTTCCCCTTTGCCAGAGGACACTAGCGCTCTCTCGCTAAAGGTGATTTCTCCCGAAATCCTGCTGCTTCACAGTGACAGCGTACAGTGGAGCTCGGCGGGACACAATTCTAGGGATCTCCAACTTATCTCAACTTCTCGCTCTGAGGTGTTCACGCCTTTACTAGGATTACCTAAAGAGAAGCCAAATTAGATTCTTTTGAATATTTCCCTAAACTCACTTTAAATACTAGACTAGCTTAAAAATACAAACAAAACCGTTCTTTCCAGGTAAGCATCAGTTCTTGAGCACAAAATTGGAAACCAAGTAATGAAAACAAAGCATAAAATCAAGGAACCCACACTGTCTGTATCAGTCTCACGTCCTCACTGCAACTCTGAGTTCATCTACAGCACTTCTCAAAGCCAGTGGCCAGACCACAGCATCTAGGTGCCATTTTTCACAGCAGGCCCCTCTGCGAGGCCTTGTTTGGGTTCAAGAGCCAAGACAGCAACTCAGCAACAGTTAGTTTCCTAACAGGTGTTTTTCAGAGTTAACCTGCGATGTCACATTGTCCGCCCCAAACCCATGCTCATCTGAGGGGTGCTTTGTTCTGTATAGCCCTTCCTGCGAGACACAATTCCAAGACAAAAACCCTCCGACTTCTATCTAATAAAAAGCAGCACGAGTAACACAACCTTTCTAGCAGATGTAACTGTGATAACATTCACTTCCTTTATACCAGCTGCAGCTCTGATAATTCCTGTTCCTTCTGCCCATTCTTTAGAACTGGGCTCATTTTCCATTCCTTTTAATTAAAAGAAAAAAAAAACAAACCCAAAACACAACACCAAAAACACCCTTCAATGCTTGGGCTCCTATGACGTGAAGCATTCAGAGCTTATCTAACAGAAAGCGATACTTCCTATTGAATGCACTCCCTGTGTTGCTACAGCAGTTTAAAAACTATTGCAATATTTTTTAGAGTATATATATATCACATATCTGATCAAACCCAGGCTCCAGCTCCCTAGTAATTCTTCACAGGGATCTGGTACAAGATGCTAATAATATGGATGAATAAGCCAGCATTCAGAGCCCGTTGGGCTTACTCAAAACACTGATTGGTTCTCATTTTGTCCAGTGAAAGCAACACAGAAAAGCAGATATCTTTATCTCTTTTTTTTTTTTTAAATTGTTATTCTCTGATGATTTTTTATGAGAAAAAAACAGAAAAATTGTTGGAGAGGAAAGAAGAGTTAATGATATGTCAGTGAAATTATCACAATGTCTAATGAAATTGCAAGCTTAAGCTGGCACTAAAGCAGTTTTATACAGTCATTGTCTTCTCATCAGTTCGAAACTGCATGAATGTAAAAGGAAAGTGCCTGCTAACAGATACACTTTTCACTTGCTCAAGCCTTACGCAGATACCACTGGCTCTAGCAATTAATTATCAATTCTGATAATGCCATTCAGGATGGAATAAAGACTGTAGTGTGTTTAGTTACCTTGAGCATTATTTATTTATTTGTACTGGAATAGCATTTGAGAACTCTAGTCATGGAGTGTGACCCCTTTGATTTGGAGGTATAGAACCACAAAATGAGAAGACTGTCCTTAATATACTACATAATAAGACAATGCCCCTAGAATTTACAATCCGGTTCCTGCAAAGTGCAGGGGAAGAGGTAGAACTAGTTAAGTAAGACTGCCTCATTTAATATATAGTCATTTTTCACTGTAAACCTACACAGACATTAAAATAATGAAGGAACAAACCACACTAAAAAAGTAGCACAAGTCAAACAGGAGGATTATAAGGTTTGCAATGAGAAGAGAAGAAAAATGGATATTAGAAGGCAAAGAAGAATTCTAAGGAATGTATTAGTGAGAATTATGTCAAACAGTTACAAACCCAGTAATACAACCTGAAAAGATTATGAAGGCCACGATAACGAAAACAAAACAGCTACCTCAAAATGCCTGGGCAGACGATTTTTATGAAAACCTTAGAAGCATTGTGCACACAAGGCATTGAGCTGTAGCAGGGGAAGTGACAGAAGCGTTTAAGTCCTCAAAGCAAGAGTGGTCCTTCTGCAGGTATGCCTCAAACCAGGCAGCCAGGGAGGCTGGAAGCATACTGATGGTGAAACACGCAGAGAATGGCCATGAATCCCGTGGCTGCAGGCATCCAAACTGCTTCCGTCTTGCTGCTCACCTCGTGTTCGCTCCATGTTCTGTCCTGACTCTTTGAATGCGTTCACATGATGTATTGGCTTTGAACTATATCGTCAGTTCAGCAAAAAGTAATCAACCCAGTATTTCCCATTGTGTCATGCAGTAATATTTTGAAATTCTTTGCTGGTTTGGGTTTGCTGAAATATGCATATACATATCAATGCATGCAATACCACACTTGGAAGAAAGGTATACAGCAATTGGAAAGGCAGCTCACGAGGTTATTGAATGAACAGCTATCCCCGCAGACCACTGTCCTCGGTAACTTTCATCTCCATGAAAACACTCTTTAGTTATTCTGCTGATTCCTCTCAGCAGGAAAAATCCATTAAATATTTAATTAAGCTGTGTTCAATATATTAGGTAAGTGAACTATTCTATCTAGTGCTAGCTTAACGTTACACGCTGTATCATAATGTTCTGCACAACAGTGTTGCAATGACATGCACGTTATTGGAGATTTTGCTCTATTTGCTCATGAACAGTAACAGCAGGGGGTTGGAACTAGAGGATCTTTAAGGTCCCTTCCAACCCAATCCATTCTATGATTCTGTGAAAATGAACACCCAAATCAGGATTTCTACTCTCAGGGTATTCTTTTAGCTGTTATTATTCAGTGAATTCAAGAGCGGATGCATGAACTCTGGAAAGTGCTGGTGCACTAATAGGTGGGCATTGAAGTGAGGGTTTGTTTTTTTTTGCTTGTTTGGGTCTTTAAGCGGGGCAGAAATTTATTGGTAGAGAAAATCCCCGTGTATGACTTGCATAGCCACAGGCATGCCAGACCATAGTGGAAATTTTAAATGGAATGAAACAGAGGTAAAATGGAGAGGGGGCAACTTGGCGATTCTAAGAAATAACGTTTAACCTAAGCACAGCACAAACCATTGCTTCAGAACTGCCAGCAAAACCTTACCAACCGCAGTCAATTCCCAGCAATTAGGGATGACATACACCGCAAGGTTTGGAATATACAGAGAGAGGAAAGGAAAGAGAATCAAATTGCTGCACATTTTGTCACAGCTCACGTATGACAGTTGCCAAGGGCAAGTGTCTCTGAAGACAAACTGATAGGCTGCAGTTGAAACTATTGCTTCTGCCAAGGAAACATTAGGCTAAAAATCCCCCCTCCCCAGTCTTCAGGGGACGAGTATTTTCTGTTTGTAACATTAGAGAAACAATATGCATAAAGCAGGATCACTGCATAGGGAATTCTTGCAACTGCAGCACCATGTGAAATAAAAGAGGATCTCACTCAGAAACCTGATTCCTTAGGCTGACAGAGCAAACTTTCATCAAAGGTTAAATGAAAGATTTTAAATTCCTGATACCTGGAGATACGGACAACTGGGTTCAGTCCTACAAAGTCTGAAGAACTGGGGATAAGATGCCACTACATAAGACCTCAGAACTGACGAACAGAAAGCTGTGATTAAAAGAGGGGACAAACCTTAATATTTTTTTATCAGGAACTCAGCACGATGGAAACAGACAGCTCTTCAACGTTTTAAAATGCGTCCCAAAACTCACTGGCTTCAATAGGTGACTTTCCATTATTTGCAAGGAGTACTGGATTGGTACCCTCCTCAATTACTTACCTATTAGCTTTATTCCTGATGTCTCATTAGAAGCAGGCTGACATTTGCACAGAGAAAATGACAGAAAAGAGTAGAAGAGGGAAATAGCTAATAAAAAAATAGTTAAGAAAAAAATAAAAATCACATTGCCTACTTCTTTCGTCAACTGGAATCCTCTTACAGTCACAATAATCCAAGCAGTAATTCATTCCTTACATTGCCAAAAACGGAAAGATGATAAAGAGAACTTTGCAAGTCAGCCACATATCAGAAAATCCCAGCTGATTTAACTTTGATAAATGTCTTTTACAATAAGAGCAAATGTATTCCTTTTTCCACTGCAATGTTTTGGAGGGGGTTTTTCTGTGGGATTTTTAAGTGGGAGTTCTTATAAGCACTAAAATCAAAAACATTCCGAAAAATGTAGAACACAGAGCCTTGTTGCAAGCAGAGCGTGGAAGACTTGCCAGCTGCCCAATTACTGTTTTGGAAATAAAGCAGGTTCTGGAACTAGACGATCTACAACTTTACACAAACCCAGAAAGTCCCTGATCTTGCAGGGGGGTGGAGTGAAGCAGTTTGGACCAGATCGAAAAGAACAGGTTTTCTTACAAGAGAATTAGATGTTGATGCTTCCTTCAAAAGCAGGTTTTTTTCTAAATAAATAAATAAGGCTTAATAGAAATAGTTATTTTCCATACATCCTTCTGAACCACAGGCAAAAATGAAGGACAAGGTCAACAGGTTTTGTCATTATTGCAGACACAGAAAGAAAAAATTAAAAACTACAACCAGATACTGTTAAAGATAGTACAGGTTTAAAGCCACCTCCCCTTCTTCAAAGGGTGACAGAACGTGCTGGCCCCAAAGGGAAACTGAGAATCTTCTCATCTTTGTGCCATAATCTTCTTGTTTCCAGTCTTCCAGGGCCATAAATCACTGCTTAGCCCTGTGACATATCCTCCTGTAGAAATACCATCACCAGGCCAGGCTCAATGTGTCCTAGCCTGCTCTCAGACAAAGATAATTTTAGGGGAGAGGGAAGCCATCAGAGGCACACATTCATGTAGCGCAAATATAAAGAGATTTATGTATCAATCCACATAAACAAACCAGTCTCCTTACTGGTATGTATGGGCACTGCAGCTGCTCACTTCACCAGGATTCTAAGGATAGCATTTGGCCTGAAATCACATTCTCTAAGTTTACATCTCAATAATCCAATTAAAATGCATAAGAACTAATTAAACCCGGTGGATAACAATAGTAACAATAGTAGATAGTAGTTTATAGCATTTTCTATCTTCAATGGACTTTACAGGCATTAACTAATTAAATAAATAACTTGAATTTTAAAAATCAATGCATGAGCATAGCATATGATTTGAATTAACATTTCAATTACTCTCCTTTGCTGACCACTACATTTACAAAATGATTATTTCTTTGTACGCACGTATAATAACTAAAAGGATTCTGTACAACTTATTACAAAATAATTCTAGTGTTTCTGAACCATCCTATATACTCAATGAGAAATCACACCTGCTCTCTTGTTCTTCTCAAAATTCTGCCTTTTCACTTGATTTCCACAGACCCCTGTTAACGTAATCTCTTTTTCTTAAACTTTGCTCATGCACAGGGGATTCTACACAGTAACTTCAATCCCACAGCAGCTGTGCCACAGCAGAAACAAGGGGAAGCTCCTCAGGAAAAGCCGCTGGAGCAGCCGTTACCCTGGGACAGAAGTGCTCGCGTGCAGGCACAAAAGCCGGATTCTTGAAGCTCCAGGGACCAAATCCCCATCGCTTCTTCCTACATGGCAAATACTCTCACCTAACTCTTAGTGATGGCAACCTTCACCGACACACCTTAAAAATCATCACTTCTAATAGAGTGCAGAGCTTGCCCCAGGCCAGGGGTGCTCTGGACCTGCCTCAGGGGCCATTGCTTTAGCCAGAGCCTTCCGATTGCACCACAGCAGTTTAAATGGAATGCAAGCCAATCTGTGCAGGGGCCAAACGTGGAAGTCTTCCATTAGGAGGAATTGAGGCTTTCAGAAACAGCAAAACAAAGACACATTTTGGCAACTCATCTTCCCCTGCTGCCAATTTAAATCTTACAGTTTAAAATTACTTCCTTTCAACATCTGTTGTTTTCGTGGCTAACGGATTGACCTTTTTGAGAAGGGAAAACTTCTGGGGTTTTTTGCAGGCCACTGGTCTGCAGGGTGGTCAGACTGAGTGCCTGGATAACTCACTGTTGTTAGATTTTTTCCAATAGTTTTCAAGGGATTTCAGGCACTAAATCCAAACCTAAACAAAAAAAATAATCCCCAAAGCCATAAGAGCCCATACACACTAGTTGTCATACACAGCCTACAATAAAAAAGAAACCTCCCTCAGCTGACAGGGTAAATGCATTTGCCTTTTCTCCATAACAAGAATTTGCAGCACAGGGTCTCCCTCCTGGTGCTTTCCTGTCACTGCCCTCTCCATCTGTAGAGAGTTTAGTTTGTCCTCCTGCTGCTTCACACACCTCTTTAATGAAAATTAATTCATATTGCAGCATTTTCCCTGCTAGATGTGTAGGCCGAGACTCTCTTCGCTCTGCTGTTCTCTGGCTTTCTTTATGGACAAATGTAAATTGCCCAGGTAGAGTTTCCTCTAAGAATCTCTCTTTTTTTTTTTTTTGCTTCCATGTCCCCACATAATTGTCAGGCATTACATTTGAACTTGGAAGTGTGGAGGGACAAAAGCATTTATCCAGCCTCGTTTACCTCTTTCAATTTTCTTTCATTTACCTCTTTCAAATGACTTTTCTGCTCATATCTTAACTCCTTAGCTGGCTGTAGAAGCCTCTGAGCAGCTGGTATCCATTCTAACTTGTCTTTTGGGTGTTAGTTACATGTTTCCAATCAATGAAATCAATAGCACACTTCTCATGCTTTCCCTGTTACATAAATAAATATAGATCTAATGCCTCCAGCACACAGGTGGAGGCATTGAAGAAGGGGGAGCGCAGTAGGGAAACCCAACAGAGATCACTCAAGCCCTGCAGAACGAAGTTCTTACTATTAATTCAATTACCACATTTTTTTCACCTAAATTAATAAAATACCCACAAACTTCTAGAAGGAAGGGCCAGCACTGATTTTAATCTTGCTCATTACATCATTTGTTTCTGACCGATAGGGCTGCAAATATTTGTTCTTGTGCTGATAAATGTTGTCATTTTTCAAAATTGAATATTTCTTTAATTTAGAGAGAAGCTAGCTGCTGAGATCTACACAGCAATGTTTCAAGCTCATTGCATTTTACTTTCAGCTGTGAAAAAACTCTGTATAACTATAAACACAAGTTTCAATCAAAATGCAACTGATCACTTCAGAAAAGCATTTCTGTACACACTGTGGAAGCATGAACTGTGTTTACTCAGGTTAAATGAAGTTTTCTGGACCCTGAATGGAAATTCTCATTGGCAATCTCACTAGCAGGATGGTCCCAAACCCTTGCTACTATCTGTGAGGAAGATTTTATAATAGCAATAGAGAGGCAAAGGGGCTGAAAGAGGAAAAAATTCCACTTTAGAAGAGCACGCAAGTTTGTCCCATCTCAGTAGCCTTGGGAGAGTTGCACTGGAGAGGAATAATACTCTGAGCCTAAGAGATGGCTTTTAGACAGGATTCAGGCTCTGACCCAGAGCATGAGGAAATTTCCACTGCTGTTAGCACTGTACGTCATCTGGATAAATAAAGGCTTTCCTAAGCCATCCCCTCCACGCTGCCTTTCAGAAGTGCTGCACTTATAAAGCAGTAAAAACCTGAAGGCTGCAGGAAATGCAAAGCATTTCTCTTTTATAAAAACATTCTAAAGGAAAGAGGTATCATATGGAGAAACAGTTCATAAGAAATTACAGCCTCATAGCTATCCCATTTTGCTTTTCCATTTACGATTTCCACCCACCTGCTCTCCTACCCACACACCCCCAGCATTATTAATGCTTATGAAAGAGCATAAAGTTTTCATAATAAAGAATGGTTTTGTCCATTATCTAGGGAATAACATAGTTCATTCAATATGTTCCCTTGGAGAAAAAAAACATTTTGGTCTGCTGTAACTAGATGCTCTTTCTCAGGACAATACATTGCACCGAACTACCTGATTTTCTTTTAGATTTGTAAGGGTACAAAACAGTTCTGCCTGGAGAGTGATTCCCATTGTGGGGATGCTCCCCCACAGATGATGTCAGGTGTGCTGTTTGTTACGTAGTGTCATCCTATAGATGCGGTGTAGAACAAGGAGATATATTTTTGATCTTAGAAGCTGATTCTGTTCTTTTGTACCTCATTACTGAAATGACAGATGTGCTAAGGCTCAGGTTTTTGCACCCAAAACCTACTTCAAGGTTATGCTTTGCTGATATTTATTGTTTGCTTCTGGAAAGTTCTTTATTAGCCAGAAATTTGGTGATGTCACTAAATCATATACTTACAAAACAATTTAAATAAGCTTTGCTTATGCTAAGCTTAGGGCTAGACTACAAATTTGTGAGTCAGTTGTGGAGCTGGGGATTTTGTCTGACAGTGATTTTACCCTAATATCTCCAAGCTTAATGTTAAGGAATAAGGCTGTTAACATAGCAAAACAAGCCTGCAGAATATTGCAACCTCTTCTACAACAGGAGCTGATGTGATTCCCCATAGTGCCCCCAGTACTCTTCACTCCTACACGCCGAATCTCCAATCAAAACTCAATATCACCATGCTTTCCTAGGGCTGCCCTCTCCTAGTTTGGAGGCTTTAAACACAGGGAAACAAAGGAAATGCAGGTGGCAAGGAGCACGGGCTGAAAGCTAGGTGCCTGTTGGCTAAGATGTGGTCCTGTTGCCCCCCAAGCACTCACACGCCCCGAGCCAGGAAGGTAGCCTAAGGATTTACTGGGAGACAACAGTGACCCAGCTTGTGAGAGTCCTCAGGGAGGATTTACCGAAGGGGACAGGCTCCCAAATATCCCCCCCCCCCCAACACGAAAGAAACGATGGTACAGCAGCCTCGTCTGTTCGTGAGAGGTACTGCATGAGATGAAAACCGTGGATTTATTTAGCGAACATTTGAAAAGCCAAACAAACAAAAAAAACCCTACAAAAAAACCTCATGAAATTGAGTTATCCATTCAGATTTTCAAAAATAACTCTGAGTTAGCACTAAAATTACAGAACTCATAAATAAAATAGCAAATAAGATAGCACTGAGGACCCAAGAGCCGCGTTCCTCGCTGGCTTTTATCTACTTGAGTCAAATACAGCTTAAATAAACTTTCTCTACACCAGGCTTCGATTAGAAACACTGACCCAAACTTATGTCCCTCAGTCTTTCCCGCCTGAATGTGCTCGCAGGCAGCGGGTCACCCTGCGCGCCCCACGGGGGGAGCGACACTCAGAGAGCAGGCGGCTAAGCTCCCAGAGCCCCCCCAGCCACGTCCCCAGCACAGACCCCGAGGGACAGGGGGCTGAGGGGGGGCCTGGGCCGGGCCAGCTGTGCCCACGGGCCTAGGGCTGCCCACACGTCGGAGGGGGCTAATCCGGGCCTACCTTCCAGCTCCGGAAAAGCCTGGTGCCACCAGAGAGGGGTCAAAGAGCACGACTGCCAGCACCACGGACAAACAGTGCCACCGCTGGAAGCCCGGCCCTGCACGGGGATGACAGCAAAGCCGCTAATGCAAAGCTGCTCCCTTAAATGAAGTCACTGCCTCCGTTAACTCAACGAGGGACAGGGGAAGACGACCGGGCATCACACCTGAGGGAGATTCTTCACAGAAAGCAGACCCTACAGCCACAATGTTCACCTGGGGCTGAAAGCTCGGCTCTCCCGTTGGGAAACTTAAAATACCAGGCGGCACAAGCGCACCTGACAGCACCGGTCAGACCACCCACATTTCCAACTCCCTCAGGCCTGCGCCAGCCGGTGCCCTTGCCCGAACGGCGCTCGGGTTCGTTCCTCTCCCAGGCCGATCTCCTCACGATTCGCACTCGGCTACAGCCACCAGCGGGCGACAAAGGGAGGGCGCGGCGGCGCCGGGTGCCGCGCAGGAGCACAGGCCGCACACCGCCCCCGCGCTCTCCTCACGGAGCGGGCGGGGCCGGGAAGGCGGGGCGGCGGCGGGCCGGCAGGGGGCGCCCGCACACCGCACTCGGCGGCCGTTGCGCCGCCGCCGCGACCGCCCGGAGCCGTGCGGGGGCTGGTGCCGGCACCGCCAGCGGCCTCTCCACACGCCCCGGCTCCTCAGCCGCCCGGGGGTCCCCCGTCACCCCACGGGGAAAGGCCCCTCCGTCCGCACCAGGGGCGCCCACCGAGAACCAGCCGCCGTTTCACAGGGTCCCCCCTTTGTAGGCCCTGTCCCACTGCGTCTCTAGGCAGGGATCGCTGACGGCGGTGTATGCACCTGACGGTCTGAGGCTACGCGCAGCCTGCAGCTTAAGGCCTGCTGAAATGATTCTTAAATGCACAGATTGCGTTATACAGTATCGTTTGAGGGAGGAAAGCACCTCAGGCATTGCTGACAGGCCCAGAACTGAGGCGAGCATCTGTAAAGCCGAAGAGAGCGGGGCCCTCTCTGACTCCTTGTGTTAGCGACACCATGGGTCACTGCGATTACACTCGTTTTTCAGACAGAAATCCCTCTGAAGGGGCTCGGAAAGGGTAAGTGAATGCCCCCAGCGACCATGAGCCATGGCTGCGGCAGGGGCAGGACAGAAAGCCCCGCACCCGACCGCTGCTCAACCGTTAGGGCCTCCGCTGCGAAAACCACCCATTCTTCCTCTCTCGCTCCCTTCCGCACACACACGTCACAAAAATCTGTCCAAATGCAATCCAATCAAAATAAAACCCAAAATCGAACAGAGCGGTTTGCTTTCACTGCCCAGTGAAGTGCCGTATGAAGCTCGGTGGGCAGTAACTCGCGGTCACTGCTCTGGAGATGTGCCGAAGAAAAATTGGGATGTTTCCCAAAAGGGCCACAGTCCACCCGGCTACAGCTCATAAACCTGAAAGCAGCTGATAGAACAAGCACCGAGAAATCCAGAATTCCTGTGTGCTATAGCCATCACAGCCTCCCCAAAAGCATTTGTGCCTAGAAATGCGTTTGGGAAACATCCTTCTCCCTCAATGCAACGCCTTCCTTACAGGGAGGTAGGAAGAAAATACGCCCCTCAAGCATTGCATTTTACTAAGCACAGTAGCTGGATTTCTGTAGAATTGGACAATTCACTCTACCGCGCGATACTGCCTCACGCTGTCTGCACAGGGATCTCTGCCAAGGGCTGCTGGCAGAGGTACCTGACGGGCTCGTTCAGGCTGGTGGGGCTGAATAAGTTCATTACGCTTACAAGGAAGAACAAGCTCAAATAAAACTGCACACATCAATGTGCCCTGCCTTAATTAAAACGTACGATCATCGCAGAGCTGACACCCCAAACACTGCTGCCACAAAGGAAACACACAAGTCCCTCACTTAATGGTGCTTTATTTTCTGTCAAAACTTTTCAGGCAGGGTTTTGGTTTGGGTTGTGGTTTTTTGAGGCGGGGGCAGTGTCTCCATTGGGCATAAGCAGCTTCACCATGTGGAACCAGGTCTCATGAATTTTTGGATGTTTCCAGAAAGCACTTGGAAAGTCAAGATTGTCAAGATAATAGTCAGAAAAGATGTGTATCTTTTGGTGATCTTGTGATTTTTTTGTGATGAAGATTTTGTGAAACATCGTACAAGTATTGACCATTTGTCCTCCATTTCCCATTTCTGTAGCTGATTGCTGCACTCATACAAAAGTAAAAGATTTTGTGGAGTTTGGGGAACACCAGAAAATCCCAGATCATGCCACTAGAGTCCTCCGCTGGGATTTTCCCCTGCCTGTAGAGGCTCTCCCTCTGTATCAGGATACACAGGGAACAACCATTCCCATAGAACAGAACCCATTCCGTTAAAATTTTCCTCAGCATCACGGATCCCTGCCCTCTGCCCAGCAGCTGTACCACTGACACTGGCAGTGATCTCCCCTTAACCTCCTTCCCCAGCCTACCTGGAGACACTGGGGAGTCTAGTCAGTCTTTGAATGGTGGTCATAAAGCCCAGGGAGCCTCGGTATGTGGTTAAGAGGATATATGTAGATACACATAAATATCTCAACATGATCGAGACAGAAGGGCCAAGGCAGACTGTCCTAGAGCCACCCCAGCGAGAGCGCAGCCATCACCTCTTTCGTCTTCCACCCATTCTCCAAGAGGTCTCTCCTCAGCACTCAGCTCAGGCTTGATCCTGCAGCCCGGCCTCCAAGGGGGTCCGCACTGAGGCACGGACATTTGGAGCGTGGACGGTTTGTGAGATTAGCCCTTTGGGACAAGCACTCTGTGTTCAGGGTCAGACTCAGCTGCGGCACCAAGAGCACTCCAGGGAACAGGAACTGAAGAGCTCGACCAATGTTTGCTGTGCATAAGAATTACAGGACACAGTTTTAAATTGCAATGCTACATTTACACACCAGAATGAAATCTAAAACTGACTAATTATATAGGTTTCTCTCCAGAAGGGGGAAAAAACCCATCAGTCCTGTGCTGCGCTTTTCATATTGCCAGACCCCAAGTAACGAATGTTTGCCACGGGTATTTCAACACTGCTGTGTCCACTAAGTGTTGGTGAATATATGAGACGCACTCTCTTCTGACAGCTAACTAATTGATTCGCGGATAGAATCAGCTTTCCAAAGGTGAGCAAAAATGACATATACAAAGAAGCATTATTGTCACAGCAAGCATAGCTTTAAAGGAAATAAAAATTTTCCTCGGAAAATGACAGAAAAAGCATTTCAGCAAACAGAATTGTGTTGGCTCATGTTGCTTGTGAGAAGAAAGAGATATTTGTATTTTTTGCCTTTGTTCTATTACTTGTGATATAGAGAACTTAGATTTAAAGTTATTTTTTCTGTGTCCGCTTTTATCAACATGGTATTTTTCCAATGATCTCGTTCATTCTGGCTGCAGAAACTGTGGCATATAATGTGATGCCATTTGCAACCCCTTACGGCATGTTTTTCCAACGATTAGCAATAGAGTGCAATATAAAGCTGTTTATAAGGCAGTTACCTGTGTATATAGTTTAGCATAACTAAAAGATATTGAAAAGAAAGGCTCCCAGAGTCATCATTTTTTTATTTGCTCGTAAAACTATTTTGGAACTTTAATATTCAAGTGTAAATTTAAGCCAAATTAAAGTGCCGAAATGTTTACTGAGAGTTATATTTTTGGAACAAGTGACTTCAAAAGTATTAAGAAAACAAAACATAGGATGTGAAGGCATACCTCTGCACAGAACAGCAAAATTCCGAGAGTATGGTTTAGCTAGAAAACAGTGTGTCAGGGAAAGGGAGAAAGCACTGAGTAACCCTCTTACAAAGGTGCTTCATATTGACAAATCCCAGCAAACACAAGAGGCTGAGAGACACGTTCGAGTCCCTTTGAACATCAGGTGAAAAATCTAAATCCAACGTACACAGACCTTTCCTTGAAAGAAGCGGGTATCTGGTAGGTAAAAATAGTTGAACTTGGCTAATTTCAGTGCGGGACTTCAAAGCGTTTCGCAAACTATCTGGACTTAGCAATGCTCCAGGAAGGCAAGGGTGTTATGCCCATTTTATAGAGAATGTGTATTAAGCAAATTTTTATAACAGGTTTTTGCTATCATATTTTAAAACATCAACCATGAGGTAGAAACAACTTTGAAGCACAGCTGTCCTTAATGGGGTTTTAGGTCAGCTATGCTGATCGCTGCTGCCGGAATGCTGAACTATTAGTCTGAGTCAAGACAATAATTTCTGTGTTCCCAAAATTGAGACAAGAGAGGCTAAAGGCCATCACAAAGAGTACAAAGGCCAGGGAGCAAATTCTTCTATATTACACGACAAATAAACGCTGTCTGCTTACTAATAACCCCGACCCAAAGGGAAGCTCCGCTTGTACTGGCCGTGCGTGTGAGCAAACCAGAAGCAGAGGCGGAGGGCTCCGGCACAGAGCCGCAGCGGCAGCAGCAGAGGATGCTGACGGTCCCCGGGCAGCGCTCGCCTGCTGTCAGGGGAAGGCTCGCCCCAGCCCAGCTGCCCTTGTGGGGCACTTTCCTCCGAGGTGCCCTGTGGTGGCGTTTGGCAATTTTCTTGCTTTCCACATCTTTTGCTGGTCTTCATTACTGAAAAAAGGCAGCAGAAAGTGGAAAAAGCACATGTTTTCAGAGAGCAGAGAGGCCGTATCTGACAGTTTACACAGTATGCCATGCAAGATGGCCCAACTATTTTTCTTTTCCAGAAAAAAAAGATTCCCCCGAGCAAGCCTTGATACACAGTTCCAAACTGACTGGTAACCAGGAGTAGATGAGTGCTCCAGAGCACGCTCCATCACAGAACGGTTACAACTATTTAAAACCCAATTAATTCTCTTTCTAACTTTCCCGTCAAGCTGTAAAGTTCCAGTTGGTAAGGCTTTTTACTTTGATTTTGAATTCCTGCTTGGAAGATTAACTGAAAATGGATTTGGTGTGAACAGCTGCACCAAACATATTTTGTTTTATTTTGTTGCCATCTCAAATAACAATACTTAGCACTCTTCATCTTCAACATTGAGTCACATCCCCTCACAACTATCTCGTGACATCACCTCCAGTAAATAAAATCCTTCCCATCACAAAGAGGTGTAGAATAAGCAAGGGACTCACGATTTGCACGGGGACCCAGGAAGAGCCCTTGGCAGAGGCAGATGTAGAAGCCAGCGGCTCACAGGCCCCTTCTGGTCCTCACGTTACTAATCTCCGCTTCTGCAGACACAGGGGGGTTGTTCGGGGGTGGGGTTTTCTTTCTTCTTTTCTTTTCCTAAGCTCAGTTCACACTGCGGTAAATCCATGGCAGCTTGTATATGCACCTTCTGCTGCCACGTGCCCTGCCAGCTGCATGGCTGGATCTGCGGTTGGGAGTTCCCTTTTCCATCAGTGGCCTAAAGGCATCTTGGGCAGGGTTGTATCCCAGTGTGCCTTTGCCCTCAAGTCATGGAGGCACAGATATCTGGAAAATCATCCTTTTCTTCAGGCGCGCTCAACTCCGACAAAGCCGTGATGTCCCGAAGAGGTCGCTGCCTGTGGGGAGAGAGCGGTGCCAGGGCCAGCACTTAGTCAGTGTTGTCCACACCAGGCTAACGCACGGGGCTTGCGGGCCTAAACGAGGAGCCTCCGGCCACTCTGAACTCAGTGGAGAAAGGTATGGAGAAAGGGGGTAATTCAGAGACATTCATTTAGGTTCCGCTGACTACAGAGAGAGCCTGTGCTCCTAAATTAGACATCTAAATCAGCAGTCTGTGTGAAGCAGAAGTTGTGTGAATACACCCCTATAAATACATATTCTCTGCAGTGCCAACTCCCATAAAGTGAATTAACGTCAAACACGTAGGGCATATAGTTGTCAGGGCTTCTTTTCCTGACGAAAACTGACAAAGAAAATGTGCTATTTGTGTTCCTCGCACATCTTATTTTGCTTCCCCCCTTATTTGAGTCTTCCTAACTATCTGAAGAGATCTTTCAAAGACTAAAAGAACTGGATTGTTCCCTATAAAACTATAACGTTACCCAGGGAGCCCCTAACCGAGGCATTCCGAGGCACAAGCGAGGGAACTGCTTCTCCTAAGGCATGACAGCTACGTGGCAACAAAATCTAGAAGGTTCTGTTGAATTCCTGCCTCTTTGTGTGGTCTAGGACCCTCGCTTCATTGGGAAGAAACAGCTTCACGACAAGGTGCAATCATTCAGGAATTAAGACACTGGCCTACGGTAATTCCCAGCCCCGTTACTCCCACGGCGCAGCTTTAAACGAGTTATTTCGCCTCTATTCCTGTTAGCGCTGACCCCAGGAGACACCATCAGGTGCTTCCTATATGAAGTCCTCGTGCCAGTGTTTGAGCGCGTGTGCAGATGGTCGGTAGGGTTCCCAGGAGCGGTGCCCAGGCGGGCAGCGTGGCAGCGCGAGCAGGCTCGCACCCACAGCCCTGCGCCGCTCCTCCTCCTCCTCCTGGAAAAATCCCAAGCCAGAGCTCCCTTAAGCACGAACGGCGACAGCTCTGTCAAGGGCTTACACTAGCTTCTGGCCCATTTTGAAGCAGTGAAATATTTGTAATAACTCTAGCTTACGTAAAAGCGGGGGGAGGTGTGATGGGTGGGAGATTAAAGAAATAAACCCCACAAACCAACGTGCATTTGATGTTCTGGTTCTGCAATTAGTGTGTGCAACTAGAACCTGTCCAATTTAGCCCTCCATCTCTGTAGTCACAGCCCCTCGGTCAGGACTGCCACAATCTGAGGCGTGCAGATCCTCATTGCCAACAACAAACTTTGGCCCTCCAAAAGAAGCCGAATTCTTTCTGCCTCGCCGGCGGGAAATTCCAGCCAGGAAGAGGGTCCTTCAACTATGAGAGCTGGAGCCAGTGAACCCGAATGCAGAAGGGCTAACGAAACTGTACACAACCTCACCGAGAGGTCAGGTCACCCTTCCCACTCTTCTCAACAGAGATAATGTATTTCTGATATCTCAAACTAAAAGGAAAAAAATACAAATAAAAATGCCACCAACATGCAGCTCTTCAAGCAGCAAGTCTGACTCCCAAAAGGGTACCACTGTCAGCAACACACAGACCCAGCCTGCGGCTTCAGCAGCACTTTCTGGCATTTTCAGTCTCCCACAGAGAGACATCTACGGCCTTTCTATCATCGCTGGGGTAGCAGGAACGCATAAAGACACCAAGAGCATTTAAAAACCCCCACAAGAATAGGAAAAGGATGTAGCTGAAAGTTTTTGAGAACCTCTTTCACCCAGTATCAACTCCCAGTTGCTGGCTTTTGCTTTATTCTGGATCACCTTCATTCCTTCTGAGACTGTACTGGCCATGTCACATCCAGGGACTGAAATAAACCCATCACCCATACCATACTGTACCAAGTGTGTAAAATAATTAATATTTCCATATTTATCATCCATCTCCGCACATTCTAGCTGCAGAAGAGTGAAATATTGCATGATAAACTGTGTGATGGAAGAAGCAGGAACAAAACCTTGTACTGTTCCTCGTGGACACACTTACGTGCAGTGAATTAAGAGGTGCAGAAGGACGAGTTTAAAATTGATACTTCTCGTTGTGCAATAATGCTACTAAAATTAACAGAGTACCAATACTGAAAGCTGAATTGTATTCAGATTCCCACTGACATTTCAACATATGACATTTTCGATCTTCCGTTAACCACTATTACAGTTTCAGGTACTATTTCATACCAGGACAGTGTTTTATGTAACCTTCACTTCGCAGGAGCATCACTGTTATTTCAGGTATAACGAGGTGATGAGCTGTGGAATAAAAAGGATGAAAATGGTCAAGGTAACCATATAGATACCAAAAGACTATGCGTATTTCTTACTTCAAAGTGAAAACACAGTGCAGACAGGAAGGGGAAAAGGTTCAGTAAAAGCCGTTTCAGCAAAGGAATTTAAAATCATTCACATACTCCTTGGAAAGAATCCATAGCACTTGCATCTGGTAATACTAGCACTGTGTTAAGAAACAGCACTTAGAATTTCTGGATTAAATAGCTATCTTGTAAAAATCAGGTGGAGGCGATTAGTCCTAGTCCTCTATAACTAGAGTTAAACCCCTGCAATGAAATGCAGCAAAGGGCACATGTGAGGAGGAATAAAAAGTACTGCTGATACAAAACAGAACTGTGGCTGTCATCATTTGTCCCCTCCAAGGCAAAGCCAGGCCCGGCTGAGGGTAACACGGCTTCATTGCACCGGCTGCCTCGTATGCAGCGGCTGTTCACAGACAACAGCGGCTACTAGCCAATGGTCAAAAGTGGAAGAGTCCTTTCTTAGATTCACACTTAATCTTTGCAAGTCCAGCAGTTTTGCCCTGCTCCTTCTACACAATCTCTCAAAGCCCCATAAAGACACTCGTGAATTTGCACATGGAGATGCTGCGGGCATTCCATCCCCCCGCAGCCTGCAGCACAAAGGCCGGGGCCCGCACCCCGGGCCACGCGGAAAGCAGTAATGATGAGGAACAAAAGCACGTGCGCAGCCAGATACTCGCTTCATCCACAGCTCATTGAAACGAGCGGACTTTTACAGGTTAAGACAGCCGCCTTCCGCCAGTGCAAAGAAGTGATACCGGCGGGGGCGGGGGGGAAAGGAGCATAAGCACAACTGTATCTGAGTGCAGATTTCAACAGGAACATTTCAGGAGGCCACGTAAGGTGCCAGCTCATACGCAAGCTTTTCACAGGTTTAAAAAAATAACCTAGCTAACACTGGATTTTGAATCGGCTGACCTGTCCCAGGGAGCAAACAAAACAGCATGGGAAGAACGGGCGAGAAGATCCACCCGAGCAGTCCAGGGCCGAGAGGAAGTTCTGTGGACGGTAATAGCGGAGATCCCCTCCCCTAACTCATGGCTGTTATTCCAAACAGCTCCTCAAAAGCACTTTCATGAAAATCCCATTGCTAAAAAAATAAACAAGCACGTAAAACGACCACCATAAATATACAAATAACGACCAAAAATACACACATATATGCAATATATATATATAAAAACCTATACATATAGATGGAGAATGAAATGTTCTCAGTTAGATCTAAGACACCACACAAAGAAAATGTGGTGTTCTTGCCAAACCTAGGGACAGAAAAAGCCCAGCAACTGTGGCCACCAAAGATTTACAGAAGACTTCTGTAAAAAGCAAGAGGCAAAACCCCAGAAGTCACCAGAGCCCATTTCATTAGACAGGCCAACTTAATTAATTTGTTCAATTTGCTTCTCTTCTATGCACGGGTGTAAATGCAGGTTGGAAAGCAGGAGGCTAGAGGTGATGGGAATGAAGCTCATTAGGAAGCAATAAAGAAGGAAGAGATGCCAGAAAATGAATGCTAGTTCATTGGGAGAATTTTAAGAAATGCCATTTGTCTTCATGACACAGAGGGAGAAGACTCGGCGAGCCCATGCATACGCTTAGTTTTCAGGGACCTCTGACTTCTGCTGGCCTTTGACCTCAGCGTTTCAATCAAGACAGCACTACGCTGTGCACGGTGCCACCTTTCAGTATCTCCTAACTACAGTTCTTAAAGATTACCAGCCAAGCCCAGAATAAAAAAAAAGGCAATCTGCAGGATTTCAGCAGATTACCAATGCCAGTGCTGAAAATCCGAAAAGCCAAGATCATTTTCACGCCAGCCTCTGGCAAGCCTCGACTCCTATCACTAACATTTCAGTCCCTCTGCTCCCCTCTGACCCGAAGTCCCTTTCTGCACAGTGGGGCTCAGTCCACTGCCCATTTCCAAACCAACAGGCGCAAACTGGCCGGAGCTTCTCACAACATGACAGTACTGGCAGTCCTTTCTCTTCAGGCGGTGCCACTGCAGGGACAGCCTGCTGCTTAAGGGTTTGCCTAGCGCATCACAGACGTTGCTATAAACATTCCTCCTGTTTGTCGTCTTTCAAATCCACATCTGCCAGAAACCGGTGCTGCGACCCTGAGAAAAGAACTCAAATGCAGGACCCAAATCTAATACCAGGGGGTGACGGCCCTCCCCCGGAGACAAGAAGGTTGGGCCCTTCCCTCTCAGCATCATTGAAGCGTTTCTTGTGACCAAGGCGAACCTCACCTGCCCAACAGAGAAGCGCTGCCGTCTTCCCAGCCCAACAGCAAAGCTTCCAGCGCAGGGGCAGAGACGGGACAGTCCAACGAAGAGTGGAGTGGTGCCGCCTCCAGGTGGGTTAGGGAAGGGACGGGGACGGAGGGGTGGCACATCCTGCGTGCCGCCCCACACACGGCTTCTTCCTGCCCCGCGCCCCTGCGCCCTGCAGAAAGACTGCTCTCTCCACTGGTACATCTCACGCTTCCCTACCAGCTGGGACGTAAACACTCCTGAACTGGGACCACTTCTCCAGGCAAAGCTTTTACTTTCTTTTGCACAGCAATACACCTGGCAGGAGTGGGGAGAGGAAGGGAGGCTGGCTCCCCTGTATGAAGGGAAGACTGGCTGGTGAGCGAAGCCGAGTGCGTAGCCGTATCCTGGACTCTGGCTGACAGAACATAAGACCTCTTTGATACTCAGACTCTGCGGAAAAAGTCTAGCCCAGCACGTCCATCAGCCATACTGGCTGCTGACGTACTCTTCCGCAACCCTCAAGCTGCCACAAGTTGTGCTGCAAACATTAGCTGCTTTCCTGGGCACTTTCTCATCGCTTTCTCCTCGGCTGCTCAAAACCTTCCTGCAGAAGCCACGTGCCCTTTTAGGCTCTTTGAGAAGGGCAGCTGTGGTCAGTTCTGCAGCAGCAGAGGACAACTGTGCACTCAACCTGGCCAGGGGCTGCCGACAGCCCTCACCCCCTTGGCTCCCTCCACCGCGGCACTGGGCAGCGGAATTCCCCAGCAGCCTCCGGCAGCCCAGGCAGCCGTATCCCATAAATAAGTCAGACGCAATTATTTTATATCAAAACAATATCTTAGCTTTTAATGGGTGCAACTGCCAATACGGAGAGTCACGCGTTATGAATCACTATTTTCTCCTTCCTAGCACTTTCTAATTTCCTGCTAAGGAGACAAGCCGAATGGGGTCATTAATCTGAATTAGAAGTACCGTGACCTGCTCTGCACTTTACCTGCTAACGCTTTCTGGCATAGCAATATAGGATGGGATTTTGTATTTCAGACAACAGTAGGATGTGAGAAATGTAGGTCCTCATTTCAAATAACCTCAGAAAGAACTGTATTTTTAATCGTAAATGCTTAAATTTAACTGCAGCGCAGGGTTCTCTGTCGTGAAGCATCACAGAAAATATGTTGACCCCGCAGCAGATAACGTGTTCTTTAAACAAGCTACTGTGGGGACTTTTCTCCTTTACATTCAAATTGAATATTGGAATATTTTTGAAAATACACAGATGAATGAGATCACAAAACAACTATAAATAGAAATATAAGGCTGTAAATATAAAGGCTATAAATAACAATGTTCAGAAAATTAATGAAAAACACTGTACCTATTTTTATTTTCCATTTACAATGCAACTTTCCTCATTTGGGCATCCAAAGGCCCTGACAAAAGATGGGTCGTGCTGGGTCTCCGCTTTTCAAGCAGAACTGCACTCTGATCTCCGCAGAGCTGCTCAAAGACACAAAGACGACATAGCCCAAGGGGTCCAATATCCGAAAACACTTACGCACTCAAGCCTTGCTTTCTTTTTTTATTATTACTTTTTACTAGACTAAAATGGAAAGCGCAAGCTCTAGTCACGGAGTACGTTCCCATTGTGCAAGGCACAGGACAAATTCAGACCAACAAAAACAATATGCCAGAACTGAGACCTAAGCGTTGCCCGGACTCCTTGCCAGCTGTTTTACAAAGGAATGCACCTCCCTCAAAATAACTTTCCGCAAATGGATAATCCCAGCATAGTCAGTGGGAGTTTTCCACAGGATTTAGACTGCTCATGGAAACAAGAATTTCCAGCGTGCAGCCCAAGGCCCCGCAGGCGAGGCCGCCCGCGATTCCAGAGCTCCCTAGCAGGACGGGGCCGAATTCAGAGAACAGCACTTACCACCGGCCGTGCCTGGAGGGAGGAACGGCGGCCGCCCGGGGCTCAGCATCCCCAGCAGCAGCAGCACAAAGAGAAGCTTCGGCTGAAGATACTGAAGCAAATGCAGCACGTGGATCTACTGCGACAGAACACTGCCAGTTCTCACTACAAACTATTCACTAATTATTCTCCCACCTCTATACACCTTCGAGAAGCCAAGATTAAAAGCCAGTAGTAAAACTATTTCCCCCTCCTTATGTCTTCGGTGAAGTCCTCATTTTCTCCTGCCTACGGCAGTTTTACTACGCCAAAATCTCTTCAGCATTTAATTCTACTTAAAACTACATCATGTTCCCTCCGACCCAGACCTCTGCCTCCCAGAGTGTTACATTTCCTATCAGGTTTTGGTGTCATGTTAGACAGTTATGTTTCACAGTGTGAACGTTTTTCAGCACTGCAAACCTTGTAGCTAAACATGTATTAGGACAGACTACAAATCAGAGCCAAGGAAGTTAATTAAGGCAGAAGAGAGAGTTTTTCAGTTGTTCAGATTTCCCTGTGACTCCGGCACTGCTTGGCTGTGCCTCAATCCTTCTCAAGAAGGTGACAAGCAACTCATACTGCAGCAGCTTCTCGGCCTGCCGGCGTGACAGAGGAGAGGGAGAAAAGTTAATGCTGTGCTCCTGAAGATACCAAGAAATAGATACTAAAATTGCGGGCCAAGATCACTCCTACAATTTTTGTACAAATCTTGTCCAAATGAGCACTGCTGTGGTGTCCTCCTGCCTCATCCCTGCACACCACATGGCAAGAGAACATGAAATAAAGCGTTAGTTCTTGAAACAAAGGAGCATTGGTGGGTGAGCTAAATTCTTCCCTCATTTGACATAAAGAAGTTTTACGTGAACGTGAGTTTTCTCTTCAATGCATACCGATTGCAGATAATGCAATGTACAGGCTACAGAACCCGTTTTTTCCCCTATTTCTATTAACTTGTGACGCTCACTACGGACGGGATGGAGCCGCAAAAAGTGACAAATGCCTATATAGCTTCCCACCATTTGCTTTCTTCCTGAGTTTACCCTCCCCACATCTCCCTTTCTTGTTACTGGGACATAGAAATTGTCACGTGTGATATAACTGCTTCCTCTCACTCAAAAAAATATTTTGTGCTGAAAAAAGATTCAAGAGGGCAAAGAGATGGAAGCTCCTGTCTTGATTTTTTCCTTTTTTAGTAAAAATATACACTGGCATACAATCTAAAAAGAGCAAGGTAGCCTTTAGAAGTCTGGTGTACTTAGAAGTAGCCTGTCTGTTCTTTGATCGGCCCCGACTTCCTTTTATTCAAGAGAAAGGACTGCAAACTGCAGCGCTGATGACCTGTGGCTTGACAACGGGGTTAGTATCAGGAAACCACTTGCTCTATACCGGGCCAGCACTGTTTTGTTTTATTTTTTCCTATTCTCAGCCTTTGACTATTAAAAAAAAAAAAAATATTACATTTTGGCAAACAGTTAAGAGCGCAGGAATCGCAGGTCAGCAGTTTCGCTACTTCAGCATCCTGCCCTTGCCAGCGGCTTTCAGGAAAGCCATCTTTTTTCAGCCCAGCTTCACTGTTGTCACCAGGGCCCGTACAAACGCTGGCTCCTGGCTGTGCCCCCTTGGCTCAGCACAGCAAACAGTCTTTCCTCAACTTTGAAGACGATCCAAGCAGTCATCTCATCAACCTTCTTTATTGCACACCGCTAACCTTTGAGGAATTTCATTGTTTCTCAAGGAAAACCTCATGATTTTCCACTGACACGTTTCCATCGCTGAGCAGTACTTCTGTCCTCACCGTGGGTCACAGCACGTTAAGAATAATGAAGTCTGACCCCAGATGAATTCCTTGTCCAGTTTGAGTTGTGACACTAATAGGTACATCCTAATCTCTCTGTTATATTTCCAAATCCCAGTAAAGCCGTAACGCATTCTAACACTTTTTTTTTCCCCTCTCTTTATGCTGCCATCCAGTTTTTCCAAAGGAAACACAGCAGTTCTTTTCATGAGCTTTTTGAGAATTTCAGAGGCTGACACTCAGCCATGGAGTAATTCCTAGAAAAAGTAAAGCAGAACAACTGAACATTTGAACTCCCACAAATAACCTCCACAATGATTTTCCACATGACCCAGAAGAATTATTTTTAGAACCAGGAAAGTAGCTTTATTCTCTATTTCCATTTGGTCCTTGTGATGTTGGATGGGACATTCAGTAAGGATGAGCATTATTATTCCTCCGTGATGTGTATTCGTTTGGAAAAACTATAATTCCTAGAAGTACCAGCCATGATGAAGACATGCTGTTCTAAGCACTGCATAAGTTACGGTAAGAGACAGCTTTTGCCTCCTGAGAATTTACAATCAAACCAGACGAAACAGAGAAGACAAGAGGATGAGAAGTCTGTTTTGCAGGCAGGGGATCTTCTTTGGCTCCAGTTTTGCCGCAAGGGTTGGTGTGAGTTAGGACAAGCTTTCTGGACTTGAGGCTCTAGTCTTTGTTCAATCACAAGTGCCTTCTGCCCTGACTAGCTTCCTGTGAACTGAGAATTTTGGGCAAAGGCGCTCAAATGCAGCTTTTCTGAGGGCCACCTAGGATCCAACAGGCCACTTCCCTCTCCCACGGAATTTTGGTTTTTATCATTGACTTTCCAGCACTTGGGGGTATCAGGTGCCTTTGGGAGGTCACGGAAGAGGCTCAGTGGTGCAGATCAGACCATCGCATTTCCAGTTTTGACACCCCCATAACCTCAGAGCCCACCGAAGTTCACGGTATTCCCATGGCATCTCTCTTCTGTTCACTTCTTGGCCGGTCCACGCTGCTTAGAACCACACCACTAACGGATGCTTTTGAGCGCCTCGCAGGACCCCGGCATTTCTGACACCGGCCCTGGAATTCTGTCAAGCCTCCCGTTATTGTAGTGCTGAGGGGAGAGACACAGCGTGCCAGGCTGCACGATAGACTAATACGTCCCACACAAATGTACTTGACTTATTCGCTAATCTCTTACTTATTCCTACTGCCCGAGGACAATCAGCAGCCAATGACAAATGCCGTGTAAGCAGCTTTTTCTGTATTAAACTACACAGAACTTTCATTTGCATGCTGCAGTAAATGAAGCCATAAATTATTTTTACTGTAAAAGTCCATTACCATATATCGTATTACAGACTAACACAAATTCTGGCGCATGCAACTGAAATGCATCGCAGAAGCGGGCTGTAGAGCAGCTATGGAAGTGTGGCCAGAGCGATGTATCGAGGCCCAAGAGAATGCTGCTGCGCTCCACAGATGGGTGATTTTCTTACCACTTAGTCTTTTGGTGAGACAGAATAGGGACTGTGCATTGAAAAATTCTGAGATCAAATATAAAAATATAATAAATATAATTCTGAGAACAATAAAAAGCACCTGTGAATACCTCACTAACTATTTTAATACCTATTTTAGAAGCTAATAGTAAACACAACCCAAGGCTATTTATAAGCCAGTCATGTATTTCTGAACTACTTTCTAGAACCAGTACACAAGTATTCCCGTGCCCCCATTGCTTTTCTCTCTGTTACCTACTAGAGTAATCGTGCCCCCAGCAAGATGAAAGAAGCCTGTTTCCGTTTTTAAACCATTTCCGTTTTTAAACCATTTCCATTTTTACTGCCTTGTCCCTGAAGCCTCAGCTTTTCCAAACGCCACTTCCTCGGGACCTTTCTCCCCGCTGGCTAATCCCTGCCCAGACTTTGTTACTGCCCGAGTGCCTTGAGGGTGGCCGGGTGTAAGGTTCTCTTTGCGCACAGGGAGTTCACCCCGCAGCTCCCCACGCACCCGGCCAGCGACGAGGCAATGCCTCGCCTTCCGCCAGAGCCCTTCGCTCCATCTGGCAACCAGAGGCACCAACATGCCCTCCTCCTCCTCCCGATGGACTAAACAAGGAACTTTTTCACAGTAGTATCTGGCTGTGGAGGGGGTACCAAAGTCCGCCCATGCAGCCAGAAGCCACAAATGGCAGGAGTTCAGATTGCATCGTCAGCTCTCAGCCACGCTGCTCACGCGCTCCGTCTCAGGGGAGTCATTTGTGCACTTTTTGGCAAAGCCTTTTCAAGGCAAGTGCTCTCTCCCGCTATGAAATCCATTTGAAATCCATGACAACCCAGGGGATGCATCAGTTACCTAGGGCAGGTTTTGAATTTGTGCCCGTCTTCCCAGCACACGTCAACCAGGGCCCAGTTCATCTCTGGGCTCCTCCTCAGCGTCAAAAGTACGCCAAAACCTCCCCTAGCACTTCTATTCCTGTTTCTCAGGATAAACGTTTTGTGCTGGGAAACGCTGCAGATCAAACGCCTTGGCTCAGCAAATGGTTCTCTTCAAAGCTTTCACCTCTGCGATATCTCTCACGATATCCCGTTGAGACATTGATAGCGACACTGATGCGGGTTCAGTACCCACATCGAATACACGTTTGTTTCACGTCAGATTTATTACAGATCTAGAGAACCTAATTATATGCATTCAGTTTGGTACTGAGTTTTAAGTCTTGCTTTGTTAATTGCATTGTTTGTTGTTTTCTTTTTAAGAAGGTGGCTAAACATTTGAGTGATAAAGATTCCATGAGAATAATCACTTTTAAGAAACCACTGAAAAGCTTCTGTCAGAACACTACAATTTACAGTGAATCAAAAGGAAAAATTCCAATTACAGGATTTTTAATTTAGGAATTTTGTACGGTGGATTTTCCTTTGTGATTTCATCCAAAATAGTTCAGAACACATCAGAAACTCGTGAAATTTCGTACGTCGCCTGTCCTTTATATATAGACAGGTGACATACTGTGCTACTTACTGTAAGCAAGTTGTATTAATCTGCATGTTATAACAGGTTTTCTTGTTTTTGTCCTCATTTTACGGGTAGAAATAGTTAAATGATAGATTGTAGGAATGTCACAGAAGAGGTCTGTGTCTCCCTCACTAATGCGCAGGGCACGGCTCAAGATCTAGGCCTACGCAGAAATTCATTTGCCGGGAAAACACATGCAGGAATATTCCCAGAACATACTTGACGAATGAGACAAAACCACCTTATCAGTCCTTCTTCATTTGCCCCTTTCCACGAGCCCTTCCCTGCCCCATTCTGGAGAAAATTAGATTCCTTCTAACACAATGGGAGGTGACGCTGCTGTTGTGCAGCCTCGGCAGGGAGCAGGCTGCTGGGGCGAGCCGGCCCGCGGCGGGGACCGAGCGGTGCCGCAGCTGCGCTCGCGCATTGTCCCACCAGGTGCTGCGCCGCTCTCCCAGGGAAAACTCACTGGCTTTTGCCCCTGGTCCCCTCCCCTGGTCACGGCTAGAAGGAACTTGGAGAGGAGTGAAGAGTCCAGAGGGAGTGGGAAGGCACAATGAATCCCGCGGCTGAACCCTGGCAGCTGGCAGGCAGGAGGGTGCCCAGAGCCAGAGGGTGTCCCAGCAGGGCAGGAGGGTGCTGTGCCCGCAGCACAGGGCTCGGTGTCACCCCGGTGAGAGGCCAGAGGTTTGGATCCGTGCCTCCCACCCCAGGCACCGGAGTCCAGCCAGCGCCACTCACCTCCACCCCACTGACTGCACAGGGACAGTCTATTAATCTCCTCCTTCCAATGAGAACCCACGTAAGGATGAATTTGCATTTTGCTGCTCTTTCAGTTTGCAAACCTAACAAAATTCAAACTGCATTTTTTTTAATAGCAAAAAATCATTATTATCATCAGCAAGTCAGAATTTGGAGAAGCTTTTTTTTTTTTTTTTTTTTTTTTTTTAATGTTTTGTTCCTTTTTGTAGCTCAGTGGATGAAAACTCTGATTCTGGAGAGACCAAGAGAAATTTAGCCATAATTCAAGCAATTCAGGGTCAGCATGCCGGATTCTGTTCTGCTCTCATCATTATCTGATCTCTTTCTCTCCACGGCTAATGGCTGCACCGAGAAGCACGCTCCATTTATACAAATAGCATTCTAGTTCTTTAATTAAAATGCAGCGTAATCAGAAACAATTGAACAGACATCACCGAGGCACGAGACAGAACAGCTTGTAACACACAAGCCGCAGCATTAAGGCTGTAGACGATTTTCATTTGTTTCCTTATTAAGGAACATGAACGCAGCCTTACATTGTTTGAAGATGCTTAGAGAATACAGGTATGAGCACTTGGCGGGTTAATCACTTCCAGACGGAAGACTATTGGTAATTTCTTTAATTACAGTACAACTAATCAAACACAGAAAACTCCAAAGAACTGGCCGGTTCCTGTGGATTAGACTGCAGGGGGCCCATCTAATTCCAGCGACTTAACCCACGATTTCAAGTAATGTATTTCAGCTCGAACTCCAGAACAAAACCCAAAGCTGTAGAGCAGATGGTGAGGTTACGATACCAGTTTCTGTATTTTTATTTAATACAGACAGCTGAGGTTTGGTGGGAAGAGAGTATTAGCAATAAACTGAATTTATCGAATGAAGTCTCTTTCTCTGGAGTTAGGACAATCAGTTTAAACTTGCTGCAAAAACACGAATTCGTAAACTCTTACGAGCCACTTAGATTCAACCTTTGTTCAAAAGAGCAAATACAATTGTCAAAGCAAATGCAATTGTATAAACTGCTTCTTTTGTCTGTTTTAAGGCATTAGTGCTTAAACTGGAATTTATTTTTCTTTATATTGCTACTTAATTACATTTATTCACTTTTTTTTACCGTATAAAATAAGTTACTGTCATTAGCTTAATATTTTCCCAAATTGTAATCTCGTTCATTTTCTAATTGTTTTTAATATGCATTTTTCATATTTTTAAAAGTCTTTCATAAAATTAAGATGTTTATACTTGGCTAATTCCGACATTAAAAAAAAATATATTAAAAAAAGAGAGACTGGTGAATCAGGAATCAACTCTTGCTTGAGAAGACTGAAAGAATCTTAAATGTATTCACAGCGACACGTGGAATAATAATTAATTTTACATGGCGCTATAATGGAGGAGGTAATAGAGTATATTACAATGCATGAAAATAATACCCTGTCTTAATCCAACATATGGTTTTCATGAAAGATGAACTTAAATTATGGAGCAACCCGGGGTGGGGGAAGGAAGGTTAGCAAGTGAACACAGGGAGAGACAATTTACTACCTTAATATAAATACAGAAGGAAAAATATCTTTCTGGCAAAGCCTATTGACACAAGGATGAAAAGTTAAATTTCAGGGAAATTCCCTTCATCAAATACAGCAGTTGGAAAGAATGTATGCGCTATCCTTTGCTCTCCCGTCTTAAACCAGACAAGAATTGCCCAAAGACTTTCAGATAGCTCTAGATTTTCACGGCTGGTTTGTAATAGGTATTTCTGCACGCCGACTCTCCAGAGAACTTGGTATCCTCACGCTAAATCTCATTTATAGCCCAGCCCATTCTCACCTTGAATTTTCTGGGAGCCTTTTGACCTCAGGTGCACACAGTCAATTCTTCTTATCTTATCCCTCTTTTCAGCTAATTCAATTACTTCTCGATTAGCGATACAAAGCAAAGAAGAAAATAAACCTCGTATATCGTTAACGAGCAGAGTGGGGAAGTTGAGCCCAAGGTCTGCAGGAGAGGTGCCTTCAGGGGAGCCCAGCTCCCTCTCCCACGTTCGGGGGCTGCGCAGCTCTGCCGCGGCTCGGGTACCAGCCCAGCCCGGCCGGCCTGCGGCCGGCACCCCCATCTGCGCCCGCCGAGAATCCGCCACCGCTACATACCCTGCATATGGATGAGAGAGGCATTCGGAGCGTTTAAGAAGCAATTGCTGTGGACTGGTCTCTGCAAAGGAACGAGACAGATTAGTTCTGAGGTAATTACAGACGAGATCTTTTCAGGACTTTTGTAGGAGGAACAGCAGCAACTGTAAGGACTGATTTCTAACAGGAGTTCGCAGTCCCGCCTTCTCACTTCAGTGGACTCTCTGGCTAAAACTTCCAAGAAAACAACAAAACATCTTCACACAAATACCAAGTTAAACAGTTTAGCCTCTACTAAGCACAAGAAAGTATATTTCCTATTATAAAAAGAGTTTTAAAGCCTTCTGGAAATGAACGAATGAACCTCAAATGAAATGAGGCAGATGACTGGTCTGTGACTGAAGGGAAATGAACGCCTCTTCCTCCTCGGAGCGTTGTGCGATTTCCCTCAGTCCCAATTCCCCAGTTAAAGAATAGGAAGAATGACACTTCGTTACCTCATACAGGTGATATAAAAATAAAGCCAGTAGTGCCTCAGTGAAGGCTAGTAACTGTGTAGGTCACAGGCAGATAGCTGCAGACAGAGCTGATGCTGAGCTTGGAAATCTGCTTATCCCAGAGCCGTTGGTGTAGAGTCACCCAAGCAAAGACGTAGTACCCCGCAGGAATGCAGCGAGGCGGCTGCTCTCTGACTCTGGAGCCCAGAAGCAATGAAACACTTGCTGCAGGGTGAGCTTTGCTGACTACGGAAAGGTTTCATCAAATACACAGAGGGTTCCCAAAATGTTGGAGCAAACACTCAGGCAGACCATTTCTCCTACTGCCTGCACACTTCAGCGCATGTGCTCCTTGTGCTCTTAAAACCGTCCGCTTCACTTCGGCCCCAGCCAAAGAGGATATGAAAGGAAAGACAAATTCTGCTGGTCCCAGAGCTCCAGGGAGTCCTCCTGCGAGTTTGTTCAACCTCGCCATAAAAGACCTGCTCAGCTGCAACTTCAGAGCTGCTCAGCCAGTCTGCGCACACAGGAAAACTCTTTTCTCCTACCGGCCTCCTCCACCTGGGAAAGGATTGCTCTTCTGGTAAATACCACCAACTGCTAAAACCGCAGGCTGCTGCACCACTGCAACAGGCAAGACCTAACATTTAATCTTGTAAGTAAAAACTATCCTAAAACGCATATGCTCACAAAGGCTAAGAAGTCTGATACGTAGCTATACCAAACTAAGTGTAATTTTGGTGCACAGAACGCAGATTATGAAGAACACAAAAAAGGCATGACTTTCCACCTTCTAAAACTGCTCCGGCCACATGCAAGAGGCAGATTAACCGGGAGTTCCTAGCATTCATCTAGCTGTCCTTTCATATCGTAAACAGAATATTGTTATCTCCAGTGCAACTAAATGTGACAAAAGGTGATTTCAGATAAAGAGTAATGGAGGAAGCCGATGAACCTGACAAAAATAAGCATGCTGTGAAGATGCAAATGTTTCTGCTATCACAGACAGAATAGAGTAAATACTACTTACAGCCAGAATGGTCTAGAATTAAAACTATTTTACCGAGTTTGCCACACGGTAGCACAGCAGCCTTAAATATTTCAGCATCAGAAAAGGTGTCACCTGGTATCACGCTCACATTCGTGTAAGTGCTCTTCTGGTTATCAGCTCCAGACCCAAGTCAATGTCGTAGCCTGGGGAGACCTGAGCTCCAGAGCACATTTCCAATGAAAAAATTTACACCCTGCCTCAAGAAAGTGTATTTTTCTCCAGCAGCAATTCAAGATATCCCAGGCTCTCCAGTGCCGTTGCAGCTCCACTCTCTTTATATTCTCTAGCGTTACCATTGCTTTAATCAAGGCTCGTTTGGCCATTGCACTTTCGGAATTAGGAGATGGCAAGAGGACCCAGCTTTGTATGATAGTAAATAGCAACAACTTGGGCTTAACAGGGAAGTGTAAATTATGACTAATGAGGATACAACCACCATGTGCCAATGGTTAAGCGGTGCTTACACAAATGCTTAATACATACAGACATCTCAAATCCAATCTTTTAATTAAAAAAATTATCATTGAAATGAAGATGCTCAGCTAAAGATGACTGCTTCATCCAATGTCACAGACATCATTTTATTATTTCATTTAGTTCTTTGAAGCATAATTTTGAGCAGCGCTGCCCTTGGCCGCCACACTAGAGGGGATCCTGTAGTATTTCTACAGCGTCCCACATCGGTGACAGGGTGCGGTACAGCAGCGCCGGCAGTGTCAGGCTGTCATTGCCACGTCTTTGTTAGCTTTTGTTAGCTTTGTGAGCAGAGTGCTCCGTGCTGCTAGAGGCGAAACCACAACCCAACGAACGGCTCCGTGTAAAGCAAGGGAAAAGGATTTGTTTTCCCTCGATCCACAGGAACAGAAAACTTTTCCAGGGAGGAACGAGCCCGCGGCCAGCGGCAGCCTATTCCCTCCCTGTGCCTGGGCACAGTCCTCCTCCTGGCTCAGCTGCGGCTTTGGGACAGCCCTCAGCTCCTGCTGCACTGTGTCTGCCGGGCACGTATCTCCCATCCAGCAAGAAGCGATGTCCCATCCGTGCCACACGGCGCGACACAGCGGCCGCGGAGGCAGTGCAGCCACGCCGCACGGAGACATGTCTACCCTGCAGGCATAACCTTAGCGACCACCCTCAGGAAAGCTGCTGAAGGAGCAGCATTTCCGAGCAAACGCACATCCGTAACTGTCCCCGAAACAAGGGTTCCAGTATAGCTGTGGTCAAAACCTCGTCCAAAGGAAGCTATGCTTATTTATATTCTGGAGACAGATTTGAGCCCTTAGTATCTTGTTTTCCATATTAACTTCAACAAAGCTTGCCTTTTCCAAGGCCTGCTAATGAGCCTAGCACACTTAGGGAAAAAATGTAAAATATACAAACAAACTCACTGTCAGATGGGTTTTTCCAAGGCCTGGACTGAAACTCAGAGAAATAAGAAATAAATGTTATGTCCCTCCAAATCTCTTACACACTCTGATGAAGCAAAAAAAAAAAAAACCAACCTTGATTTTCTGGCCAAATCTCCCAGCTGCTTTTGCAATTCATAACGGGTCTGGCTGAAGAGTTGGTTCATTTTTATAAATCCAGTTCCTTTTCACAAAAATGTTACTTTAATAACATCCAAATCCTGATTATTTTGTGCTTAAAACCAAACTTTGTTAAAAGACGGTGCCTTTTGCTACAATGTGCTTTCAGCCAACATATCATGAAAGCTCCTCTGGATTTCTTTTGGTAAGAGCCTGCTCCTTCCAGAACTAGTGTTGTTACTCAGGAAGAGTGCATTTGAAAAGAAAATTAATAAATCAAGATAGAAATATAAAGTCTAAAATCTTGGTGATCAAGAAAACTGTCAAAATATGCAAGCCACTATGTCTTCAGAAACCACATACGTTCAAAATTCAACTAACTAGTGAACAATCGATGCAAGTTCCAAACTGACAATATCACTCCAAGTGTCAGAATACACAAATGCCAGTTTTTGAAGGATATATTTCATTGTATTCCCTATGTTTCATCAATGCTAACCAGCACTGGATTCTCAAGGATTCATCTACCTTCTTCCAGGCGTAACATTTTCAAAGGTTCGCTAGCTAACAAACTTTTCTGGTTTTCTTATAAATTCACGAGTAGCGTGTATTTTGTACCTCACTGTGGCGAGCAGAAATCAGAAAACATTTCTGTTATATATGCACACAGCTATTCATACAATTGTATAACTTTTGTGTGCAAATACACGCATTGCAAGTACCTGTGCGTATTGTCACCTGACTCACCTGAGCGTGTTCTCCTCAGCATCAGCTTTTTCCTGCCAAATTGCACAAAAATAACCATATAGGAACCAAATGTGATTCTCAGAAATACCTATGCTAGGCGTGCCACCAAGCCTTTTTCCACTTCCAAGCTCCATTACTCAAAATAGCTGTAGCTCTGAAGTATTTCCAAAGGCTGGCAAGACACAAGCCAGCTTTCACATGCCGGGTGCAGACACTTGTTTCTCACCTACTAAGTGACGGCAAAAGGGCTGGAGAGGCCTTGACCAGATCGAACCTTTTCTCCACCATATGCACCAGAAGTCTGTATGCAGCTACTTCTCATAATGGGCTTCTCTTTTCAGCACAGACGGCTCACATAAAGAAGTAAATATGGTAACTTCCAACATCTTACAAACTTTTTCTGATGGACAGTGCAACAGGTCTTCGCCAGGGTGTCTCTAATGCTGCTGCATACAACGGACCAGCCACTTTCAGCTCTCAGATAAATAGTCCACACAATTTTGTTTGATGACAATTAGGAAACAGGTCAAAATGTATCACATTAAATCACATCAGCATTTGCAGATTGTCCTTCAAAGAACCGGCCTACCATGGTCAAAAAGCAGCCACCTGAAAGGGGATTATCACCACAAAGAGATTTACTTGGATGAAGTTCTCCAGTAGTCCTCATGAGGAGGACAGCACTTCTTGCCACACTTCCTGACCATGTCCTCCTCCTCTACTGCATAGCACAAGCCACGGCCACCTTCCTGTTCACTTGTGTTAACATTAGACAAGGGGCCAGCTCGGTAAACCACATCTTCAGAAATTAAAGGGAGGAAGAACCAGCACAGACTCTGTTATATGGCAAACTTTACTAAATCTCACTAAGTGCCGTACCAGGGTACGATTTGAACCGAGTGCCATCAAGCACACAGAGGAACACGTCACCAAAAGAGAGGGAAACTGCAGCAACCCGGAGCTCAACGGCTCACATCTCCTCTCCTCAAAAGTCAGTCCTGTGGTATGTCAGGGAGCAGGGTTCCACTCCGAGCACCGGCAGACCTACGGGATGATGAGGACTTTGAGAATTCCAGATTTTGCTGCTCCAGAAATACAGTGTTTGACCAGGCTGCTGTCAGAGCCAATTCCTACTAAAACGAACATTCAACATGTGCAAATACTAAAAGATGAATTTCCTGTTTGAACAGTCAGCACAACATAGTATTGCCAAAAGAATCATTGCAACATCTGTCAACGTAACCAACCAACTACCAGCCAGAAAATAGGACAACCACCATCCGTCATCAAGAGACAGAAAGAACGTCCCAGCAAAGCCTTCCTGGGTCAAATCCTACCAGAGGGACAAATGACTGTCAGGACAGGGTGCGAGACAGTCACTGCCATCTCCTACCCTTCATACCCAAATAAGCCAATAATCAGCTTAGGGGTGAAAGTTCCTTTGGTGCTTGGCTCAAAGGATAGACGAAAGCGGCAAAGGAACGGCACTCTGGCCAGTGACAAGTGTGAGACCCCTCTGCCCGCCCCAAAGACACACCGATTTGCTTGTGACCACGCTGCCGCGTCCCCCAGACACCTGAGGTAACAGAGCTTACAAGCCTGGCCAAATGTCCTCAGCAGGTATGTAAATACAGTGTAATGATGGCAATGACAAGTCGTTAATATCAACAAGAGGCTGTGCTTCAATTTTTTTTTTAAATAAATATTTCCAAGGTCTTTGCTTGTTTTCTAAACATTCACGTATCCATCATCACTCACTTTCAATCAACTGATAATAAAAGGGTTTAATTTAAGTTCTGAGGGACAAGGTGCTACTGCTGACAGCTCATTGCACACTCCTGCTCGTCAGAAGCAGCGGGTACCTGAGGTGTGCCATAGTCCTCGACATCTCTTCCTGGCAGGACAGCACGGACTCCCTCTGGACAGCCGTTTGTAGGCGTGCTGGGACACTCTCGTGCCATGAGAGGAGTTACATTACCAGCAGAAATGATGCTAACGTGGATACGGGGGTTTTTAATGTATTTGAGGAAACAAAAATTCCTCTTCAGCCTGAGCACCTGAGAAGTCATTACAGGTGTGTGCAGTGAAAGGGTAGCTATCGGTTTTGCAGAGCCATGCTTTAAAAATGATGTAAAAAACTCAGACGAAGCCAAATTAAATCTAGTGTAATTTGACCAGCCAGTTAAGGAATCGCCCAGTGCCAAGGAGGAGGCTTCTGGCCACAAACGGCCAGCGGAAAATTCCCTTTGTGAACTTGCCGCTAGTGGAATTCTGGTGAAGAATTTTCTGAGCCAGTTCTTACTATTGTGGCACATGGAAAATGCCAGGGGATAAAGAAAATAAAGAAGAAGGAAAAAAAAAAAGAGAGTGAGGCAGAGCAGTTTATAATATCTCAAGCAGGACATGCTAGAGGAAGACTAGCAGCAGCAATTTCCCAGTGCTGTCCCCCTGGATCCCTGCGCCCAGCCCGCAGGGAGAAACGGAGCTGGCTGCCGTTTCAGGCACAGCCTGCGTGCCTGGGATTTGTCCATGCGAACGGGGCCCTTGACTTCCAAAAGCCTCCTTCCTGTTTCTATTTTAAACTAAAAGGAGCTACTCAGAACTTGTAGAAGGCGGCACTTCCATAAATCTCTCCAGGCTCAGGGCATCGACAACGCCAGCAAAAAATGTTGCATTTGCAATTTGCTGCAAGGCTGCTGACTGCTATTTGTAACACTGCAAAATCACAGAAAGTAAAAATGGAAGCGGGGAAGCAATCGACACCACTCAGGGCTGACACCTGCATTAGTGTGTCTCACATTTCCAGTGTCGTACGCTGGTTCTAGCTCACTGTCACGCATTGCCGAGGGGCCTTCCCCTTGCTTCCTTTGGGAAACCACCCCCCGACATAACGCACCTCATTACTAAGAAGCTCTCCTCAATATCCAAGCTTATTCTCTTTCCTTAATTTTATCTTACCAGTCTTAATTATGCTTTTCCCCTCATTCTAAATTACTCCTTTATTACTTTGATATTTAATGTTCTCCCTCTCGCTCATAATCAGTGGAACAGCTACGTTCAAAAAAACCCAAGATGAACACAATTTATTAACGAGAAAATTTTGTAAATTACTGGCTGCATAAATAAAAAGCCCACTTGATAATTAGCCGCTTACCATTCCTGCATGACAGCAAAACCTATCTTCATAGTTTGGATTCGATTATTTGACACAAAGTTTGGGGGATAAAGACCCAAATGCATCCTTAAACACCGAGTGTGGCTGTGGAGCAGTTTCTTGCCGTTAAATCCAGCTGGCTGAATGAGCCGTACAGCTGTGGCTTCCCTCAGCTCTTAAATAAAATATTAGGGTGTGTTTCTATTGTTTGTTAGCTGTCATCAGCCCATCTTTCAGCTGACGGAGGTTAAAGGCTATGTAGATTCCTGGGACAGCTGTTTGGTAATTGTCACAGCCAGTTACTTGGTAACCCACGAACAGCAATCTCAGGAGGTAGATTCTTGGTTGCTAAGCGATAAATTCAGGTAAAATAACCTTTTCCTGGATTTTATTGCAACTACAGACTCCAACTGTCCAAAGCTCTTTTTATATTTTTTTTTTCCTTCCCAGGGATGGGATTTAAAATTATTGCTGAATAACTTTTCTGGGATCTCATGCAGCATTCCACATGGGTTAAATGAAGTGGCACTATATTCCACTCCTATTTAAATGGATAAATCCACAACAGACTTTCTACACCGTGTTGCAGTGTGTGTGTAGTTAATTTGACGGGTGTAAGAGAGCGATTTACACAATAACAGGCTGAGGCAAACAGAAAAAGAGGCAGGCCCTCCTGCAAAAAGGACTTTGTGTTCCTATTTCCTTCCCATTTTCCATTTGGGATTTTTTTTTATTTTTAAGAAAATGCAACACACAAGTTTGAGCTGAGCCAGATGCTCTTGAGACTAACGCTTGCGAAGCAAACCACCGAAGACCTCGCTGCCCTTGGCAGCGTGAGAGAGGTCAAACTTCCACATGTAAGCGCAGTACTTCAGCGATTTTTCCCACACGTGTGTCACACGCGGGAGCTCTCAAACATAATCTCAGCTTCAGTGCCAGCTCCTGGTGCCCCCTAATTTCTTCACCTATGAAACAGAGATATTGGCAAGACTTACTTCTCTACCTCACAACCTGATTTATGAAGGCCTTTGAGGAGGAGAGTCTGCTCTTGCCCAAGAGACTCACAATTTCCTGATGTTTCATTAGCAGGGATACAGCTGTGCATGGTGGGGATGGCGCGTCGCTGGCAATGGGTGAGAGAGACGGGGTTAGCTCGGCCCCGGCTGCCAGCATCGTCCTAACTTGGGGTGCAGCATCTGCGTGTCACCCCGTGCAGAGCCGCGGGGGCTGGCTGCTGGGGTGGCCGATGGGGAAAAGGGCATGCGCAGGGAATGGTTAACGTCCCTGGCTGCTTCAGCTCTGTCTTACACAAACACGCTTTGCACTTCTGTATTTGTATTTTCAACAGAGATATTATTATTGGTTGCTATAAGAAAAATCCTTTCTACCTCCTGGAGTGTTATTTCTCAATTCTCATGTCCATCTTCAAGGAAACTAATAAATCAACATCGCTTTCCTTCAGAAGAGACATGCAAAAAGAAGTCGGCTGGTTGCACTAACCCCATCTCGCTGTTACGAAGCAGGACAGAAAAGGGTTATGGTTAGGTTATGATAGGCTGCTGGGCGCACAACAAAGCTTCTGCACGGGCTCCGGGTTAGGAGCACGGTGTGGCTGTCCACAAGATTAGTGCAGCCACCCACATGTGTCTATCAGCAAGGGCAAGCGGCCACCAAAGGCAGCGGTAGTAGCCAGGGGAGCAGGTGATTCCCCTTTCTAGGGGTCTCTGACCAGCGTGAAGAAAATCCCATCCCGCTTCTTACAACTGCCCACCTTCCTGCAGAGCAGCGGGCAGGGCCTCTCCCACAATACCTGACGGAGGGTGACATGCTGGTCCATGCTCTGGGATCACGCTGTCTGTGTTCCACCGGCGAGCATGACGCACGTGTGCTGGTTACGCTGAGCGGAGCATCCTTCCTTCTACACAAAAGACTGACTGAAAACACAATGCAGCATCTCAAAGGAAAAGAAAACCGCCAAGAATGGGAATGGTGAGGAGCGCGTACACGAAGTATTTCTGTGTTGCACGTGTGCCGCGTCTGCCAAGCTTTCACCTGAAACACCCAGGGCTGTGACGCAAATACACTTGGAGGGAAGAGGACAGACCACAGCAACACTAGTTTAACCTGGGTAAGCCAATTGTCTTGTGAATGCCCGAACTTCAAGCTAGGCGGCTCCAAGGAAACATCCGTGAGAAACACGTCCCTGTAGAAATGAGTCCTAAAAGCCTGGGAAATAGGGACAAATTCTGAAAGCATTTTCTGTCCTGATACTTTGTAAGAAACTGATGAAACGCACTTGGTAATATTCAAATTTAGACTAGTATGTCTTTAGTGTCTTTTCTTTGAGTTACGACCACTGAACTACTGGTGCTGCGCTGGTAAAGGATACCTCAGCTAGCCAAATAACCCTCCTTTTTCGCTAATAAAGGTTAAGGGAGTGAACTTAAACCAGCGACTTGGTTTAAATGAGTAATACATAAGACCTGTAAGAAACCCGTCTGTACACAGTCACCGTCACAAAGATTCCAGAAGTGTTCTCATTGCAGTTACTAGAAAAATTACTATTGAATATAATGAAGATCTGTCCTGTATGTATATAGAAACAGTAGAAAGGTTATGGTTTATGGTGAGACAAAGAGCAGGTTTTTCAGTGATGCCACATTTCTGGTGAAGCGAGAAGCTCATTTGATGATGGCGATGTCCTGCACTTGTTCCTAAACAAATCGGATATGAATTATTTTGAATCCAAAATTCATGTTTCCCCCAGTCTTACTTTTTTTTTTTTTAAAAAAGGTTACATATTCAAAACAGTTGCAGCGTACATTTGGAGAAAAAAGCGCATTAGTAAGGACGCAATGGCCCCCGTCAAAGCCGGGGGAGGTGGCTCAGTTGGCCCAGCCCTGGCTCTGCAGGAGGGGGCCGGCGGCACGCCATGTTTTCAGCCCCTGCCTGCGCCATACAGCAAGAGAAGATCTGCCTGGGATTTCTTATTGGTCGTTTCTGCTTTATGCTCAATTTCTACAGCCTCAAAAACAAGCTCTAAAGCTGTATTGTTGTTTAAGGCATTTGATTTACAAGCAAACAACGGAGAGAAAACATGCGCTGCTTTGGCTGCGCAACTGGCAGCAGCTGGGTACAATGACTTGAACGGAGTCCACACAACGCCAACTACCACATCTAAAGGCAGTGCAGGTAAAAAGAAGAACAGGCAGCTGCTTTCAAACGCAAAATCCCACAGAGGCCAGATATAGTAACTGGGCACAGCACGGGGCAGGCACGGGTCGGATTTTGTACTACAGGCATTACAGAAAACACGTGCGCATACACGTACATCTCATTTAAAAGTGTTAAAAGATGTAATCTGATTAAATATAGTCATTTCCTACATCCATCTATAAACCACCCATCCTAACCCATTTCACTACTTCTTCAAAACAGGGGAAAGTGACGGTATCCAAAAAAAGGAAAATGCTTGCTTCTGTGTGATCTGAAGCTGATCCAGCACCTACGGGGTCAATGAAACATTCCTGTTGACTCCAGTACGTTCTGGATCAAGCTCTTAGGAAGAGAGGGTCTCATACCAGGGAACTGTCTGTTACTGAAGGAGAACATCTCGTGATCTGCCTCATAACCCACTCTTCATATTCCTAAAAACACTTTTTTGAGGAAACAAGGTGCCATCTTTTGTGACACATTTTCAGGCAGCTTCAAATGCTGAGAAAAATCAACTCGATGCAGCAAACATACTGATAAAGGGTTAGTAAATGCATTTCAAAATGCTACGAAGGCCTATCTCAAGAAATTAAGCACAATATTGTATCTCTGTGTTATGCAGAAAGGAAACAAATGCCCATTTGTTTACAGCATATTATCATCTTGTGCCTAGGACTCATTTCTTCCCTTAAAACGGCGTTATTTTCATATTATTCTTTATCTTTTTGTTAACGTTTCATAAGATAATTAAACTTTTAATAATTAAGCAATGCCTTCCTCAGAGCGGCCAGGCCCTGTTTCTGTTTGCTTTTTCTCCTGCTGCTTAGCCCGTAAGCCTACCTACGGCAGGAGGGATTAAACAAGCCACGACTTTTTGGGACGCAGGCAAACGTAGAGAAGAACAGAGAAGGTGAAGATTTTTAAGTCACACAAACCTTAAAATAGCACCCTCCTGACTTGTCATTTTTGTACCTTGACAAGATCTCCAGCAAAAAATTTTGTATTTTCAGTCTCACAAAAACCATGGGTTCTCCAGCAATGAGGCAACGGAAAAAATCAATACTTGCCATGTACCATGTAACCAATAGAATAAGGGCAATGATTTATGTATGGATGGATGCAGACTGAATCAGCTGGGGCCTCAAACGGAGGGAGAGAGAGAGAAGGAGAGAGAGAGAAAGAGAGGTGTGGGGGTGAGCCGGACTGCAGTGATTATTCCTACACTATGGCCAGATTTTTCTTTTCCGCAGCAATAATCCCCCTCTCTAGCACTCCAGGACCTAGAGGAAAGACTGGCGATGTCTGGAATATTTGATGGACCAGCTTTTCTCTTTTTGCCTCAGAATAATGATGCTATGTTGAATATTCAGGTACAGTAAAACAGGAAGAATGATATGTGGGCTGCAGTCCTTCAGTCTTCCAGCTACCTCCACCCTAATACAGACCAATCCAGTGGGTCAACAAGAAAGAGTTTAAAGCGAGTCAAATTGTCAACAGGATAAAAATGTACCATCACTGCTTCATGACAAGAAAAAGCAGGAAGGGCTCACTGAAGAGAACTACTGTATACCCCAGGAGTTTCTGCTGAGAATAGAGTTTTGTAAATTGGATTACCAGGGATACAGCACTATAAGGTATTTAATGACTGTGCTAACTTTTAGGATATCTAATACTGCTCTTGATTTAAAAACAAAACCATCAAGATAAAATTTACTTATCTGTTTGTGTGATGCAGGCTACCAATAAACACTTGTCCAAACTATATTCAATGCTTTATTGCTGTACTATTAATAAATATCTAGTAGATTACTTTAAAGTGACAGTAATTTGCTACAGAAATGTCATGCTATTTTATTAAAAATACCTCCTCTGTAGTTTGCGCAAATTGCTAAAATAATCCGTAAACGTTTTTGCAATGCCTTGGATATTCGGACTGTATTCACATTTTCGAGAATCAGATGTTCATTCAGTACTTTCAATATTGTAGTTTGCCAGGAAGTAATCTTGTTGTAATTAATATTTCTGCTGCAATTACCACTGATGACTGAATCAATTCTCTTTTCTCCCTACAACGTTTAAACCTTGGTATTGTCAGTCCTTCTCGTGGAAGGCATAATATTTTTAGAGAATGCTACAGAACAATAGGAGGCCACTACTTAAATACAGCAGTTATGCAACGTTAGATCAATTAAAGCTTTAAGAATTGTGGTATGTTTAAAAGCCTTGCATTTTATAGGTGTCTGTGAATTTATCAGGTCAGAATAACACAGAAAAGATTTCATTTCTGACTTTCCACAACATATGTATGATAATATGCTAGCAAGACTAATCGTTAGCTACCAAACTACATTTGTATGTTTTATGGTGAAAATATCAATGAACATATGAACAAAATTTAATTTAAGTATAAATAGGCTTTTGTTTTCTAAAGAATGTGATTGCATGTGACCAGACTTTGCATGTGAATTAGAAACATTTCTGACTATTTTGCTTTGATATTACCTACCTAGTTCTTTTCTGTAAGTTACACTGTGCTTAGCAGAACATAACGTACACCTGTACGGACAGTTCAAAGTAACAGTGAGGCAGGAAAATAATACCCTGTAAATAAAGTTTGTATTTAATTTCCCATTCAGTTGACAATGGCAGACAACGGTATATTTCAGAGAATGACAGCGTGAAACACGTTATAAAGCAGAATAAGTATATCCAGCTTATTACTAATTCAGTCAGAAAATTCTTCTTGTAGCAAACACTCAACAACAGTAACAACTAGCTGATCCTAGATCCCTCAGTGCTCTACCTTTACTAATCCCACAAATTCATAGCTCCATAAATTTAAACATTTCTAAGGCCTTAGAATTCTGTTAGGCTAAAATGGGAAAAGATGTAGCCTGTGCACCAATTAAAGCACGACAGAACACAATCCACAAGTGAAGACACCTTACAAACAGCTTCTAACGTAGAAATAATATGATGTGCATAATTTAAGGGGGTTTCTCAAACTCTTCGAAGTACCGAGTAGAGAGCAGGTTATCGATATGCTTACCTTTCGACAGCACGTTGTAATTCTCCTCCTGCTTTCTCTCTCTCATCAATAAACACAGCAACAGAAACTCCACGGGTGACGATGGACTTTCTTGACATTTGTCCTGAGCTTCAGCCAGGATGCCATGGACCAACAGCCTTTGGAAATGGAGAGGGAATAACCTGAAAATCCTGGCGCCGGCCCAAGGGGAAAAGCGAAACAGCCGACGAAACAGGTAATCGTTCTCCACAGCACCACGACCAGGTGAGTTATACCAGCAAACAATGATTTGGAGCCACTGACATGGAAATTATTGTTGAAAATGAAAGCAAGCACATTGCCTTGATCCTGGACCTGCACTGGTTTGATAACTTGAAACGCAAGTTAATGCAGAAACACGACCAAAGCCTTTCCAAGCGTTCCCACAGCTGTAAATGAATATAGCATCCGCCAGTTCATTTTAAAGCAACAGCCAAGTTTACATTTTATAAACAAAAGGCAGGGTGCACTATGACCACTGCAGTTCTGCATCTAGACACAGCGCACTCTGTGCTCAAAAATCTCCAATGGCAAACAAACTTTGAAAACTGAGTAATATTGTTACAATTAGGAAAAGATTAAGAAAATGATCATATTTGCAATGCAGGAAATTATTTTAATGTTTCACGTGAAAGTCTTTTTCACGTATGAATAAACGTTTGTTTCTATCCAGCTCTTTTCCAATTACCCTTCAAAAACGTACTGAAGTTGAAGAGTACTCTCCTGGCAAAAATTCACACCTGTATTAATAGAAGCTGATACATAAAAATACCAGAGAAAAAATATCTTATTCACCATTTTAAAGGAAGGAAAATATTTTAATATGATGTTTACTGCAGCTCATTTCCTTGGCATGCTTTCAGCTTTTATTAGAAGAAATACCCGGTTAGGGCACAGGCTTGCTCCCATTTCTGCTAACGGTGAGAGTATCAGTAATACTAATCAAAGTATTTCGGTTGTCATCTTCTCAGCGCTCTAAATATTTGTGCTTTGGGAACAAGACCAAAAAAAGGAAGTTGACGTATGACTTTGTGTAACATTCTTAAAAGATGTGTTGTAACAAATCTGTTATGTTGAATTAATTTTCAATAACAGAAAAGATATGCATAGGACTGTGTATTACTATGTCTTAAAATAAACCCGCTAAAATTTCTTATTTCTTTTAAAAGCAATATGGTCATTTAAAACTGTTTAGGTACACACAGAAACACTAGAAACACATATTTGAAACTTTTTCCTGCATTAATTATTGCAATTTGTCACATGAATAAGGAAATGTCACGGAATTTACTTAATTGAAATGCTTTATCATGCTCTAGAAATTGGGAATGCTGTAGATCAGCAACGTGTAGATTTTTTATGCCTTCACAATTTTTTGGTTTTGTCTGGTCAAAGTACCGTCGATATTTGTTACAAACTAAACTACTAAACTACTTCTGAAAACGTGCAGCACCGTCAGCTCCAACTGAAACTACCGGTTACTGGGGGAAATGACCCGCACTAGATTCAGCCTAACGCACACCACAGCAGACCAGTGAATTTAACAGGAATGTAATATATATCGCAAGGTGTCCGATTTAATAAACAGTAAAAGGTGAAAAAAAAAAAAATTCAACCAAAAGCATTCTAGGACCTGATTTTGAAAATGCCGGATACACAAAAGCAGCACACGCTCTGCAAATAACCTGGTGTTCTCCAGGCAAGACCTCAGCCCTGTGAAATAATATAAGATAAACAACACTTGTCTCTTGCCATATAACAAACCCAAAATATTTGTGTACCCATACGCTTCCTGACCGCTTGGATAGCTGGCGGTTATCATTTGCAATTACTGTAATCGCATTTATTCTTCGCTATCATTTCCATACTTACAGCTGCAACATCTAGCTGATGCTTTTATCTCATGCAAACCTTCCCAGCTCCGTCAACAGCTCCTGAATTTTTAAAGAGGTACCTTCTCCCTCCCTCTTTTATTCCTCCTGAAATTTTCTGACCCCAGATCTTAAGATAGAGCAACTTCCATGGATTAAACAGTTCTATAGGAGTCACCTAATAAAACACTATTAATTGTAATAGATTTTTGTTTCTTCTTCCAATGATATTTCCATGGCAACATTTCCCCGTTCCATTGTTGCGGGTGTTCCTCATTCCCCGAGCGGGTTAACCACAGGGCAGGGAGGGCAGGCTGCTGGTCAGCCTTTATTTTCTCTGGTCCTTCAACAAAGGTTAGTTGAGGTCATCAGGAGCCAAAGGGTAATTACTTTTCCTCAACAGGGTTAAAGTCACACAGATTGCTATTGAGACAACTGTATGGACGACCTTCAGGTTTTTATGTTCCATCTTCTTTTCTTTCAGCAGAGCAAATGTTAATAAGGATAGCGGATAGGGTGAAAGCCCAGCGAGTTACACACCGTGTACATCTCCACACTTTGCAGTTGTGCTACTATTAGTGCAGTTTTTAAAAAGATTGCAATTAGGTGTGCCCAGCCACAGAAGGTTGCATAGTGATGAAATACAAAAGTTACCGACAGCCAAAAAGGACGTATTCTGTGATTTCTGTATTCAACGAATTTTAACAATATTCCGACTCAAGGAAGAAATCTTTAGTAGATCCAGCACCCCCATAGTCTGTTTCGCTCGAATTCATCACTAATGTCACCTGCTTCACTCAAAAGAATGAATTAGGATTAGGGGGTTGAACTAGGGAAGACTTTAGTGCTCAGTGTACCAGGCCTGGCTCTTTAAGCTTCCCGTGGAATAACCATCAGCTCATGAGCACGGTAGAGACACAGGAGAGACAGCCTGGCCTGAACTGCAGCGACAGCCAGCTGGGGTGAATAAGGATTTGGTGTGGATTCAGTGGCAGGAAAGCGGGCCGGTGTCTCCAGCATGACTGCTCCCTACTTACAGAGTGGAAACGCACTCAAATTGTAAAACAGGCATCTGGTCCGCAAAAAATGCCAAGGTCTAGGAGTAAGTGAATGCCCAGGCAGTGGACCCCCACGGCTGGTTTGAATCCCCGGGAGGCAGGACGGGAGGCACACAGGCTGGGTCCCAGTGTGTCTGTTGGGTCCCCAGGTACAAGGGCCACCTGGGCCACTGGAAGCCGGCATGGCCCCGCGCAGCCCCTGCACCAGCACTCGTGGCCGGGCAGAGTGCTTGGCTCCTCTCCGCCAGAAACTGAGCATCCCCAGCCGCTTCCCAGGCACCACTGATCTCATTACTAAAATTAACAGCATTGGTTTTACTTTTTGTGGTATGCTCTTAAGTAAATATTACAGGAGTAAAAGTCAATAATGCAAAGCAAGGGGGGAAAAAAAGGGGGGTGTCATCTTTCTCAGCCTTAGCTTTAGTCTCATACCTTCTGGCTACTCTTTTCAAGCTCAATGTTGACGAAATTAAATAAATAAGCAATAAAAGGATCAGGTACTGATCATTAAAATATCCATTATAAATCAGGGAAGTGCAGCTCAGCTTCTTGATAGACGCATTAATTCATAAACTCAGCAAAAGTTAGAAATAATCACAATGCTGATAAATGATAAATGGAAGATTTGGTAATCAATCAATTCAAATGGGGCTAACTGGAAGAATAATGCATCATTTATATTTGGCTACATTGCACAGTATGTAAATTATTGAATACTTGCTATACCACTTTCACATCAAAGAGGTGGTGGACAAATAGACGATCGTCAAACAGAATTATCAGACTCTAGCCTTGTAACACTGTTTAACCATCTGCGCTACACACAGCACGCTGGTGCTAAGCCAGAGGACCTCCAAACCTTCTCTCCAGTTTTAACAAGGGCAGATCCTTCTTTGTTCAGAAGTTATTCTTCCCCAGGTACGGCAACCGCTACCTTCAAAGGTGCAAGTATCAATTCCCAAATAGAAGTTGTTAAACAGGATTACAGACCGTATCTTTAAATTAAGGATAAATGTGTTACAGGGACTATCCACCAAGAGAGAGATTCAAACACAGGAATCTAAGAGTTAAAAATTCATATATAACTTACATCTGTAACATATAAGAGAAGCAAGCATACTATGTTATGAAAAGCTGTTTGTTAAAGGCACTCAGTCTTAATCCAATTATGAAATGACTCTGTAGGAACCACATAGTTACAATTTGTTCTAAACTCTGTTGGTAATCTTACAAGTACTAAAATAATTAACACACTAGATTTGTTGGAAAGGGAATTTCCATTTATCTTTTTCTGATCGGGACACTAGGACACGTGTCAGTCCCGCGCAGCAAAAAGGCACAGGCTACCAATGGCCAGGTCCCACCAGCACCAGATTTCCACCACCTAAGTTCTGCAGTCTGGGAAGGAGCAGCGGGTCTTTTTTTCTGTGAGGAAATTAGGAATTTCCAAACTTTTCTGTCTCAGCCGAGTGAAGACAACTGTTCCCGACCCCTTTCCCTGCCGCCCGGCTGGGAGGCACCAGCGCACAGAGCCCGTACAGAGCAGGACGGGCGCAGGCGCTGAGGGCACCCCTCTGCAAACGGCTGTAGGGGCAGGAGTCCTGCTGTCCCGTCGCTTTTGAAAAATTGGGGCTTTCGGGAGAACACATAAACATCCAGGGCTAGATTAAAAACTCCAGGGAAGTCCCAGACAAATTCAGACAGCTGTCCTGGATTAACCTGCTTCCTTAGGACACATAAACAATGACCAGGGCCACGGAGTGCTGACGCCAGCAAGCCACACAGACAAGGAACATTTCTCAATTCACTAGTTTTTCATCATTAATTTAAAATATCTTGTGTCCAACATTATTCACTTAACATTCTTATGGCCAAATGCAGGCTTTCGTACTTGGTATTGAATCATTAAAAGCCACAGTGTTATGATATGCCTACGAGCATTTTAATAGACTTTTAAAACAGAAATGGCAAAAAACACTACTAAAATATAAATTTCATCTGTCTTTTCCTTTAGTAAATCTGTGGTAGGTAGGGTACCACAATCAGTCATGATTTGTAAATGGTTATTTGGATACACTTTGCGCCTATAAACAATGACTGAAAATGGCACAGACTTGAAAAGACTGATGGCATAGGCATTTTTTTGCTTTGAAATCTTCCTCTTGGGTTTCTATTGTTATTTTATAATAAGCGGAGACTGAAAAACAACATCTTTGAAAACCACCTAGTCTTCAAAAACATGCACTCCTCTCCAAAGTACAACCTTCCCTTCTCACTCTACGTGCTCACATAGCTTCAAAATTTCATGGGTTTTAGGTGAAAGGAACAACTGGAAACCCCAAAATGTCGAAGCCATTTCCTGATGTTTCACACATTTCACCACCTTTCCCTATAACGCCCGCTCTCAACCTCTTAGAGCAAATACTTCCCCAGGGTGGGACACCTGAAATCTAAAGCTCTTCAAGTCTTCAGACAGGAGAGACCTCTCAAGCTAAAAAGGCTTTGCAAAAGTTTGAAAAATATTTTCCACAACACTGAAGGAAAAAAGAAAAAATTCCTATACCCTAGGGAGGAAAGAAGGATGTCACCCTGGGAGACTAACCAAAGTACGTGCCTGCGTGAGGACTGTTCCGGCACAGACCCTTCCCCTGCCGCAGATGCCGGCTGCTAAGTATGGCCCAGGCTGGCCACTGGCTGCGTCTCTGGAAGAGCGAGGGTGACCAGCTGAAAGCTGCTTGTAACGATGTCATTTCCATTGGCTTTTTGATCCTCAGGAGCCTCCCTGGTCATTGGAATGGCCATGACTGTCCTTCAACTCTCGCTTTCCCAGGGGTTCCCTCAGGCACGTGGACTTCTCTGTCACAAATTCCATGATCAGCTAACGTTATTGGGAATAACGCCTCATTTTGAATAGTGTAGAACAGGCTTCGGACAACTGAAAAGCAAAGCTTTAAACAGCTTCTCCGAGCTTGGACCCAAAATGTCAACTGGCCACATACAGGCAGAAACTTTTACATTAAGTTATTACATTATAGTTATTACTATAACTTTTACATTAGAAACAGCTGCCTCGCTCATCACCCTCCATACCACGCGCTCAATAGCCACACACTTCGCCTAAAGTATTAAACATATTTTATATAAAAAGTACTGTTGTATTAGTCATACAAAGTTAAGCATATTCCAAGCCTCGTGTAGAGCTGCTGCATTTAACCTGGGCTTTCGAAGAGCACGACTAATGGTGCTCCAAGCAAAAGGCACACTTTGTATCTTGCAGCTCTTAATCAGAAATACCCCAATCCAGCCCCATACGTACTTGCAGGTGGTCACTGCTAGCACCGTGGAAAAAAACAGCTAGGAAACCTGTCTTGGAGCTGAAGGAAAAATTGTGGCACCCAAAGTATCATAAAGGAAAGGTAAATAGGTTTCCCAATTGTTGAAACTGGAAAACATGCGAATAAAACAAGCTGACAAGTTCACATTATCTCAGAAATACCCCATCTTCACTAATAATTTCCCATTTCATAGTAAGACTAGTAAATATTTATAACCTGCCTTAGGACCGAGTACTGCAATCTCTGACTATCGCAAGCTTGTGCGTAATTGGAAGGATGTTTGTTCCTGAACCGCCTCCGACTGCCTTTGGCTTTTCCTGGCCTTTCTTTGGCCAGAGCCACAGGACGCGCTGCTCCTCCACCATTCCCACTGCATCCCTCCAAGGCCTGTCCATAAACAACGTGAGACCGGGTAACTCTCTCTTGCGGCAAGTGAAGGAGAAAGACACCAGTGTTAGTCCAACAAGCGACCTTTTCTGCTTACGCCCCCATGCCATGGAGGCGGAGAGCGGGTGGGCTCTGCTACCTGCGTGTGTTTGGATGTCACCATGCGCCACCACCGAGCACACGCAGGAGAACCGCGTACCCTGGCACGGCATTTACCTGTTCACCCGTGACAAGTACTTCCCTCCACACTGGGGCCCTCAGCATCTTGATTTTCTGTCACCTTTTAAATCCCAGCTAATTAGAAGATTCACTACTCCTTATGATTCCTGACTTTCACAGTTTCTAATTAGTCTTTGCAGCAGTCTATTACCTAAATGAATTGTGATATTCCGCTTGGCATGTTAAATGAAAACAACCAACATTACCATGTCTCCTCAGCGTTATTTACCTCATAGCAAAGTAATTTTGTCCTGAGGATAGCACATTGTAACTTTGCAATTAAACTGGAAGTCATTCAAATGAAGAAAGGTGAAAGGAAGCAAACCCAGGTTGAATATTAACTCCAATTTTCTCTTCCAAAATCATTCCTTAGATTAGGAGTCTTACCTGGGAAGATCTGTTCGTAACGCTGTACTTAGAGATAGGGCTGAAGGTCTGCACACGAGATAGGCACGTAACAACTGCCCGCGGAGCTGGGCACAGTCCTCGCTCCCGTGGCAGTGTTTAGGAGGACAATTCTTCCTCCACGCTGTGCTGCAGACCCCCCTCTCTGCTCTGCACCGCAGCAGCCACGGAGTCATTCAAGCCCAACACATCAAGAGGTAAGAGATCGACAAAGATTATCCCTAAATTCAGAGAAGTTACACCCAGGGGGAAATTAAATTATGAAGCGTAGGACAAGAAGGGTTGGTTTCCATTGCAGGAGGAGACGAATGAACGTGTTATTTCTTCCGAGCAATGTAGGTTTCTGCAAGTCGTGGACCCAGCAGGTCCACAGCTGTTCAATATCACAATAGTTGTTCGGCAAAAACTCCAGTATCTAACAGATCATCTCTGGAGCTGGCTAGTAAGCAATGACAAAAAACTGACAGCAGCCTTGAGTGTTTGCTGGTTTGGAAGAGAAGTAGGGTTTGCCTGCTTTTTTGAGCTCAGCCCGAAGAGCCGAGATCGCTATACTCCTAATCTTTCTGGAAAAGAGAGCACTAACAGCCTGCGCAGGGTGATTTTCTTTAGCAACAACGATTTGAGCAACAAGTCATAAATATTGTTTACATCCGCCTTCATCCAGTGCAGCAGAAATGCTGGGGTTAATTTTAGATTTCCAATTTTAAGATCAAGAAACAAAATTTTAGTATCTTTGTACACTTTATCGCGTCATAAAAACTTTTCTCAATTTCATGCAAGTTGCGTCGTCTGATGCAAGCCAGGCAGAGCGCAGCCACTACCAGGAGCAGTGACCAGACTGCGCGCTCTCACAGCTCCTGCACCTCACTTCGGGTTACAACCGTAGGAGGCCTTTTCTGCCCAATACCTGTAGCTTCTTCTAGGGACTGCAACACGCCGGTACAGCCGGACCAGTTAGACTGAACCTGGAGACCTGTCTCTGGCAGTGGCACACCGCAGATGCCACCGGGAAAGGATAATGATATGGCAAAGACACGGTGCAGCATCCAGCAGTTTCTGGTTCAAGGACTTCTTGTAGCAGAGTTTCTTCCTATAAGGTAGCCCTTATGGATTAAAGAATTCGTACCATCCTTTTTTGAAGTCAGTACCTGGGGACCTTTTCCATGACGGCTTCACTTCCGTAGCAGCCATAGCACCTTCCACTAGACCTGAGCAACCCGGACTAGTGGGAGGTGTCCCTGCCCGTGGCAGCGGGGATGGAACGAGACGGTCTAGTTTTTTAGCATCCACTAGTCCTCTATCAGCATTCGCATTTTACAGGAAAGGTTTTCAAAACAATATTTTTCTAAGTGGAGGAGTAACTAATTATGTGGAATGTTTAATAACTGCTTTAACAAAAGCTTCCCCTGCTCCATTCGTTTCGTTGTCAGCTAGTGCTCTGGCAGCAGACAAAGAGTTAATGTCAAAACGCATCTTTGGATACCCCGATTGCCTTTCCTCACCCATTGTTTTCAAACTTCTTTTGAATGGTCAGAAATTTTCTGCCTGAATAAACTCTCAAAGAAGAGAGAACTGGAGCAAACAAGAAACCCGAGTAAAATAAAAACTGTGTTGGCAATATAGAAAGGAGACCTGGTTATAAAATCACAAATTTCTAGCACCAGCATTCATTGTGAAAGTAACAATGTAATTAAAATTTGCAAATTTTGACCTTTTGCAGCAAAATTATTTAAAGATAGCAACGTTCTGTACGGTATCATAAATCTGGCAAGTTTAGCTTTGGATTACTTGATACTAAGAACGGAAAAGAAATCAGCCCAACTCTTTGGAAAGCTTTTATAAAAATGCTTTTAGAAATAACAAATCACTGTTTTCATAACACTATTCATGTCTCAGCTTTCCTTTAGACTGAAATTTGATGCTAGAAGTAGTATTTCCCACTAATACATAAGGGCTTCTACTTTCGACCGTCTGTTTTGATCACTCTTCGCATTCTCATATTACTATTGGTAGCAAAACCCATATTCTTACAAAAAACAAGAGTAGTGCATTTCAGTTATGGTCATCTATTGATTCAGTTACACTTGAATTGATCTCAAATTGTTCCAAGCAACTGTTCTGCACCCAAAACACCACATGAACCACAGAAACCAGATCAATAGATTTCAAGTGAAATAATTGTTTTCCTTTGTAAGACCCCATTACTTCTTGAATGAAGAACTGTTTGATTGACCTCCAGGAAAGCAGCAGATGTGAATAAGCCAAGCACCTCAGGCCTTATCATTTAAAGTGAGGCCTTGAAAATTACAGGCAAGTGCATTGGCCATGTGCTCCCTTAGCTGTGGGAAACGCACAGCTGGAGGAGCCGCGAGACGGCACTTTACTCTGATAACGGCAGAGCTGGAGTACGTACATGGAAAAAGTAGACTTTTAGAGTTAGTCGCTCGTCAACACATAGGAAAATATTTTACTAGTTAAGAATATAATCCAAGGATCCTTGAGTGGCTGGTTTTCTTTTCGCAGTATCAGTATTAGTGAGTTTTTTGTCTTGTTTCGTGAAATTTTACACAGCCGTACCACTGAAGTAACTTTTTGCACAGTGTCTTACTACATAATTTTAATGTTTTGTGAGTGCAGTCATTTCCATATCGCCTTATTCAGACGCACAAGGCAGGAGGCATAAACCAGTGCAACAGCTGAGGAAATGAGGGTGACTTCATTAATTCTACTGGCAGGAAGCAGATTTATACCAGATTAGCAATTTGTTGGGGTGCCTGAAGTGAGACCATAAGTGACACTGCCAAACAGAGGGAGATGGGCTCTTCTGGGGGCTGAGCAGGGGCTGAGGCAGGGGCTGCGCTGACCTCTGTGCGACAGCCGGCCCGAGGAGGTGAAACGACGACAGTATCCCCAGGCTGCAAATCTGCAGCACTGCACGGAGAGTCCTCCGGCTGTAGCCCTGCCTCTGAGTGGTCAGTGCTGCTCCTTCTACCATCACGTGTCTGTGTCCCCGGACAAAGCCTGACGACTGTCTTGCCTCCCTGGAACATGCCCTTCGGCACAGCAGGAGTCCGGGGACCATCGTCTCTGTCCACAGCCATTGGCAGGAACAGAGTGGCTGCAGAGAACTGAGCGAGAGCGTGCCTGGAAAGTGCTGGAGATGTGTGATGTCTGAGGGCAGGGCTGGTGGTACAGGACAGAGCAGCTGGACAGAGGGCTGGACACCTTGTGGTGGTGATTATGGGAAGGCATTGCCAGAAGGAACAAGCCTGGCCGGCGTGACCTGTCCATCTCAGCCCAATATACCTCGCGCTCTCCATTAATCAGACTTCAACGGCACGTGGCAACAGCAAAGTTACTGCTTAGGTAATGCAAACGTGGGCTGATGCCCAGCAGGCATCAATAGCAAACAAGAAGAAACATATGTGCACCCACGTATAAATAGCAGTTTTAATACACGATTCTATTTTTAGATAATTTCTACCCTCAGTTGATGCTTCCCCCGACAAAAGAAGTAGGAACTGAGAATACAGCGGTGTGTTTTGTGTGGCCTTAGGACGCGTTGCTGTCCCCAGTACCAGTCCTCCTGCCATGGGAAAGTTTCATTTCTTTTAATTATATTGCAAATAAATTAAATACTCACATTATAGCTTAGAATGTTTTTGTAAGGAAGTCTTGGTTGGCTCCTTGCCTGATCTGGGCTTTACTCTTTTATGAGCGCAATTAACTGCAAACACCTTGTCATAAACATTTTAAAGGTCAAAGAGATTGCAACAATTTTGCTAAAGAGATAAATGGTCAAATAAAACATTGAATTGTTAATTCCCAGGTGACAAAAAGCTGCATGGGTCAGATCAATAAGAAGACATACAGAACGAATTCTGGGATAAAGGGCGGGTCAACCTTGAAGTGTTAATAACTTGCTCCCATTATTTTGCTCTGGCACATCATGCGTTCTGGCAGGTAACATTGCTGCTGATAGCAAATTAACGTCCACAGATTCACATGAGTAAAACCGGGCATCAGAGGGTATTGAAACAAAAAGTTTTGAAAGGATTTAGCTCTATGAACGCAAGGAAAAACAGTGAGTTTATAAAAGACAGGTAAGAGCAGTCTTACTGGGATTTCTAATCGAATGTGTTTGTCAATTGCTGGATAGGACACGCTCTTCCCCTCTCCCTCTCTGTGCAGATCTTCGCTTTTCAACCTCGTTCTTAGTGCCTGGGCTTTTATTAAACAGTAACTGTCAAAAACATACAGGCTTAATTGAGTTAAAAGGATGGTAAGCGATCAGCGTGTTAGATGAAAGCTGAGTATGCTGCAGCAGACGCTGGGCTGGCCTGTGCGGCCAAAGCTGCTGTTCTGGCTGGGCAGTGCGTGCTGGCCCGCAGCCTGCCGCCCTGACTGCGCTAGTGTTGGCGGAACCTCGGACACAGAAATCAGCATCCTTGCCAGATACGTATTTAAGAGAAGGGAGATCCTTTTTTCATCTTTCTGAAGTAGATAATGGTGTGACCATTATGTTCCGCATTTCTGTCTGCTGAAAGCAGCATTTTGCAACTATAGCTACATCAGAAATTAGTCCTCCTTCCATTGGGAGAACCATGCCTTTCTGTCCATACTGACCATTCAACTCAAGCAAATGCAAGTTTGGGATTGAAAATGTGCAACTGACGCTCAAGATTGACTACATCTGAACAAAAGGTTCGTCAGGTCACAGCAGTGGATATGAAAGAAGGACATAGAGAATCGCTTAGAAGACATTGTCTGTGTTCTCTAATCCACCCCATTACGTATTACATTAGTTGGACTACACTAGAAGTCATACAAAACATGCTTTGCTATGAAAACTACAGTCATACAATTTTATGACTACCTTTAGACGAGATGACTAATATTTTTTTCAAGTTTTGAAAATTTCCTTTCCAACTTATTCCTAAAATTGCAACAGGGAGCACGGAGGTGCCAGGTATGCCACCTGAAACTGTGTATTGGATGACTGCGGTCTAGAAATTAGCTCTTACTGACCAGTGAAGTAGAATGGGCTCCTATTTTCAATTTATTTTTAGAAAAATACCACGGAGAATTTCAGGCCGTTGGAAGGAGACTACCTGAAGAAGTCTCTTCTCAAAACTATTTGATTTTTTAGACCCTTGCAGAGACTACGAGATTAAAAGTTATGAGCAAAGAAAATTATCTCACCATTATTTAATTAAGGAGATTTTCAAGTAAAAGAGAGACTTCCTAAAGAGGTCTAAGTAACTCATGTAAGACAAAGCACGAAAAAATGTAAAAGTCTATCAGAAATAAGTAACTCTTGATATGCAGTGAAAAATATCTACCAGTATCCATGGGAAGGAACTGAGGAACTCAAACTATTCCAGAGCATTATGCAGTGGTATGAAATACAGACAGTGATGTCTACATTGATCCCACTGGACACTTGAAGGCAAATGAACATTTGAAAGGTCAGTAATTTTACTTCTGCCAAATTGGATGCTAGTAATTTGCATAAGACTGAAAGTCAAATACCAGTGCAAATCTCCCAGTCATATGTAAATTTAATCACCCCACACCATCAACAGCAATCTTATGTCATCTGGCCTGAAAAATGCAGGGAAAAGCGCCCGATCCCATCAAGCATGCTGGACTAAGTAATACATATAACACAAGAAGACGCTACCTGACAAACATCAATTTCATGTGGTTTATAAATGCCAGGAAAGCATATTTCACCCTGACAGCAAATTTTAAGGTTCTGCTAACTACTCATTGAATGATTTTACAAATAAAGTCTCCTTTTCTAGTGCCCTTCAGAAATATCTGTTGGGATTTACGCAGACTGCAATCTAAAAGGATTTTTTTAATTCATTTTAATATTTACACAAAAATTAACTTGACCAGTTTCCAAACCAGCTTTGAGGTGTGGTTTTATCTCTAAAAAGAGAAAGACACATTAGCGTATTTTTCCAGAAAAGATATTTTCACTTTGTGTCTTCTAAAAACATCACTTGCTATATGCAGCATGAGGCCTCAAGGCTCACTCAATCAATGGCAGTTATGCCACTAAAATTAATGGCTGTGGGATCAGGACTTAGTTAGGTTTTCCTAGAGTATTTAAAATTTAAAGAGAAGCCTAAGAGACTTCCACAATTCTAATATAATAGTAATAAATAATAACCGCTAAATGGGTCTGTCCAACATGGGGAAGGAGATCTGGCAACAGTAGCATAATTCAAACTAATGTTGAAGCAGTATTTCTCATGAAATCAACTGACATCCTCCCAAGACACAAAAAGGCCACAAAGTGACGTGAAGTGACATCCTACCCCTCAGCAGCGCCTCAGGGTTTTATGAGTATTTCAGCAGAAATCCTGGTGCTTTCCAGACCGGTTCTTCTACAGCTCAGGTACCAGGAAGATGCCCTGATCCACAATTTTTCCATTGCCATCATCCCCTTCCCCATCCGTTTCATGAAGGTGGGAAAAAAAGGCTGATGCAAAACAATACGCCGGAACCTTTTGGAATCTGTGCTGCAAACTGCACTGTCCTTCAAGGAAACATGACGCACACAGCGACTATCACGTGGACCTTCCTCAGTCCACAGCCTCTAAGGAATGAAAAAATTCAACACCGACCACCGAGTGTTTGGCAGGATACGAGAGCTTCCCAGAAATGCTCCCCTCCACGGCTTCACTGCCCCTTGCTGTGACAGGACAGGAGACAGGGGACAGGAGAGAATGTCAAGTCCAAAACCACCTTTGCTCTTGTGTTGCCGTTACTGTAAAGACACCCACGTTATGGTCCATGGGTTTCTGGCCAGCATGGAGATTGTACTCTGCCAGGCCTACAAAGAAAGGTTTCTTTAGGTTGCCTTAAGTGGCTAGGGAATTTAAGAACAGGCCACTGCTGAAGAAACAGTCCGTTGGGGTGACAGTCTATAGGGCTACTTGCGTGCCCCTAGTTACAATACAGATCTGGTTAGCTGTTATTAAGGGCTCCATTTCATCTGCCTCCCTTCTCATTTTGATCACATTTTATGACACTGAAAACATGTAAATGGGGTGCTTCTACCCCACGGCCATCCTAGCATCTCTATAAAGTACTACCATTTCAATACGGTTGTTTGCCTTGCTTTGCTAGGAATTTATAGTTTTCAAACAGTCTAGCACTGTAGTTATCTTCGTAGGCTGACTCACTCTGTATTAAACCAAAACTGACTGTGTCAAACCAATCATTTGAGCCAGTAAGTTTTTAAGACATTATGGAGCAAGAGTGGTACAGAAACCTCTGTCACATAACAAAGGAGAGAATAAGCTGTTTTAAAAATCACACCTATTTATCAGTTTTTAGTCAGTTACAACATATTGTTAGACACAATAGTATTTGCATCACCTGAGACACAACATGGAATAAAAATATTCTGTATTTTGCATGTCATTCTTTTTACAAACACAAGCCACTGTTTTAAATAACTATTTTAAATTAAAGTCTCTTTGGTCTACCAAGAGAGGAAAATGAACAGCCCTTCATACACACCTTCTAGTAATCCTGACGGAATATAAACGTTAGCTTACTAAAGTAAATGCCACTTACTGAATATCCACAAAATACTAAATATCCCAGAGTGACTGCTACACTGCTTTAAATGCCTCGAAATGCTAACACAAATTTTTACAAATTGAATAATGTGATACTCAAAAAGCACAGTAACTTAACTAAAAAAGCTCTCCTTTCTCACAGATGCAGTCTGGTATGCTGACGTGTAACTAATTCTCACGCAGTTTTATTAATTACATGAAAAGAATGTGATTTGACCGCGTAGCAGTGGTCTTTTTAAGAAGAGAGAGACAACTGCTGTGAAAGTGCACATCTTCTGCGCTCCCAGCTTTTCCTCTTCCATTAAAAAGCTCCCGTTATCTCTCCTGGGAGCCGCTGGCAGCAGACGCAGACAGCACGAAGCAGCAGGAGTGTGCCGAGAACAGGGGCTCTGGCTTATTGCAGCTGTGGCGCCTGGGGAGGGGGGAAAAGCTATAGCTTTTGCTCACCACCCCTGAGATAGCTGCCCGCACGGAGATGTTTCCTTTCTCTCTCACAATACGTCTTTACAAGCAGACCTTGTCAGACGCTACGCTCTCGCACGGCTAAACAACTAGCAAGGCTCCTTCTGGAGGAGACGTGGCCTACAGCGCTTCTGCGGTTAGACGGACAATCCAGCATATACCACATTCACTCAAAGACGTTCACGGCAAAAGGAAATGCATGCATGTAAATATAGCAAGCAATGGAAAACAGTAAGAAGGCACAGAATCATACTCTAATCGTAGCATTGCTCTGCTAACACAGCAGTATAACGTGATGGGAAAACACACACTTTACACTCGATCACCCGCAAAAAGTACAGATTAATGGCGAGATAACCCCATAGATAATAAACAGCAGCAGCTTTGACTGGATGCTTTTGGTAACACGTCATTTGCTGCCCACATTGTGTCCTCTCTCCTTGCCCTCCTGTTCTGCTCTCCGCCTGCCCTGCCTGCTTAGGCTGAAGCCTCTCAGGACAGGGGCTGTCTACCCACCAGCGCCCACAGTGTCCCAGTGCCAGGGACAAAGGGATGCAGCTCCGGGTTACTCTTGTGAATTACCACAGCAGACACAGGCAAGGAGAAGGACAATAATTGCGGGAAGGAATCTGCGAAAATGTGTACTTTACATACAATCACAATAGCCTCCTAATATTAGGCAAGTCACGACATCACCACAGGGGATTGTTCAAACCAGACGTGATAGCTGGCATCTGAAGACAACAACAACTACAGGTACCACTGCCCACACCTACGCCCTTAATGCCACTTCTTTATGGCAGCTGCTTCTGACACACGCCACAACAGCGTTTTGTAGACTACCTGCTTGCGCCCGAAGGGTACATTTTAACGACTCATATCGCAAGGAGACAAAGGGAACATCCGAGCTGTGAATCTTGCTGATCACCTCCTCGCCTGTGGCGCCAGCCCCAGCGCTTGCCACTGCATTAAGCAAAATTGCATGAGGATAAAATTGCAATGAGACCAGAATCAAACGCTCATTAAAATCGCACTGCTGACCTTTTAAAATGGCAATATAGAATCACCGTGACTAAAGAAAGTGTAAGGGGACAGTAAAATTGTGTTAGAACTTTTTCAATCTATGCTCACAGTTAGTCAGATATCTCTTCTGCTAAATAAACACAAATTGAAATAATGCAATGCCAGCCAGTAGAGGCAGAACAACATCATACAGCAAAAGGAGACCTAGGCATGTTGTTTAAGTTATTTAAGTCGCTGTCTCCTAAAATTCAGACCTTGAACAAAAATTCACGCACAATTACGCAGCAACTTTCTAAGGTCGATTACAATCATTTCATGTGAAAACTCAGCACTGCTGACACAAATGTCCAGCCGGAGTCACAGAGACAGCTTCTCGCAGGCAAAACACCTCCTTCAGTCTATAAAGTAGCAGGAGAAAAGAGAAGCCCCTAAATGTGGCCATGAGGAATGGCTGTGCCATACAGGTTGTGTTACTGGTACTGGGTACTAATACAGCTGACGCGGCAGTGGCAGACACAAAATCACCTCAGTCCTACAGCTACCCTAAAAGACACAGGCTGGCAGACAACCAGCTCAAAAATCAACAACACGCAACAATTTTCCAATCCTTTCTCCTAAGTATTAGCAACCACTGCGGCTATTAGGAATTTGGCTCTAAAATTTGTGGCAATTTGCGCGGGCAGGAGGTGTGGAAACCTGGCTGCACCGTGCAGAGCTTGCAGAGCCACACAGGTAACGGCAGATACATCTTCTCGCACCGCCCTCAGCACTGCAAAATCAGGATATTTCTTGTGTTATGTTCTTATTTCCATGTGTGCATGTATGTCTGTAACCACCCGCAAACACCTGTTCTGATGAATTGTTGGTAACGTGTTAAAGAGAAATATTCATTTGTGTCTCTAAAGTTCCAGCAAACTTTGACCAGATTGAGAACAGGTGCCAATTTAGGGCTGAATATAAACTAATGAGACATAAAAATGTCCCCTTAGTAATTCTTTAACAATGCAGCAGGGGGGCATTTCTTCTCTGCCAGCTCCTCTTATTAAATGTTCATCAGTGGGAAATTTGGAATATCCTTTAAGAGTGTTTCTTTAGGAAAACGGCCGAAACCTCTGAACTGTGCATCACTTCAAAACTCTTGCTAATACCACGGTTCATATAACTTAGTTTTTCAAAATCACCATTTCAGTTTTGGGTTTCAGATATTTTTCCCACTTCCTAAGGCATGTTATATACTTGTTTTTAAAATCTTTAGGAACACAGAATAATTTGTTCTCCTGCCCAGGGCCTACCGAGATTTTGGGGAACAGCAGGATTTCTTTAATGCTTCTTATCGAATTTCCCTACTTTCTCATTTAAGTGTAGAAAAGCAACTTCTATTCCGCACCCCTCTTAGCAGATTGTAGTAAAAGAGGAGAGAGGGGAAAAAAACCCCACTAAAGCTCTGACAGATGGTACCCAGCGTTTGACTCATGCTGGGCTCAGCAGGACCTATAGTTTAGAAGGTTAGGACTGTCAAAAAGACTCTGCTTATTGAGTGAATAACAAAGTGCGAACTGCCAGGCTGTTTCCTATAGAAAACTTGTATTTTACTTGTAATTCTCAGCTATCTTTCGGTGCTTCCGAAACTTCTGAGGAGCAGATGCATGCTTTTCTCTTCCAGCAACAACCTGGAGGCTGCCACGCCGGGAGCAGCCGGCGGCACAGTAGGCCTGACTGGAGCTGTGCCCCTGGGCTGGTGTCGGCGCCGCAGGCTGGGGACCTCAGAGGGGATCGGAGAGCAAGGAGGGAACTCTTCCTCCCCACTCGCCTTCCTTCGCAGCCAGTGAAAAACTCACCTTCTCTTAGATTACTGCCCTAGTCTGAGGATGGCTTTAGCAAAGTCTCTGTGGTAAGCTGCGAGGAAAGGCAGGAAGGTGTGAGCGCAAAGCAGCGTTTACCAGGCTTTTCTTTCTAAGTCATTCCCAAGCTCACACCAGTCAGCATCTGTGCCAGCACAGAAGTATCTCAAGTGACGACAAATGGTAGTGAGCAGACCTGAAAGCAATACTGAAGTCTGGAGAAATACAAATAAAAGGTTAACAGCTTGTACCTATGTTTACTGGTAAGTCTGGACTTTTAAACTGGGGGGGGGGGGGGAGCTTGCTGGTAAATGTAGTGTTACTGTGAATATGTGGCAGGCACTGTTATTAATCATCGCTAGAGCACTGTAAATATTCTTAATGCTTTCTTCCCGAAAATAATGTCAATTCATTTGTTAAACAAGAACATTGTTTTAGTTATAAAGTAAACTGGTACCAACAGTTAGCAGCTGCTCTTCAACAGTTAGAATTAATGAGACAGTAATTATACAGCAAAATACATCATTTTTACTGCCAACACTCAAGCCTCTGTCATTGCCTTGTTTGCTTTTTATTCGGAACTATGAAAAATGAAACGACTTAACTGAGTTTTGAAGTTTACAGAATATAATTAATTCAGTGTGGATTCATTGCTATGTCTGGATTGAAAGTTGTTTTGTAAAAGACAAAACCAGTTTGGTACTAAATGGGGAAGGGGGAGGACCCAATCCTGGTTTGCAGTGAGAGTCCCAGACACGCGGAGCGGTCTGACTGCACACAGAGCATTAGTTTTGGTTACTCTGCTGCCAGATAACCTGCGGCACAAGTGTGTGGTCAACAATTCTCTCGTTATAATTACTTAGTAATTAATATCGCATTGATCTCAAGGTTAAGCCATAACCAATGTGATGCTCCTGAAGAATCTAGCTCGGGGCATTTGGTAGGATGCAGTCTGTGTTTCAGAATGCTTTTACTCCGTTTGTATATTGAAAACTTGCTTTCAGTAAGGTAATGAACAATGAGGATAATTCTTTCATTCTTCTTTCAGTCTTCACTGTAAATGAAAAATTCTGGCCTGAAATGTGGCTAATCTATTTAAGTGTTAATTTATTTAAGCCCCCCCCCCCCCCCCAAAAAAAAAAAGGGAGAGGGAATAGGCTGAGTATAGAACCTGTTGCGTTTCTCCCTACCTTATCTTGCCTCAGATGAGATTCCATTCCCCAGTTCAAATGTCGGCTCACATACTATGTAGAGATCATGACAGGAAATTATCTGTCCAAAAATTCTGTTTGATTTAGTTTTCGTGCAGTTCAGTCATGAGCCCAAGTGAAGGAAATCATTAAGCAATAATCTTTCTGGAGCACGTGTAAAAAAATGGAGAGAGTTCTCACCCATCACTTGAGGGCGTATATGATGTACCCTTGCAGAAGCTGTGATTTCCATGCCCTGATTCAGCACAAACCCAAGGACCTACACAGCTACCTCCGGGAACAGGCAATTTTCCTTCTGTCACGTGGGCTCGATACGGCCAGGAACTGAGTTCCCCACAGCTCCCTACAAAGTCTCCTGGGGGAGCTGGCTGAAAATCCCTCCGGTTGTGCCACACTGCTCTGTGCTCTGCACCGCACAAGGAGCCCTGGCCCAGGAGGTGTTTTTCTGCCCTTTCCCCTGGTCCAAGGCAGGTCCCCGAGAGGGACTTGGCCAGGGAGCTGGGGCTCTGGGCAGGGACACAGCGTCCAGTCCTGTGGTGACTTACCACGTGGACCCTTGAGCTTAATCCCATGGACGTATATGTGAGGTAATAACGAGTGATTCTGGCTACCATGAGGTGTCCACCAAAGAGACTGAGCAACCTGTATAAAAATGAGTATCTGTTGCAAAGATGTGATGTGGAACAGAGAAAAGACGAGCAAAGACACTCTCATGGACAGACACGGACAGGAGGGAACCTCCATTAAGTCTACAAATAAAACAAGAGCTAGCAACCAGGTCCCACTGGCTACTTCATACATGAATGCCCAAATTTATCTGAAAAAGTCTATTACAAACTGAAAAATCAGTGTTTTAATAAAGAGCCACAAACACTATCAGCCTTACAAAATGCATAGTGGTATTCAGACTTACATTTCAGTAAATGATGTACTGTTTTCAGCCAGGTATTAAAATGACTTATTTGCTTTCTTCTGATTACACGATTCAGTCACCAGTAGCCTCTAGTTCTGCACCACTATGTTATCTGTTGTAAATCTTTGGGAACGGCTGAGCTGCGAGCAGCAGAAACTTTGTGCTGGCGCTCCCCACATCTGCCAGGGATCCAGGGAAGGCCCAGGGGTGTCTAAGCTACCAGGGAGATACGTGCTTTCTAACAAAGGCAGCAGACGGGCTGGCCCAGGAACACCTACCACTTCCGCACCTTTGAGAAAACTGCATCTGTAAAACGGGACAGTAAATAAATTCCAGGAATGAAGGCCTTGAATGCTGCCACTGTTCTACAGATACCAAAAAATAAAACAAAAAAGTAATTACTAACCGCCATCCGGGGGGCTTGAACCTGCCCACTGGGTTGAGAGTTAACTTCATTAAAATCAGGCCAGTTCCTCGCCTGAGCTTGGGAAGCTCTGCCTGGTGCCCCGTGTAGAGCACGCTGCACAGAACAGGCCGGCTGCTATTACGCAGTACCTTGTTCAAAACCGACTTCACACTGCCAATGCAACAATAATTTCAGAATGTCTCAAAAAAAGGATAGAGTCAGATCTAACCACCGCTCGCTCTTTTCAAAGAGATGAATACAGGCCTGTTATTACAAGCTTCACAGAATGTCTTATTTATACCTTAATCAAAGTAAACATGCAAATAGCTTCTATAAATTTTATCAAACAGACAGGAGAGGGAGCTCTCTCTTCATCTCACTAGATTATGAATGGATTTTGCTGAACTTATTAAAATCTAACCACAATTTTATTCTATGTCACATGTTACTTCTTGTCATTCTTTTGTCCTGGGACGCTCTCCTCTTAACAAACAACTCTGTAACATGGAACGTTCCCACGTGCCACAGAACGTTTCTTTGGATGAATGCAATAAGTACATTTTTCAGGCACTTTTAATTTTTGTATAGGAAAAAAATGAGGATGTAATTCCTGTTTACAACATTCTGCTTCCCTACTTACTGACAGGCATACAAACGCATGCTCTGCATGTATTTGCATCATAAATATACTTCTGTACTTTCCAACCGAAAATACCAAGCAAGTGATTTTTTCATTGTCACCATCCTTACACGTTCACAGATAATTTTGTACTTGTCCTGAGATCTATCGGACCAACCCAAGAATTCTTGTAGATCTAAGTGCATTTTTGAGATAAATCACTGGAATATCAAATTCAAAAGAAATACATACAGGCAAACAAACCACAGCTAAAATAAACCCGAAGGCAAAAGAAAGTCACAGTAATCTTAATGTCTGCATGTTCTCACCGTGTTTATTTGAAATCTTCTTACTGGAATATGGCCTTAATTCACATTCTGAAAACAAAATTTTGACAGCAGAAATGCTGGTATCAGCATCTGGATATAATGCTAAAAATCAAACTGTGAGTTACATCTGTCTCGCAAAGGCTATATAATAAGATTTACTTAATCCATTTGAAAGAAAAAAAAATGTTTTTGTCCCCCAATTTGTTGTGACATCTGAAAGTTCATGAGGTTATGACCCCTCTTTAAGAAAGCATCTTCTACCACCTGCAAATACCCTAGGAAAGCAGTCTGAAACAATAAAACACGTGCTAGTTAACGGTTGCCAGGGAAACAGTTATGCTTCAGCAATGGGAGGTTTCAGCCCCACAGTGGCTTTGTCTAAAGAAGACATGGCCCAGCTGTTACCGAATAACCATTGTTGTAGATCATCGGGAAATAACAGTCAGTCACCAGCTAAGCCCTATGGAAGCTTCTATTTTCCTCACCGCCAGAGGTACATCCGAGTAAAATGACAGAAGAAGAGGCATTTTACAACATAACATAACCTGAAATATAATACTAGTAAAGATACTAAAAGCAGTCCATCAATAGTGACTCGTCATTAAATGTAGACAAATCTATTGTCTTTTACACTTTCAGGATGACGATTTTTCTAACGCAATACCCTCAAGTCACTAGGTGGCAAATACTAACATTATTATTAACTCTAATGTTAGAAAGTTTCAGAGCCTGAGGATGAAGTTATTTTTTGTGCTTATGGGTGAATCAGCATACAAAACCCTTTTTTTTTTTTTCTTACATGAAAGAGCTACAAAGGGATGCAGCAACAGATTGCTCTCCCGGCTCGTTATAATTTTTTTCAGCGATGCACAACAGTTAATTTTGTTGTCTTGAAACATGGCATCATAGTTTTCAGTCCAAATTTTCATTTCCCTTTAAAATAGAATTTGGTTGATTATACTCATTAGTTTGTAGAAGAGAATGAATAATTTAACTGGGGTGTTTTGCAGGTTTTGTCCATTGATTTTTGTCTGATTGTTTTGAACAGGGAGAGTCAAATCCTAGATCCCAAGCAGTCAGCACAGAGCTCTCAATAACAGCAACAGAAGCCAGGTTTCATTCAGGTATTTAGGGGAGTTTTTCCCTCTCATGTATTTATTCATTCGCTCGCTCTATAAAAACTATTACTGGCTATGTTAAAGGGAACAACAGAGCAGGTACGCCGCCTCCCCAGCGGCTGTGAGGACGGGCAGCCCAGGTGCAGGGCCAGAGCAGAGAGCACAAGCCAGCTAACAGGCTGAATGCAAACAGCAAACACGCCGCAGTCGCGCTGAAACTGAAATGTTCCATAACCTCAGTCTCCTTCTACAAAATGCAAGCTGGTTTCTCTGACACGGAAGTGAGGGGAAAATGTGGCGCTCCGTCTTCGATTCCACTTTCCTAGTGCTCCACCAGCATTGCAAAATATTAGGAGAAGGAGTTGTTCTCTAAAAAGAACCTTTTCAGCCTCTCCTGATAATCTGCTTAGCAAGGACACAAGCTGTTTTTCATTTGTTTCTACTGTAAAAGCAGTCACTGTGAGTCACACCTTACGGAGACTTTCTTGCATGGATTTTTTCAAGAACCCGGTACAAAATGTCCTTTCACTTCCAAAGACAAAGGGAAATAAATAGTGGTCTTTAGTCTCCTTCTAAAGCACATTAAAGATTTTTCACAGCAAAAGACACCAAAGATCTGTTCCTCATCCTTCGAATTCTTTGGATCGCCTAGCATTGGCAAAAACAAATCTCTCAAAAATGAAAGCTGCGCACCAGAACTGAGGAAATTAATCTGAGGTTTTTATAGCCTCCTTTGCTGCTCACAACAAGATTATTAAAGTAGGTTAAAGTAGGTTTTTTTTTTTTTCCTTTTTTATTTCTTGTGCTTACTGTTTGGAATTAGCATAAGCGTTAGAAACTATACAGTCCACAATTAATCTCCTCTCATTTGTTTGTGTTTTTTTTCATTTTTTTAAACACCCGCACAGTACAAGTCTATTCATAATCTGTGCCTCAAAGAATGCCCCATTTAAATGTAAAAATGCACAACAAGACATAACAAGTGGGAGAGTCGTGAACGAGGTGAGAATTACATCGACTGAAGAGGGGAGAAGTTACTACCAAAGAACCTCCATGCGGCTGCAGCAATCCAAGGGCTGGTGATGAGGACTGGAGGAGACTAAAAATTTCCTCTCCTTTCTTTCCCAACCCAACTAGACAAAAAAAAGAGAGAGAGAAAAGCTTACAGAAAAGAAATCACTGCCATTTGATTACAAACAGAATGTACTTTGGGAAGGAAAGGGGGAAATTACAGTTGCTTTAGTAGAGACTCCGGCAGAGTCAGGGGCAAGAAGTACCCGGTCACAGACGTTGAGAGGAAAGGTGGTGTTCTCGGTTTCACCCAGGCCAAGTCCCAGGTGATTGTGAGGCATCCGAAATGCAATCTTTGGAAGACAGGGATTCACATAGACCGCATGCAGAGTATGCTGTAACCAAACGATAGTTTAATTATTATCAATATAGTTATCTACTCTTCTGGAAAACTTCTAAGGAGTTACACCTGGTCTTTCAACAACAGAACCTTCTTCAACATCTTATTTGAAATTCTGTTTAAAATATTACATGGACTAGTAGAAAGAAAATATTTCTCTCTCTTCTTCCACCTGGAGAAAAGTCGCAGACTGGGAAATCTCTGCAGGCAAATGTGATGTCTTTATAGCAATCTCACAATTACCTGTAGAGATTCTACAATCTGGCATCTTCATACACAGTAATTATAAAGCATACAGTTCTTCATCTCCTGCACCTCTGCTGAGTTGAGCTGAATTCAATCCAAATTGCCTAAATAGCATGTAGCTGACTGTAAGCTTTTTTCTTAATAATTTTCATGAGCCAAAAGTTGAAACCAAAAGCATAAAAACTACATAAATTAAGGCACTGGATACTGGAAAACTACTGTTAACGTCTGTATACTAAGGGATGAAGTTATTATAGGTTATATTTCAACTACGAGGGCTTAATATTCCATTAATAGGCTACACCTATCGTTAACTGAACCTGAATCACAACTGGGTTTTCATGGGTGATTAGTTCACGCAGCACTGGATGAGTTTAGCTTTTCTAAAATGATGATGCTTTGAAGAGCTATGTGGTCGATGAATATTCTAAACCCAAGCTTTGGACACAGTGGCAGCAAGAATAAGTCATTTTGAAAAAAAACATCTCTTTTTCAGATAAGGGAATACCTAGCAATGCAGGTCTTCACAAATGGAAAAAAAAGTAACTTTTTTTTTCTCTCTTAAAATGTGCCTAGAACTATTTAATATTTGGGAAGTTTTAGCTCATCTGACTCGTATGACAGTCAACAGATTCATAGCTGGACAAATATTTACAAGGGCTCAGGAAGGCAGCAACTCTTGAATGTTCTTGAAACGTCAAGGCATCCATCCCGCTCAGAAATGCATTCCTAAAAGTTTGTGTGTGCGAAGAACTAATCCTATGCCATCCCTACACACGGCTTTCTTTTCATTGCCATTCTCAGAAAGGTGATGACACTGTGAACCGCACGGTGTAGCAACAGCAAGGCTGTGCAGCTTTAACAGGGCAATGCGGATGATGCAAACGAAGCTCACGAGAAGCCAACTGCACACTTCTCCTCTCAGTGCTTCAGAGTTCACAGAACATTGAACTGAATGGGCCCAGTTCACCTCCCACCGACTGTGTACCAGAATATGTGCCTAAACACTTCAGGAGATAGCCCTCTGGAAAATTCATTCCACCTGAACAAAACTTATACAAAAGCTGGACAGGAGGACAACTTAGCATGAAAGGACATCAACGGTGATGCTGAGCTGTTCACACAGGAAGACAAAGGCAAGCGGGATCACAATTTTTATCTGGGTTGCAAGTCAGATAAAGACTTTGATCTTCTCAGTTAACGTTATCCTCTTATACACCGCTTGTCGCTTTGCAGACCCGTCATACCCGCTTGCAATCCTGCTGAGAAGTCAAATATCTATCTATCTGGGCTGTAAGGATGTCACCTAGGTTTCACTCAGCTTCTGTGCGCACTGGGGAAGCCACGGTGCTGCCTCCTCTGATCTTGCTGGTTTGCCGCTAGCCCCAGGGGAAGGGAGCGGAGAAACCACTGGTGTTTTCACGTGCAGGGGCCCTGTCCCAGAAGGAAGGCACACAAAGCAAACGCTGCTTAAGGAGCAGAACAGACAAGAACACAACATCGAGGCAGGGAAAAGGAAAGCTTCAAGCTCTAATCGCAAAATCCCACAAAATCCAGCTGCTGGGCTCCACCCCCTACTGAAAAGGATGAGTTGCATGTGTTTTAATTCCAAAGTGATTCTCACACTTTTTTTTTTTACTTCCTCATTTTCCATCTCCTCTGTTTTCCCTGTTCACAAGAGATAAATACTCAGTCTGCACAACGGCCTTGCTATGTGACTTTCCAGTTCCCAGCACTTCCCAGAAACCACTATTCTTCAAGTAGAGCTACCACCTTTATTCTAGATTTGCATTTACATAAAGACTGAAATAAAGGTATGAGTTTAATCTATTTTTCTCAAACAAGTGTTAACTGACAAATGATGAGGGCAAGCATGTGCAACTACTGTGATTATGGGTGATAATTGCGCATGCAGGTAGAACTGGCGAGTCAGCATCTGCAAATAAAAATTGTGGTGATATCCTAGAATAGCTCAAAACAATGGCAAAGCCCCATTCATTGCGATACCATGATTGTTTCAACACAAACCTTAAATATTAGTTCTGGGACTGGAGGCAGAATTGCAATTGGAACCAACGCATTTTCCTCAATCAGACCCTTATAAATTAGCCTTACTTTTTATTAAAGCCAACTTGTTCCTGTCTACTGTGTCTTCACAGAGACTGTTTTAATAAGCTATAAAATGTGCTGTGCAATAAAAACATCAGTTACGTTGCATGATTTTAAAAAACTGTACCTGACTATTCCACTCTAATATTTTAAATCCGTCTTCAATTATTTACTCAGCCCAAGCCCTGCAGAGATATCAATACGGTGCCATACGTTTCCAAAAATGCTGTTGATGAATAATATGCCACCTGCCCATCCATTTAGATTCATAAAGAAATGCATCAAAGAGAAGCTACGCTGGCAAATCCAGCCCTGAGAAAGAAATCAAAGCTTCATTCCAAGAACTGACTCAAATCAATGCTAGAATCACTCTAGGCTAATCTAAAATTATACTCCCTTGATTATTTTTATATGATTTTTTTTGTTACTCTTCTGATTAAGAGGCTCTTGCAGTTCATCTTGTATGTTTTAAGTTGCTGACATCATTCTACGTACTTCTTATCTTGTCGTACTGACAGAATTACCTATGCTTTCACATCTCGATCTTCAGAATGCTGCCATTATATTAACTATTTCCATCTACCCATTTATTAGCAAGTATTTTTAAACAAGACATAAAAATTTGTCACCCAGAACTAAAACTATGGAGCTAGTTTGAACCCATCATACCGGTATAGTGGAAAATTAAATATCACATACTAAAAAATCCCTTTTTACAAATAAAAAAGAAAGAAAATTCTTAAACACTTGCCACCAGCAAGGGTAATGTGCAAACTGGTAACTCAACTCTTCTGCAGCTGCACCAAGTGATGACTGCCACCAGCTACTAGACATCGCTTTTCCTCCAGGGCTGCCCAGGTTTCAAATGCTGACTATCTGTTATTTATTGATTATTTTTTTTTAAAGAATGTGTCATTACTTTTAGCAACATGTAGACCTGGAGCACCGCCTACAACTGTGAAAGTAAGCAAAACCTTCACTATGTCTGAACTTTTCATTAGACTTTTTCACTGCAAATTACAATACAAAAAATATTGAGGCTTGATTGATTGATCTTTAAGCTGGAAGTTCTAAACTCTCTTTTAATCAGTCTTACACTCATTTCATAATCTTCTTATATCCATGTAAACAAAAAAAGAAAAAGCTACGTCAAAAGATCATCAAGATTGAAGAGTCAAGCAATGAAAAACTAGAAAGTGCCAGAATTAAGGTTGCCTGTGTGCAATTACTCTGTCCCCTTTGTGCCTTTGCAGTGTGAGATAGATTGTAAATTATAGGATTACGCGCGTTAGAGCAAGATTAACATTCTTTTACCATAACGTTTTTATGCACCATAGAAAAGTGAAAGATACTCCAAATCTTTCAGACACTTGGAACACCTTCTCACTCCTGGAGAAGCTAGGAGGGAGAAAACGGAAAATGCACGGTTACCCTTGGAAAGATATCTAACCTATGCAGGTACTTCCTCTACATAATATTAATCTGTATCTATTTACACCACGTTCTAGTAATGCTTGCCTAAATTCCTGTCTAGCAACTGTCTCCTCCTGCTCCTTTGGAGCCTTTCCTTCCATAGACGTTCTACAAACACACTTTTGGATGCCCAACTGGTTCAAATTAAAGAAATCACAATCTAACGGCCATCCTCCCTCCACCACCGTTTGATTATGATTTCAGTGCCATGTCAAAACTGCATTTGCGTGCAGCTAGCACTGCATACAGGGATGGCAGCAAGAAAAAGGGGCAGGCCAAAAATGACAGAGCAAGAAGAGAGGTTACAAGATTTTAGCCCACGTACTTTTAAGTCTTTTGTCTCCAATGGAAAACAATTTTAAGTACTACAAAAGAAACACAAAGAAATCTGAATTCTCAGTTGTGTTGCCATTCAAGAATCAACAGAAGAGATACGCCTTCTGCCTCTGGTGCCTTCTCCTCCAGCCACAAGTTCTTCCTCCACTTTCACAGATACGCAACAGATGAGAAAGTCTGGTCATGTCTGTATTCGTCTGGAGCTTTGTTCGGGACTTTCTGTATCACCTGATGCCTTCTTTTGTCCAGCAAATACTGTTGAACTGGCTGAGCAAACATAATCAGACCACCTGCCAAGCCTGCCTCTGGTTTGTTCCAGTGGAAGGCTGTTTTTTCTGAGGATTTTGAGAGTCGCTCCCCTGCCAGTATGCTCCAAGGCTGCACTATGCACTGGACCTCTCCTAGAGAAAAATCAACAGCTTTACATCAGCGACGGCACAGGCTGTATTCTGTGGGCCTCACGGTTTTAGTGTGCAAGGTAAGGAAAGCGGCCCAACCTTGCAAAAACATCTGATCCCAACACACTGCCCGTTGCTTGCCGGAGGGCTCGGGCAGGGTACAGATTTCACCAGGAACGGCTGACGCAGCCCTCCTGGTGCAAGGCGCAGCACAGCCCCCACTGACATGCTGGGGGGGGTAGGGTGGCCCTGGGTTTCTTTAACATACTATGAGCAGAGTATCGCCCCCAGAACCTGCAGGGGAAAAAAGCAGCTGGCTCTCCTCGCTGCAATATTCTGCTGTTGCAGTAAATTACGATGAAACCTAAAGTGAATGATCTTGCTTATCACCTGCTGTAGGTAATCAGCTCAAATAAACAAGCTTATATTTTACTTCACCCCTCTGAAAACATTCTTACAGCTTTTTTTTCAGAACAATCTCTCAATATCTACTTTTCTACCTATAATTTCATCAAATGTCTCCAGTACCTCCAACTTCTTTTTTGATTCTTGTCTGTTCTTGTGTGCAGTTCTGGCATTTCATTTCTAAACGTGAGAGATTTACTGCCACAGCTCCATAATGACCAAACACAAAAGCAGGATTTGGTTACAGTTCTCTGCTCAGTTGTTCTACCCTGGTTTGAAAGCACTGAGCAGTAGAGTTACAGGAGCATAAAAAAGAGGTTAAGTGTAAGGAGTTGAGAAACATGCACATCATTTTTAGGTGCTTTAAATAAATGGGTTTTGTTCAGCGGTTAGAGAGTTCCCTTGAATTTGTATTTTATTGTATTGTCTATTACACAAGAGAAGCCAAACACGCCGAGGCTGAACCAGAAAGAACAAGTCTGCTTTATCAGCTTTCATGCAGATTGGGGCATGCCAGAGATCACCGAATAAACTAGGTCTCAGTTCAACAAATGGAGTTGCTTAATAATACTTCTCTCAGAGAAGATGCACAGAGACCCTAAATGTTTTAATGACAGATCTTCACAGCACCAGGTGTTGTCTGTGGAATTATGCCATTTTCTCCTATGTAGGACGTTCAGGGAAGAAACTTAGCTGACATGAATCCACTTGCAGGCCTAACCTGGACGGCTGTGAATTGGCTTAATCTCAGCTGGCAACTGTGAGCAGTTAATAACTCCCTCACAGTGGTATCTGGGATTATGCTAAACACAGCAATTTCTTTGCTTTTACGGATTAGTAGACCTGCATGGCACCTAAATTCCAGAACCAAGACATGCTATTGCCGTACACAAAATCCAAGCGCACCATGCACACAAGATTAACCTCACGGTTTATTCCAACCATTAAGTACGCCGAACTCCAGACCTTGCCTTGGTAACTCCGACCCTTCCCAGCTTTACTGGTGCAGCATCCTGCGGCAGCAGAATAATCCCTGTCTTAATGGGGTTAACACATTTTCCTGACACCACATCTCATTTCAGTCCCCACTGAAAATGTTACTTGTAAAACTACCTTCTGAAAACTTTGGTCTAGCATCGAACTGTAGGGCAGATGATGGCTTTTCTGTGTTTAATCCTTCACATCTGAGTTTTTTAAGATAAAGTTGTGTCCAGACTTTTCACTTCATCCCTGTCTTGTCACTAGTTCAAAGATTAGTGTTCCACCATAACCACCATCTACACTGAATTTTCCATTACCCAAAACAATTGCAGTCCATTTTTCCCACATTTATGACCTCGGTGATGTCCCAACTCAAACCAGTCAGGATTCTTGTAACTTTTTTAAAGTTGAAGTTCGCGTGCTGAAGAGGACCAAAATGATTACCTACCATTTCAAGAAACACAGCTGTCATATCTATGCCCATATTTATGGTACCAAGCATTAATGCAATGTTTGGAAAATGAGGTGTACAATCTACCTTTACGTAGCTCTCATTTAGCTCTTACTCACCTTTAAAATGAAGTTAGAAGTACCATTATAAATAAGTAAATTCAAGCCCTATCTTCAGTCTCTAATTCCACCCCATTAATTTAAGAAATCATCACAGTCTTAGGATAAAGTCATCACTGACTCTGTCTGGATACCAAAGATCATTAGAGTGAGCTAGCTACCAAGTAATCAAACACAAATCCTGGCATGCTGAAGCATATATTCAGCATTATGGACAGCAGAGACCCTTCCTTGCTACCAAACGCCATTCACATATAATTCTCCTAAACTGTCAAGCAAATACGCCAGCTCCTTAGCCGTAATTGTAATATTGCTATTCACATTTGCAGTGCTTGCAACTCCGTTACTTACAGCACAATCCAAAGGTGCAGAAATCAAGGCAAGATTCCCATTAACATTAGGTGGCTTTAGATCAACCTCTGGATAGCCAGCAGAAAGGAATACTATACAGCCAGCGCACAGAAAATAGTTATATTCATTTCACCACGGTTCTATGGCTGAAAGCTCCGGATGGACAATCCTTAGAGATATCTCCCTAAATTTTATTTACGTGTGAGGTCCCAGGGAGCATCTGTGGTCTGCCGAAAACTATTCATGTCACATTAAGGATCAAAGGAACCCGATAAAAGATGGCTCACTCCGATGTACAGAAGTTGGTGCTCAGCAAAAAAAGGCATGACACAAGTTCTTTTCAGTCCTGCAAAATTTCAGAAGAAAATCATTCTGAGATAAAAGTGCACTATCCGAAACAGTCCTGGTAAAGCGATGCTATTTCTGCCTCAGTAACTACTAACAAAAATACCACCAAAAAAATACTAACAAAAAACACTGATGTAAAAGTGTAGTTTGTCCATGATGTTTATATGGACTTAGTTACCACTTTCATTAGTCATCAGACGTCACCTGGCATGGTTTGTTTTCCCCTGGAAAATGTTCTTTAAAATGTTCTTTAAAGCATTTTTCTTCAAGTTCAAGTTAATGAAAATATCTAGATCGCTGTGGGACACAGACTACAGAATATTTTAAAAGAAAGACCTAATAGACTGCATGGCATTTGTGCCATGGAAGCACTAACAAAATGAGTCACCCACTTACATACGGCTTGCAAAAGTGTTGTAGAATTTCTAAAGATGAGCGTGTGCTCCAGTCATACACTTGCAACTGGAGCTATAGACTGACGCTCTTAACAGTTGACATGAACAGATTGTAATCTGAAGATTCATTTCAGGTTCACCTTGCCGATTCTTACAGATAAATGTACAGATACAGAGTATTAGAAAAAAATAACAAAACATCCACTGGCCAAACACAGGTTTTTGCCAAATGTTGGAACGCTGTCCAATCCGGCCTAATTTTCAGCCTTGAAACTCACGAGACCCTGATTTTAATTAGAAACTTTATTTTTAAATACATCTTAGAACTGATCTATGGTGTGACTAAGCATCAGACCCACTCTGAACTGGACAGTGTGGGAACAGTTTGCAGAGCAGGGACATCGCCTCTGTTCAGGGCCAGTGCGGCACGTTACAGGGAGCTCTACCCCGGATCTGCACATCAGCACGCACCAGCCGAAACAGTGCTGTGCCCAGCCACGCACAGCCTTCCTCCTCCAGCTCCCCTCGGAAACGCCAGGGAGCACTGAACCTCGGTCTGCTGGTTAGACGTGGCCGGGGCACCTCTGCGGAGCAGAGCAAATTCATTAATTAGTTACAGTCAGACACATTGCAGATTAGTCCTTTTTAGGCCTGTACCAGACAGACAAAACTATCTCCAACTATCTCCAAAGCCATTGACCGCATTCTTTCAAAGAGAAGTGGGTGAAAGCACAAATTGTGATGTCTGAGGACTGTGATGACCATATTCTGCCTCTGTTGTGTGTGTTATTTGCTCTCAGCACAGTAAGATCTACACTAAATGGACAGACAGACATACCTGGCACATCCTCATCCAGTGGAAACATAGAGGCTAGCTGTCAAAACGTAGGTCTGAAATCAGATTATTCTTTTCAAATGTAGTGGTTTTTCTAGATCCAAAAAATATGTGAGAAATAGGACAGTACCATTAGGTCTGTAGTTCTCATTGCCAAAACGTTGCACGCAGAAAGCCCATACGCGCTGACATAAAGTTGTAGTTTCTCATGAATTTCCCAACTCAAACACTTACTGAATTTGCAGACTCGCCCTGCTGCAAGCCTACATCATTTCCTGCATTTTTGAGAAGCAGAACACTTGCTGACTAACTTGTGTTAAACTAGCCAATCAACAAACAAGAGTTTTCAATAAAGTAAAACTTGCATAAGATGTATAACGCTCTCTAGCAGTGCTACCTAGAGTGAGCCTTGGTAATATTTATTCTTAGTAATTCCTAGGTAAAAGAAAGGTAAAACATCCTAAAAAACTGGGTGGTGCAATTAAGCATTTTTCTTTTTCTCCTAGTACGCTGGCCTTCTTAAGCCTCAACATTTGAAGTTTAACATTTTTTTAAAAAGACATTAAATGGGGACACTGCAACTGAAAAAATTAGGACATAACCAAAACAACTGCAGAGTTTTTGATGTCGCAGATACTGCATCAGGAACTGATTGGATAATAATCAGTCACCATCAGTTCCTAATGCATTGCCTTCAGCATCTAAACAAGCATCTATGAGTTTCTAACATGAACAGCAGCAATATTGTCATGTTTACATGTTTGCTAAATGCCCACCCACCAAAAATGTGACGGCTCTCTCACAAATCCACAGTATTAGCTTTAGAGGGAACTCTAAAGGTATTAGTGCTGTTCCGTGGGACACCTCACTCCCTCCCAGACTGGGGGAGTGCAGTTAGAACCGGATTGGGAGAAAAAACTGAAGGAAAAGAGGTGTTCTTGCCTGAGGTGGTTACCTCAACAATGTCCCTCTCTTCATAAAGATTTGCAAGGCAGACCTAAAATATAAAGGCAGTGATAATGACAGTAGTCTCTTACATGGCACCTTATTTCAAAGTATTGCAAAATTATTTACGATCTGGTTTATATTGTTATAATATATGCACAAAACCCACACATACTGATTTATATGTACATATCTATGAGACCAAGTGAAAAAGTAGAGAGAGCGCAATCTTTTCGTCACTGATGGAACAGAAGCCACACTGAACTGGAACACAACGGTTTACTCAGGAACTGAATGAAGCATATCCAATTTTAATTGCATATGACGTCTGGGTAAGTAGAAGGCCACTTATAAAATATTGACCGATCTTTGCCTCTCTTTGGGTTCTTGCATCTCCAGAAGTTATTTGAGCCTTGATTTAGACCTCACCTGAAGAGCACAGCCCTCAGCAACGCAATTGCTATTAATACCACAATTTCTTAGCTGAGCACTGGTTCAGAGCAAAGCATCTGGACCCTCCAGGACATTCATGGCTATGTTGGAGGGCACATATCTCTATTATGAACACATCTCATCCCATGTGAATTTGTGATCACTGATCTACAGCAGAAATCCGGTTAAACCGAAGCAGGAAGATGTACAGCAGTACATCAGAACTTCCTTCCTTAATTGCTGAAAAAGATAACCTGGCAAATCCTACCTGCACTCTGAGAGAAAGAACATCACCTCCACAGTTCTCTGCAGGGCAAGTGGATGGCTACGAACTTAACGTGACATAACAGAGTCAACTGACATTGTTTTATTCATTATTCTTATTCAGGCCTGTAGCTCAAAACCTTTAAATGCAACCTCCTGGCTGCCTCCTCATGAGTTTTATCCATTTCTTCTACACAGATATCAGTCTGCCCACAAACTTTGAATAAGAACAGGGATCTGGAACCCATCTCCATCCCACAAATTGTCGGCATTTTTTTAACCAAAGGTGTGTTTCATTATGTTACATTGGTAGGAAGCAAAATCTATATTCAAATCCTCAATCCAGAGTCCGCATATTCGGAGATGAGAAGTGCTGGCACAGGCCCACGGGTTAAATCCTCGGAGAGAACCATTCCACTGAGAAAGAAATTTGCATAGCACAGAAGCAGTGTAAAGGTGCCGCCGTACATGCAGAGACACGGAGTGCCTCCCAAAAGGCAGGAAACATGGCTTGTGGCAAGAGTAATTTTAGGAATAAGAAGCCTGAGTAAGCAGATGTCTGCAAGGTCAGAAAGGAAAGTGCCAGCTTCACAACACTGCAGTTTACGCAGTGACACAGAACTTATTCCAGCCCCTCTGGGGAATCAACACCACCTGTGTTGATTTTTTTTGTGTGATCAGATTAAACTGTGACCTACAATCTCCTCCTTTCGTGCAGATCCCAGATTCCTGCACATGGAGATCCACGCTGTCTCCAGCTGGCACTAAGGTTCTGAAGGAACAGGCTGAAGGAAACCGAGGTAGTTTTCTTAGCCCTTTTTCTTTCCCTTCCTGGGAAAATATTTCAAGCCTACCGAGACTTAGAAACACTGGTCTTTCACTTATTTTTTTCCCTATTGTCTGTCTTTTTAAAACCACTTGTATTCAAGGGGAAATACACTAAACATTTTTATTTTTACTTTATTTATTTTGACCTTTCTTAGTGCCAAAAATGTATCCAGCACATCATGCATCTGTGTATGCATAGTTCCACAGGCCAAGCATACACAAAATGTGAGGCATAACTGCTGCAGAAAGGAGCTAGTGATAAAGGGATGGAATAATTAAGAGTTATATATGTGTTAAGGAGAAGAGAAGAGAAAGAGAAGAGAAAGAGAAGAGAAAGAGAAGAGAAAGAGAAGAGAAAGAGAAGAGAAAGAGAAGAGAAAGAGAAGAGAAAGAGAAGAGAAAGAGAAGAGAAAGAGAAGAGAAAGAGAAGAGAAAGAGAAGAGAAGAGAAGAGAAGAGAAGAGAAAGAGAAGAGAAGAGAAGAGAAGAGAAGAGAAGAGAAGAGAAGAGAAGAGAAGAGAAGAGAAGAGAAGAGAAGAGAAGAGAAGAGAGAAGAGAAAAGAGAAGAGAGAAGAGAGAAGAGAGAAGAGAGAAGAGAGAAGAGAAAAGAGAAGAGAGAAGAGAGAAGAGAAAAGAGAAGAGAAGAGAAGAGAGAAGAGAAGAGAAAAGAGAAGAGAAGAGAAAAGAGAAAAGAGAAGAGAAAAGAGAAAAGAGAAGAGAAAAGAGAAAAGAGAAGAGAAAAGAGAAAAGAGAAGAGAAAAGAGAAGAGAAAAGAGAAGAGAAGAGAAAAGAGAAGAGAAGAGAAGAGAAGAGAGAAGAGAGGAGAGAAGAGAAGAGAGAAGAGAAGAGAGAAGAGAAGAGAGAAGAGAAGAGAGAAGAGAAGAGAGAAGAGAAGAGAAAAGAGAAGAGAAAAGAGAAGAGAAAAGAGAAGAGAAAAGAGAAGAGAAAAGAGAAGAGAAGAGAAGAGAAGAGAAGAGAAGAGAAGAGAAGAGAAGAGAAGAGAAGAGAAGAGAAGAGAAGAGAAGAGAAGAGAAGAGAAGAGAAGAGAAGAGAAGGAATGGGTCCCATTCATTACACTCATTGATTCCACAAGCTCATATCTACTCCTGCAGGAGACACTCTAACCTGGGCAGCCAGCAATGTGTGGACAAGGGAGCAGAAGCGATCCTATACCACACATATATGCAGAATTACATGACAGATACCGGTCTAGGTGTGGTGGCAATTTTAGCCAGCTTCCCCACGTCCATACACCAAAGAGCACGGACTTATTAGAGAAGTTAAAAAGAATCAAGCTCTGTGCAATTAGTATTGCCTGGTGCCACTCACACTCCGACCTCCCGGCATGCAGTTACAATCCTCTCTTCCCAAAGCCCAAGTCTCCCATGTAGAGAGAGGCCACGCCAACCCTAACCAATAAGAGTACATCCTTCTCAGCAATTTACAGCCATAAAGCATACAGTTAGTTCTCTTAGTTCTATAGGAGCCATTTTACTTTCCTTTGGGGTATCTTTCACAAAACTTCTTTTTTTCAAAATGAGCATTAACCTTAGGTTTTGCTAAATGTGAATGCCCTCGATGAACTTAACATATAGCAACAAAGGAGGGAATGACGGAGAAAAAGAGAGAGAGCGCACTCTTACAACAAAAGCTACAAAACTTATTACTACTTTTAGGTTTTATTTTAATTTACTAGACTTCAAGGTGACTATATCCCTTGACAGTAGTTCTGAAGTGCTCTGAAATCCAGTGCTTTGGGCCTGATAAGATATATCAAGTTACCCGTGGAGTGCAACATGCAGTTATCTATGCTCAAGACTTCCCAGTACCAGGGAGTGGGACGGCAGATCTGGACCCTTGCTTTAGACCCAATTAACCACCAAGGAATTAGCACGGTATTGCAGGTATCATCAGATCCCCATCAGCCTAAACAGAAATGCCGTGACAGAGCAAATGGGTGGGAAGACTGAAGGGAGCTGATGTCACTGAGCCCACAGTGTAATCTAATTCTAGATTGTTTAGGCCTCCCATCTCTCATCCTCTTCTTCTCTTCCTGTTTCTAGGAAAGAAAATAGCCTCCACCCTGCTAATGATCCCTCAGGGGAGGCAGCGTCAAGAGGCAACACTTGCTGGAGCAGAGAAAAGCCACGGCTGCTGCTGTTGCAGCACACAGCATCAGGCTAAGAGCATCCGCAGCCTACAGATATCAACTAATCTAAGCGGGGGAAGGAAGGCTCCCCCCATGGGAACTCAGCTGATTCAGGGAGGGAGGGGAACAGATTTTCAGTGAAAACAAATCACCGAGCTTCCCAGAACCCCAATGTCTGTGCATTCTCTAGAGGGGATTTGCAGAAAGACAGGAACAAACATACTCAAGCAGAAAGACACATAGCTGGAAACATCACTTGAACATGATATTTCACAGTGAAAACATAGGGCAGAGGGCTTCGGAAGGTCTCGCTCCACATCCCCACCAGCAGGCAGCGATGGGACCCTCTTGCTTTGCTTTTTCTTAACTTCTTTGCCTCCTTTCTCCCAGCTGAATGCTTACGGCCAGCTTCCGAGCTCCCTTGCGGAAGCCGCTGGAAACAGGTAAGGAGGCAAAAAGGGATCATTTACTCGTCCATGACTTTTTTTTCTCCCCTTTCACACTTCTGTCGCAGTTCAGCTACTGTCTAATCATCCTGCAGCGACAGCCACAAAAAATGGCATTGACTGTATTTCTCCTCACTTACCTTTTTCTCACTGCCAAGAGAGTATCCAGTAATTTTTGCCCTGGAAAACCTTTGTCATCTCAGAGGGAAAGTAACCCTTCCATTACTCCTTCCCACTCCCTGCTTCACCCTCTGCCAGAGGACAGTGTGCAAATGCAATGCTCCTCCAGGTTTAACCACAGAGCACCACTTTCATTTATGACAGGTATGACCTGGGAGAAAAATGAAGAGGGAAGAAGAAGGAAGGATTTGATAAGCCAGTAATTAAATACTAATATGTTGAATCTCCCACACTGCTCTCACTGCTTTTGAAGGCAATAAAATTTGCACTGGGATTTCCTATGAACCTCTATACATACAAAAAATTATCTGAGGCAGGCATTCCCTACAATAAAAATTATCATAATGGTGTCAGACCAAAGATCCATCTAATTCACCTCGGCAGTAACTAAAACAAGGTGCAGGAACAAGGTAAACATAGTGATGCTTTCCCAAATGCTCTTCCAGGCTCCAACAATTTGCGGCTCATGAACTCCCCAAAGCATACGTGCCCATGCATTTAGTATTTATTTTTCATAAACCTGTCCTCTATCCCCTCGCACCCACAGAAGCTGCAGCATCCGTAATAGCTGAGGCAAGGAGTTCCACAGTTTAACTGCACGTTGTAATGAAGAAGCACTTCTTTTTGTACCTCTGCCCAGTAGAGTTCCTTCAAGCTTTACCTTGTTTGAAAATCTGGCAGCGGAGTATGCATATGAAAAACAGTGGTTGTTCCTAAAAATTGGTGTAAATTTTACCACACTATTCCACAATTCCTGCTGGAAATGGGAAGAAGAGCTAAGAAACAAAAAAACATAGGGGGGGAAAAAACCCACTAAACAATAAGCAAAGAAAACAAGGTGACCGTGGTGAAACAGGTCATTGTATCAACAAAGAGAATCTGTAATTCCCACTTTAAGGACACAAAGAAGTGTTCCAGAGCAGTTTACACATCTTTTGAATTTCTGCCCAAGTATCTCAGCAAGTAAAAAGATGCTTTAAATGACAGGCCCCCCTCTCTCCTGACTGCATACTTGGAGATGTTTAGATGCCATATTTATTCCATCAGGCTCATGAAATAAGTTACACCCAAGAAACGTGCTCCAGAGATGCCCATTTCAGACAGCAGGGTATGAGTAACTAGCACGGAGGTCTACAGTCTCCCCAGTTTTGGTTAATCCACCTCCCACTCGGACCATATCTCAGCACAGACAGGGGAGGTGCACAAAGCTGTCCACCCTTTTGGATGACTCCATAGCCCTGATGGAGCAAGAGCTTGGGGCACACGCTGCAGTTAGCCACCCACACAGATAGGTTAATGTACTTTTTGATGATTCATAAACCCAGATCTAACAGCAGAATCGAGCCTTTTGTTCATTATTTTGGAATGAAACATCAGCTAACATTTTTTACAGATGACTGTCAAGGCAAAATCCTGGACTGACGAGTCCTGCTTATCTGAAATGATTTTCAGCTACACCCTTTAAGGCAAAGCCGTGTCTATTAAAAGAAATAAAGCAAATCCCAGAATCATAATCCTGGAACAGTCCGCTGTGTACTGTACTCCGTGCGGTCCATTATGTCTAAATTTTGCAGAGATCCTCTGGACAGCAAATGCTATTACTGTGCTACATAATCCCTACTCACTGAGGACTAGTTAAGGATGGATTTGTATAGTCTTAACTGTAAATTCTTCTGCTTTTGGGTGTTCTTGCTGAGTCTTTAATAACATAGCTTTGAAGTTTAATTAATCTCTTAACAGTTGCAACCATTATACTTGAGATATATACAGGACAAGTAATAAGCTTGTAAAGTCACAGTTAACTTTAATCAAAAAAGGGAAAACATGAGGAAAGTTTTATTCACCAATAGCTTTCACAAAATTAACTTTAGTGTCATGCACATCAAGTCCAATTTTCAAATCACTGGAGATCTGCCCTCTCGCTGCTTCCAGCAAATTCTATTCAATCACTAATTATGAAAGAGAGGAAGAGCTGCCAATCAAAGAGGAAGGCATAAGAAGATTCACAACTGCCAGTTAACTTTACTACTAAGATAATGGAAAAAACATGTGCAGAGCAGCCACCCAGAAGATGACTGCCCACAACATTTTTAAGAGAGAGTTACATCAGAAGAGAAGATGGCCACAGAAGATTGCACTGGCACACAGCTCAACTAATCTAACGCACTGAGCTAGAACAAGAAGGACTATGGACACAGAAAAACTGCTCTGACATAAAAGATGTATTGCCACATTCCCTTTTTCAGACAAAGGGGAAAGATTAACAACCTACGTGTCAGCTAACAGAGGACAGATCTTTATGAGGGAACCATTTCCAGGATATTTTACATGATCGATCATTTTCTTTGACCTCCCCACAATACTGTGATACCCTTGAAGCTACGCTGCTCCTATTTGCAAAAAGAACATAAAGGAAGACACTGGAAATACAGATCCAATTAGCAATCTCTTTTTCTGTCTTTCCTGTTGTTTGCCTGGTGACACAGACACAGTTTTAGGTAACAACGTACATAGAATATTGCACGTATGTGCAAGTACATAACCCAAATAGCCCCCTTGCACAGTTGGCAACGCGAAGTGTAAACTCACTGTGGCATGCGCTTCACGTAGTCAACAATAAATACAAAACTACACATTTAGACTCCAGTTCTGCAACTGCGTTTTCTCAGGCACACACCTATGTTCAGACAGCATCATTTGCACAGTAAGCACATATTAGCAAAGAGCACTACAGGATTTACCTTCTCTACAATATTTAGTAAGATAAAGGAAACAAATTTTTATAACATAGGACATGGATTTTTCTTGGGCACAGCAGGTGCTGACAGATGGAGAGAGACATACCATCACAGCACTTCTGCGTTTGAAGTAGCAGGTTCAAGAATGGTATTCCATGTCACAAAAGGGATGGTAACCGGCTCAAAAGCCTTGGCCTCTAGAAGGTTTTTTCAGATATAAATAATATCATCTCATTTTGATCAATTTTTCTTAAACTTTGATAAAGTTCTTTTTTTCTTCTGCCATTTTCCAATCTATTCTGGCAGCCTAATTATTTCTATATATATGTAACACATTCCACATCCATTTATATTATACATGAACACTTATGTATATAACTACACAGAAGAAAAATAATGTTGAAAGAATGTTGAAGTTGTGAAGTCCAGACTCCAAATGTCATAAAGTGGCAAGATTCAACTTACACATTTTTACACACTTACAAAAAGAGTTGTTTCTACCTCTTAATGGTGTCTACAGAATATGAAGGGAATGGACATCAGGATTATGTAGGATCCTTTGATCCAAACTGCCGCTGTAATACAATGCATGCTGTCCCAAAGAGAAGTTCACCATCTTTATATTTCATTTGCTAGAGATTCTTCAAATGTCAGATACGATAAGGAAACTGGAATGTTACTTCTTTCTAAATGCAGTACTGCAGTTCATAGGGAACTTCTAAATTCTGTGAGACAAAACATTAGGGTAAGACATGTTTTTGCCCAATTTACCCTAACTTTGTAAAACTAAAAATCCCCCTCTTTGCCACCTGAATACAGCATGTCTGGTCTCTCACCAGAGGAAAACTTTCTGCCAAAAGCTACACACTTTTGTCATCTAAATCTTTCTGTAGAAAACTCACAGAATTCATACTTTCATTCATGGATAACTTGACTTTTATATTTCCAATCTTCCTTCACATCAAGACATTAGAAAGAGGTTTCCAAACTTGCCAGTTGTGAGGCAGAATTTATTATCTCCACGAATCATTAATTTTAGGTTCCAATAAGAGTACAAGGTCATTTAATGATGTGATAGATTACATCCCATCCCTGAAGTCTGAGGATCACGAGTGGCGTCTCCTCTGCTAAGTCAACAGGGACACTCCCAAAAACATTCTGCCCAGAGACCACCAGGTTTACAAACTCTGCTAAGAAACCATCCGCACTGCAACTTCGCCAAGTCCTGCTTATGCACTGTGCTGGCTGAGATTGTAACCACCAGCTGTTTGTGCCAAAGTCCTTTACGTAGATGCACAACTGGAACTTGTACATTACATGTAGAAAACAGCTAAGGCTCACGGAACTCCAAAACATTTCTAGTTTGACCAGTGTGGCCAGGAGGGTTGTAATTTCTGTGAATCCAGTATCTGGGGTTCTTGGAATTTACCAGCCCTGCTGGCGAAGCAGTCATGTCTTGTAACTTCCATGTGGGCAGGAATGAGGTTCAAGGAACTTACAAGCTCCCCAGGGCAGCTGGAGGAACTTGCAAATTCAGTTAGACAGATACCTAGTGTTTGTGGAAGTTTGCCAAGCCTTTTCATAAAACAAATCACAGCTCATGACGCTTACAGTTTTTTCCCTGTTGGAACTAACAGCGAGGTCCACTGCAGAGGTTATGCTCCCCACTGAATGCCTGAACGAGAATGTGCCATTGCTGGGAAGCCAAATTATATTCTTGGCTCTGTATCTACGGGACAATATGAACTTCCTTAGAGATTCAATGGCTGCAGCTTCTACCATATGCCTGAAGGATACTGTAAATGATGTTCTCATGCAAATTAATCTCCACAGGTAGTCTGGTGAAGATATAATCTGTATCAAGTATCTCACACAAAGTAAAACAGGCATCAGAGAAGCCGGCAACTACTTCAGGCTCCAGCCTCAGTGCAGTTCTGAAAGGTTTGATGAAAGCCCCATTCAGCTACTTGTTCTTTCAGCTTTCTCCAAAACCGCTTTGCGTAGCTTAGCACAGAGAAGTCTCTACAGAACCCATGGAGACAAATACAGGAGATGCTACCAGAAAGGCCCTTGCACGGCTGCCTGTGCTGTGTGTGTGTGTCTATCCATGTATGCATGTGCTTTTCAGAATGCGTACATGTGTGTTCGTGGGTCTGTCCATACTTCCAGGACTTCTGCACCCAGAGAAATTGCTGCTTGCCTTCTAAGAAGCATTGCATTCATTAAGTGGAAAACAAAAGAGGCTGCAGGAGACATCAACAGGAGGAAGATGTACCTGATAAGCACGGATAGAGGAAAACCTGATTCGTCAACACTCCTTAGACTCTGCTTATTACATTCACTTCCCTGGGCAGAAGTCTTTTGAAGACTGCACAGGCAGTAAACAATGATTAAAACTGTGTGCGATCAGTATTATCTTCACCTCTTCTTTTATCCACACTGATATTAATACACACAAAGAAACTTTTTAACACGAGCCTTTCATATCCTTCTCTGTGTCTCACTCTTCCCCCACATGTATCCATGTGTCCATTGCCATCTCAAAAAATACAGTGGAGTAATGCAGCCACTCCCAGATTCCCTTGCAGTGTATTCTTTCTAAATCTGAAAAAGCCTGTTATTCCCGGAACCTGAACCTTAAGACAAATCATTGCATTTAGGATTCCTACTCTTGCCAGGTTCGGATTTTTTTCCTGAATTAATCTTACCCAACTTTCTGTTTAACCAAATTGAAACAGAAACCACATTTTGCACAGAAGATGAAGACAGAGCAGCAACTTCAGAAAATACCATACCAGGACAGAAAAGTTCAACCCTCACTAACCAGTCTTGCTCTTCCTAACGTCACAAAGGAAAGACACCTTTGCAGTCATTACAGAAACCCACATGCTTTTCCAAATAACTGTAATTGCTTTGACAAGGCAACAAATGAAGCCTCACCAAGGACAATAATGTTTGTATGTAACAGCTTGCTACATCACTTCTGTAACTTACTCTGATTCTTTTCTCTTTCATGCAATTTTAAAGAAGTAAACTGACTTAAGGGGGGTAGTTATTACCACAGTTTAAACAAGCTGAAAATTAGTTTAATTTTATGTATTATGTTAGAATATGCTGGCACTCTCCATAAAGACATTATCTTCCTTTTTAAGGTGAGTCTATTCAGAGGATTTGTAATTTTGGCTCATTTCATCCATGAGGTTCCTTTCTTCATGAACCAGTGCACAAGACTATGCAAATGAGAACTGAAGAGGACTGATGTAGTATTCAGTAAAGAGTTCTTTCATCTAGCAGAGAATAACCTTGGTAAAAGCCATGAATTTCAACAAGTTCCAGACTAGGGCAAGTTCAGCTATGAAGCTACATCCCAGTTTCACAGATGATCTCTCTTCCCCAAATGAACTGAAGCAAATGTCCAAATCCAAACTCCTTTACTACATCGAGAATTTTTGGAACAAGCTCTGGATACAAAGTCTGTGGAGCTCTTCTGTACATCATATGGTATGAAAATTGTGAAAGACCACCTCCCCAGAGGGTACTATGCCTGTGCTCTATGTTCCATCTTCTCCACTGCTGGTTTGACATTTGAACTATAACTGTAGAATCCCTTCAAAAACATTTGCACATTTTTGCTTGCCTTCCAGCAAACATTCCGCTTTTCAACCACTGCAAGCATCGGAGACACACCTCATACTGCCATTTTGCCACTAGAGGGCAGCTCTATATTTCTAGATCTTTTTCGTTATCTCAAAGAGGAATTAATTTCATTGCATTCCTGAACAATGGATCCACAACCTATAACTTCGGCTCAAGAATCTTATGAAAGCCCCCTTTGTTTTAAAGCAAAACACAGTGGTTGCCATTTAATTCACCAGTTTATCGTGCATTTATCTTTGAGAGGTATGCAGTACCCCTGTATGCAGATTTCAGAAGGGACTATGGTGAGTTGGCTTTTTAATGGAGAGCACCATTGAGGAAACATCTCTTTACTTTGCCAGGGTGCTGTTTGTTTCCATGGTGCATTCCCAATCTCATAGGCTTATGGTATTTCTGCTGCTTGTAAGGCCATATGCTTTAAAGAGCAACAATAGCAATTTATTGAAAACCATGTTTCTAAAGGTCAGCACTCTTTTAATGTGCACGTTTACATAAAACCACAAATCTATGTTAAGCAATTTTCACCTGAAAACAACTGGCTGGTTCAAGTTCTGTCATTTTATTCCCTCCCTTTTTTTTTTCTGCTATCAAGTACCCTATCATCAGGATAAATCTCCACCAATGTTAGACCATGCCTTCCAATCAACGTTTGCATTTACATTTGCTTGTTTGTACGTTCTCCCTGCTAAGGCTCACCCATCAGCCAACAACTGGTTGCTGTCAATCGGATCACCAGAGCTCTGCCAGATGGGGAGCGCAGCCCCACTTACCCCATACTCCGCTGCATTCCTTGTCAAGCTGCAGGAGATGGCAGGCTCCACGGCAACTTCACACGTAGTTTGAAGCAATGTCTGATTTCCACGGGGCCCTAGACACAGATCTGCATGGACATAAACCAAAAGCATCCTTCAAATAAGCCTCACAGAGGTTTTGCCATCCCATCCTGTTCTTTTTAAATGACCAAACAGACAGTGCAACATGTTACCACATCTCTCATTCCCTTTAACTGAGAAGTTCCCCTAATTCTGGGGAGCTGCAAGGATTACTGGGGCTTTGAAGCCAGCTGTTAGTATTATGCCACCATCATCAAAGGAAGCATGGATTGAATTCCCAGCCTCATTCAGGGACCTAGTCCCTCTTCTGATCCTGTCTGCAACACACCTCACACTGCCGTGTGGCACTTGGTGCAATGGAAAAGGGAAATTTTTCTAGGACTACCATATTAAATTACCATGAGAACACTCCACTAATAATAATATGCTGTACGAGTTTCTTTTCCTATTAGAAGCCCTATAAGTCAAGCCCTACAACTGAACACTGGATATCTTCCAACCATGAATGGAAAAACAGACTGACACAAAAGTTCATTTTGAAAGACACCAGAGGGGTCACTTCCAGATTAGGCCAGATTGAATTTTCCTCACATTTTGTGAAACTCTTCAGGAGATTTGTCATGGCATACCACAGTTCTCCAGATAAAAAAGCAAAACGTACTGTATAGAGCTTGCAGATGCAAGAGTTGAACACTTCTTTTTAGAAAACACCAACCTACAATAACAAATCTTTTTGCTATTCACAAGAGAATCATTGAGTATTGCAAAACTTGATAATTACTGATTCATGACAGATTTAGGAAAAACATCAGCTTAAGTAATCAGGTCAGGGCACTGCTGTTGACCACAGTATTGGCAAAAGAAACAGTTTCTTTCCTCATATCTTTCATCAAAGTTTAACATTTCACAGTATTTAACTTTTAGCACTTCATTGGTCCAGACCAGTAAACAACCGATAGCTTGAGAACTAGAAGTTAAATTTTGAGCAAACACCTCTATTTAGTATTATCTCATAATTCACTTACACTGTTCCCATACTTTTAAATTCAAGTTAGTAAAATTAGTGAGGATCCCTAATAGTTGTAAAAGAATTTTTTACTGCTGTTAATATAATCCACAAGATGATTAAACCCTTACACTGCCCATCACAAAAGGTATGCCGTGTCACATATTGCCAACTGGGAATAAAGATTTCATTCAGATCTCAAGGTGGACAAAAAACAAACCTACTTTTTTGTGAAGGAAATGTATGTTTGATCTTCATTTCCTCCTGGAAAGCAAAGGAGGGAAAGTCAAGAGCTTCTCTCTAATAAAGATTACTGCAGATAAATCTTCCACTTTCTTCCATGCCTCCATGATATTTTTTGCCTAACACTGGGGAATCATTCTGAAAAGGCAGCAGTGCAGTGAAAGAAGGTCTTCTGACTCTAAATGAAGTATTGTAATAGCTCCTATTTACCTTCCTAAGACACACACTTAAAAAAAAAAAAATCTCCTAAAACTGAGAAACTGTTAATCCACCCCAAGTAAATATTTGTTATGCTGGAGAGAAGATATTATCCTGACCACTTCACCTAACTATGCAATATGTGACTTACACAACAAAGTGTGCTTTAGCAATTTAAACCCAGCCCACAGGGGCCAACTTTTAAACATCACAACTTGCTATGCTTCAGGCCTACATCACAGATACATTTCCTGCATTATAGAAGGCTTTTACTAAATAACGACAGCCATGTTGGAGGTGAAAACTGAAGTTAATTGAATGAAGCATGTCAAGAATCTGGAGTAATTCCATCTGAAGTAAAGCCTTGTGCCACAGCCATAAGCTGTGACTTCCTACATAGAAGTATTTTTTATACACGTTTGTTCTAAAATGAATGTTATGTGACTGCTACTTTGAATTATTATTAGCTCTAAAGGAATGTTGTAAAACCACTCAGGCCTCTACCCTCAGAGAAACAAAATTATATATCCTCTTATGAAATTTCCTGCTCATGAAAGAAGCAAGGAAAATCTTTGGTGGAAGGCAGGAAGCTATAGGAAGAATAACTGGTAAGACTGTTTTACAGTCTTCTCCTTAGAACTGTCATTAGAAAATTCTTCCTCATTCACAGGATTATTTTATATTTTTTTAAGAAAACTTCTCATTTTCATATAGTTCTACTCATAAAATTTAGGCGCTGCCATCACAAATCCACCATTAAAGCAGACAGAATTAAATGTTATCTTCGCAGACTTTCTAAGACTGTATTAAGCACCAAGAACTCCGTTCTGTCTAAGAAGCCATGTGCCTGCAGACGAGATCAGGACACGGTGGCAGAGCAGCCACTTGGGCGATGACTGTCAGAGTTCAAGGTACATTGCCTGGTACTCTGAAACCTCCCTCCCCGCCCCCCGGCAAGTTTTCACTGATCTTGGGATACACAGGGAAGTTAATACACACGCACACTCACACACACCGGTTACAGTCTAGTTCCACACAGGGTGAAAGTTACTGCTAAATTCAGCAATTATTAAACTTTCCTGAAAACAGTCTTAAGCAACGACTCCACTGAATGACATCAAGGTCCAGTAGTCATGGTTTTTTCTCTTTTTGCTTTTGGCTAATGTTCTTTCAAATCAGCATAACAAAGGGGATTGAAGAAAAGCATGGGGAAAATAAGGAAACGTCCTCCTTAATAACTGCAGTGCCACAGCCTTAAGGCCCAAGTCACCTCCATTGTTTTTGTGCACCCCCTTTTAAAGCAGCAAGGAATTTGCCAGCCAACAGCAACTACAAGACCTGTCCCCAAAAGCCGTTATGCACAATAACTCACAAAACCGCCACAGGCTCCTAACCCACTGCAGTCGGACCACACGAGTTTCAATGCATTCGCAGTGTAAGGGAGAGAAACAATCTGACCCTTGGTCCTAAAGCAACAAGTGCCAAAAAAAAGCTATTTTACAGTCACACAATCAATCAATCTACTTCAACAGGCTTAATTCATTTATCTTCAAGATGACACGTATCTTAGTGTCCACAGCTTGCTTAGAGATACCAGTGAGAAGCTCCAGTAACATTCAGAGATTTGTACATTAAAGGCCTCCCTGAATGATTTAGACATTCCAGGTACTTAATAACTGAGACAGATAATTAATAACTCAGCCACAATTTGCTGACAAAATGTTGCACCAAGAGCTCTCCTTTGAGGTGAGAAAAGCAGAGGCAAGCTCAATCGATTATGCTTTTCCCGCTCTAGTGTTTTCTTGCAGAGGTTTAATTTATAAGATAAAAGTCTGTTCTCTCTTAGAGATACACATTTGAAAAATGATTGATGAACATGAGCGTAAACGACCAAGGCCTAAAATTCTGACACATTCTAATTATTGCTTCAGAAGCGAAAATTTCTGCAACCACAGTTCACTGTTAAAAGTGCTGTCAAACATTACAGTGAGAAAGGCACGTTTTTTCAAGAGTAAGGGAGATGGAAAGCAAAAACTTTTTCTACATAAAATGGGATAAAAGGTAATAAATAAGGAGTCTGGAAGTAAGTACTAGTAAGACCCCGAGTAGGATCCGGGTAAATACATTCCCCTCCTTTGCACTGATGCGAGTGATTTTTTCCACGTGCTCCCTTCTCTTTTTTTTACTCTTACAAATGCACGGAAAGACACAAGGCCAGACTGGTGCTCCAACAGCAACCTGGTCTGCACAAAGTGTCCAGTCTTAAAGCATGCATCTATCCTTTATCTTACGTACACTGAATTCATGTTCAGGAAACCACTTTAACCAACTTGAAGGAGCCTTCTGCAGGAAATGGAAGCGCAGTGTACCATACTCTCCCTGGCTAACACAGGAAATGGCAGAAATGTCATTTCTGAGAACTAATCCCCAGGTGGGAACTTCTCTGAGTGTGCTCCACACCATCACCTGGCAGCCCTGGGAGCCACCAAGCTGCCTCGGAGGCAGGGGGCAATATCTCAGGCGTTGTTCTGCAGCCTCCAAAGAAGGTCACTTTAATATCTTAATCTCCAGAACTGTATTTACGACCTGCAGCTGTGGTGCCAAAGAGGCCCACAGCCCCATACACACTGAGGGCCATTGTTGGCAAAACAGAGCTCTGAGGTTTCTTGAGTGACATAAGCAAGTTAACCGAACTACACCGGGCTGCTCTGGATGGGGGTGGAGAGAGGTATTTGTTTTTCTTTGTATCAATCAGTTTATTTTGGGCCTTTATCGCTTTTGGTGTTAGCAGACTTCTAAATTTTAATAGCCCTTAAAGCACAGTAAGGTGTGAATGAGCACGAATTAATTTCTCAGGGCTTTGGGCTTCCAGGGAATGAGAACTTGAACTGATTAATAAAAAAAGAATTCCCATGTTACACATAATTTAAAATATATACATATGTTGTAGGTGATGTGCTAGCTTATTACACAGATGAAATGTTTGGTATTGTTCTGCAGCCACTTAAGAGGGATACCTCAATGACTTAGAGCAGTGATGTGCCCTCTGTCTCACTCGCAGAACTGAGTTCTTCCCTGATACGGTTAAACTCCTACAGAGCGTACCTGGGCAGCACACAGAGATACGGGCTTTTCTGTGCCAGCCTTCAGTTGTCTTATCTTCCAGCCTTTTCTAAAATTTTGATGCCTTTCAACCACACGTATCTGCAAAGAGGGACGAGAGGATAATCCCTTAAATCTCACAAAAAGGAAAATCCCCACTGTTATTTTTCTGCTGCTTTCTGTATGACAGCATACAGACTAGCACTAAGTAAATTTAATATTCTAGGGAATTAAAATGCTCTGACATATATCCTTTAGTACTAACATGCAGATATTCACCAGAAAACTTATGTCTCTGGACAATAATTAACAGGTTAACTGGGCAGGTTGTTTGCCAAGTTCACCCACGCACAATATAAATAAGAAATGCTGCTGCTTTTCCAGTATTAATAACTGTTTCTCAAAAGGGAAAGAAAAGAAAAGCAAACTTGCAGAGTTCAGAAGATACTTATGAAGCTAAATTATGGTTTAACATATCTACTGATCCTGATGTTTATGAATTCTAAAAAACAGAACAGTCATTAGCAAGAGCTCTGCCCCACAAATCTGTTCTTCTGAGGTTCTCTTCCACTGCAGCATTTCTGAGATGTCTCATTTTTGTTGTGCTGAAAGATAACAACATTGTCACGCTCCATTCTACTTCCATGGAGTTCTGCAGAAAGCAGAAGTTAAGGTTTTCAAATACGGATGTCCGTCTTCAACGTGTTTAGCACTTTCTGAAAATGAGGAATACTCTATGTTCTCCTGACTGAGGACAAAAAAAGGTTGAATTATTCGAAATAACTAAAAAAAAATAAATCTGGAGCTAAATACAATACTGAAAAACTGCAAAAATTAAAAACAGGGCATATTAACAACTTGAATGGCCTGCTGAAGTTGACCTGCCAGTTAGAAATCCATGCTAGTCATATATACATATTCTATTCCAGTCAGCTCGCATTTCCTTTTTTCAGACATGAAAAAGACTATAGGACAAAAAGAGACACCTACTGCTCAGAGGAAGGGGAAATGGATTTCCTACATGGAGGGAAGATAAAGAGAGGACACAGAGTTTTTACTCATCCACACTCATTTTTCTCTCTGAAACACAAATGTTGCAGTAGATGAAGTCCTGCCTGATTCTACTTTCAGTTGGGTCAGTGGCAAGGTGCCCATGGCAGGCCCTGTCTCTGCTGCTTGAAGTCAACCTCACAGTTAAGCATCCAAATTCCATTGCCTTTGAGAGGGATCTGGGTATCTAAGACAATTAACTGTCTTTGGAAGTCCTAGAGACAGAAGTTAACGCATCCACCCCACTTCTCTGTGCAAGCATCACATATTTTCTTCATTTCACAGACAGAGCGTACCAAGAAACAGGTTAAATGATTTGCACAAAGCTTCACGAGAAGCCAAAACTAGAGATGAATACTGTCTCCAACATATTCTGGGTAATACTGGATCTGAATTCTGGCATTTCTATTTTGCCTGTTAGCCAGAGCAACAAACTGCACTGACGTAGTTTAATCAGAAGAAAACTATATACACCTCGTATTTTGAACATCAGGAAGGCTGTCTGTTCCTCAGATGCGTTACAGTTCTGTGAAAAGGTTCTAGACAGTTCTCATTTTAACCAAAGTGGCTGAAACCTAGTACAGCCATCAGACTTAAACTCCCATATGCAGCAACGTTGGTTTTCCAGGAAAAAGAAAGAAGGAATGACAACTCCGGTGTTACAAAAGCCACATAGCTGCACTGATCCATGTTTCCCAGTCTGCTGTTTCTCTCACCTGGCACGAGAAAAAGAAAAAGAGAAAGAGAAGAGAAGAGAAGGAAAATCACTGGTGGAGCGCGCAATGGAAAAGAGCTGCTAGACTGAATAAAATGACTGCATGAGTTCAAAGTACCCATACAAGCAAAAGATAGGAAGACTGATCAAATTCCAGATGAAATCGCTTAGCAAAATAAAATCTTCACAGAAACAGTAGTGGAATTTAAGCTAAGGCCCAAATTTGTCATACCTGAAATTCTTACCACATTAAATAGTCTTTACTTGAACGGTCAATCCATAAAAACAAGCACCCTGGGATTGCAAGTGAACTTTTATTAAGTTGGGCCTCAAAGTTCTGCCCCTGAAAACACTGAGAAAGCCACCTGTAAACCATATTCTCTCATTTTTCAAAGGGAGGCCTGAAGTCAACATCACCCTTACGTATCAACAGGAGTGATTTACAGTCATGGAAAATACTTATTATGTAAAACACAAGAGGTGGTGAACTACACATGGAAAGTAAAATGGACTCATCCTCCCCCCACACTATCACAACCTCATTTCATGTGTTGTTTTCAGCTGTATCAGAAAACCACTCACACTCACACAGCCCTACAATTTCCTAATTTATTATGGCTGTATAACTGCACCAATGAAAAAGACAGACAGCCGCTGGGGAGATGCCTTTCTCTGTCATGTTCTCTTTTACTGTCAAAGGACTCTGGTGGGAATACAATTACCACATTCTCTGGGCATTCAAATTGCGGCTGGAGTTGAGAGAGACATAGAAAATACAAGATCACATCTCTGGAAACTGCAGAAGAAAAGCAAATTGTATGCTTGATAAACTGCATGCACACCATGTGCTTGATCTTCAGCAAAAATCAAAATAAAAAATGGCAACAACATTAAACTTTAATATCCTCAGAGCATTGTTAGACATTTAGGAATGAAATCACAGGTTAGTCTAAGTTAGCCAAAGGCCTCAGTACAACAAAACTCATGCAAAATCTCTCATACAGGAGATGATTTTAGCAAGATAAAGGCCAAAATTCTAGGCTACTAGATTTTCTAATCCAACTGTCCTGCTTTTTTCCTTGACAAATTGCAAGAATTATGGGGCAGGAGCTTTCTCCAATTACGCGTTTGAATCGTCTGTCGCCTATGTACTCTACTGTAATAGAAAGCAGCAAACAAGTAATAACAATAAATATATGTTTAATTTTAATGGCAGGCTTAAGAAGAAGGAGAGAATATGTTCTCTGTCCTTTGCTACTGACACTTTGGTCCTTATTAACTCTTTGTAATTTCAACAGCTATGATCAGAAACTGGTATGACACATTTTTACCTCTCACTGTTAGCTTTCTATGAAAAGTGAGAGTAATTTGCTAACACAGTTCTTCTTTCAAATTAAGTTTACAGTAAAGTAGCACCTCCTGCCACACGCAATATGCTCATGATACCTCCCCTGAAGATAAATAAACTTGCAAAATCTTGCCTCAAATAGAAGTTCAACATTTGTCATATTTAATCAGCAATAAAGTCAGGCATATAATACTCCACAATTTATCCTTCACCACCACTATGTCATTTCCAAGTTGAAACGTGGAAAAAATTTTGACATTTGCAGGCAGTGTGGCAGAAAGGCAGTCTGCCACGTTATCAAAATAATTTATGTTCTAAAATTCCTGTGAGTCCAACATGAACATAACATCTCCACCACTCCAGCTCTTAGTTTAGACAACTCCAGTGTTACTCGATATGACATGCTCGTGAAAAGAAATCATCTTAAATTGACACCGATAGTCCCCTGAGCTGACAAATACAAGTTGTTTTAATTCGCTGTGTGCTTGATTTTCAGTTCTGGTGAGCTATGTTTGAGACAGGAAAAAGGGGTCAGATCTGGGAGTAGAAGAGATTAAACTGCAATTTTGTTTTCCTCATTTTCGGGCTAGCCTCCTGTATCAGTCTCAGCCTGCTCTAAATTATGTCCAGCTGTCTGTTGCCCCCAGGGACAATTCTAGCAGCCAGAATTAGCTGGAGTGCAGTGACATTTTGACCACACACAGTCTTCCTTCAGCCTACCTATCCTTGGGTTTTTGAGGACGATGGGGGGTGGCAACAAGTCCTGCCAGGAAGAAAAAAATATGAACATTTAAGTCGTAAGCACATTTGAGTTAAAGAATGTTTGAAACTGTGTTTTTTAAAGAAAGCAAAAACTGAGATGTGACAGAGTTCACTAAAGCAGTAGGGAATAGAGTGCACCATTTTCAGAAGGAGCCAAAAGCAAGTCATAAGTGGCCAGCCTCACGGGGCCGCTTCAATAGGAAGCCCTGTCAGCGACTGTCGTAAGGGGTTGGCCTCAGCAACGCCTTGTTGTATGGTCAGCAAGACAGAATGGATGGTTTGACCGCTTCTTACATGACATCTTCAGACTCTTCAGATGTGTAAATAAGTTGTTCTACTGCTGAGCAGCTCAGTCTCATCCCTCACGCACTCCTCAGCGTTTCCAAGGGTCTAAGTCCTGCTGTCCTACATCAGGCACATTTCCAGTTGCCTCAGTAGGAAATATCTGAACTACAAAATCATGAACTCAGTCTGCTACCTCCATTTAAAGGATCGAGAACTATCCTTTGCAGAATATGGCATTCAGCAAATGTGTAACACTGGCTGAAGCCAAGTACAGGATCCACGCTCGGATGGCATTCATACATCCTCCAAAAAGATGCCTCTGCTGTTCTCTGCTTCACTTTTTCTAGAATGAAAACAACTAATTGTAGTTCTGTGATACAGCCAATGTTTCCGTAGGTGGTAGATTAAGAAAAACTTTTTTAAATTTTGACTTCTTGGATCCAGAATCCAACAAGTTAAATTCAGTTCTCTTTGCATGGCAGATATGACAAATCATTCAAAGCTAAGTGTTGTTTCCAGCAGATGTGATTGACGCTACTGTTTTATATTCATTAGATTATTAGAAATTTCTGTACTTCTTTCTGTAAGCGTAAAACAGTAAAAGTTCAAAATATATTAGGGGGCATGTGACAAATATGAATCCAGTAATAGAAGTCAGTAACTCAGAGAGAATCTAACACTTTGAAGTTGTATTTCTGAAAAATGACATATGGACAAGAGAATCTTGTTTGGAGCAGGAGAGTAGATATCAAATTATAGCTTGCAAATTAGGCTGGCATATGAAAGTGCATGCAAAATGTCCTAAAAATGTTTTCAACTTAAATTTTCTCTTTTGCACCATGTTGTTGCTTTTGTATTTTAACTAACAGTGAGGTGTGAGGACTGCAGGTTCTACATTTTAAGGAGTCCCGCTTACCTGTAAGCACAGAAACTGCAGTGAGAGCGGAAAAATCCTGCCTTCTCTTGTAACTACCTAAAAAAAAAAAAAAAAGACAGGCAACATGTTGCAGCTGAAAGTATTCTGAAACTACCAACCTGGGTCTTTCTACAACAGGTAAGAAAAGAAGCGATTTGGTTCAGAGACAAAATTAATGTGCAATGTATGGCCCTCCAAAACAGAACTGATATTTTACCTAAGATCAAATATAATTTAACATTAAGAATATAAGGAATAATACAGAGATCTGCAACCTACTATGACATTTTTCATGAGATCTCAAGTTCTCCAGGCCTTGGAGAACTTGGTCACTATTAAGGAAATACGGTCGCTATTTGTGATCACTTAATGGTCACTATTAAGGAGATACAAACTTTGAAAAAACTAAGGACTTTATGTCCAACTGAAGTAGGGGAACAGAGCAGAGCTGCACTACTACGGCACAGTGCCCCCAGAAGCAAAACCAGGGACCCAAACAAAGACCCAGCTCATCCCTCTGTAGAAGGAGTTCCCTGGCACGCTCCCCGTAACCATGCCACCTACGAGAGCTTCTAAACCTCTCTAACACCTCCTCATTTGCCCTTCAGTCCAGTATCTTTCCCCCTGGGTAGGGAAATAATGGCATTTCATATACAGAAGCTCTTAAAAGTAACGATCGCTGAACTCGCGTGATGTCTAAAGGTACAGACGTATCCCTAGGAAGGGCTCCTCATGGTTTTTACCGAATTCAGAATAGGCAGGAAAACACATCTGTGTTTTAAGTTTCAGGTAGCTTGCCTAGCCAGATAAACACTCCATTCTATTGCTTGAGAAGTCACAATTCAGCTTAAATTTAAAAAAACCCCACATATATATATACGATATTGTATACTATACTGTATATTATACAAAGGCTTTCAAAAATGTGCTCCCCGGAACATGAGAGCATCCAGCCAGCAGAAGCTGGTTCACCAAAAGCTGAGGTAAGGAGATGGTGAGGGTCGTTTGTCAGGGAGCAAGCCCGCCACCACGCCTCAGCGCTCCCGGGGTGACGGCCCTACCTCACGCAGCAGGGGCAAACCCCGCCACAGGCATTGCTACCGGCCCACCATGATCTACAAGAGGTCATCAGCAAGCGCCACATCCTTTCCCTCCTTCCCACCTCGGCCTCATGGGGCTTCTCCCTTAGCTGCCAAGACTCGAGGCCGTCCCCAAAATGACGGCCGCCCTGCGCTTCACGGAGCGATGGACCGTGCCGGCGGGCCCCCAGCTGCGCGGGGCGTGCGGGAGCGGCTCCGGCGGGGCTCGGCGGCCCTTCCCTCACAGGGGTGGCGGGAGGCACCCGCCTCCCTGCCCCGCAAGACGCCTCTGGCGGCTTCGGCCACGGCTCCCCTCAAGACGCGACCGCCGAGGCGGGGGGAGGGGGTCCTCCCCTCACAGACCCAACATGGCGGCGGGGCCCCGCACCTGCCCCGCCTCGGGGCGCCCCGGCCGGCGGCGGGCGGGCGCGGGGAGCGGCGAAGGGCCGCGTCCCGCCCCGCCCCGCCGAAGGGCTCCGGCCGCCGCGGGGTCGGTAGGGGGCGTCCGGGGGCTCCGGTAGGAGCCGGGACCGTTTCTATTTAGCCGAAGGCCCGCGGGGGGGGAGAGGAGAGCGAGCGGGCGCCGGCACCGCAGCGGAGCCAGCGGACGGACGGGGCCGAGCCGCCGCGGTAACAGCCGCCGCCGCCCGCACCGGCCCCGCCGCAGGTAGGAGCGGGCAGCGCGGGGCGGGGGCCCGGGGCAGGGCAGGTGCCCGGCGGCCCCGTCTGCTCGCGGGGAGGTGGGTCCCGCCGCGCCGGCTCTGCGCCACCCCGACCGCCCGCCTTGCGCACTGTGAGCTTTTACCCAAAAATCGCTTCGCCGCCCCAAAAAACGTGGGCTGGCGAGGCGGCCGCAGCGCACCGCTTGCAGCCCGGTGTGGCGCCGAGCGCCCTGTTATTTTAAACCCCGTTTCCCCGCGGTTGTTTCCCCCCCGCAGCTGGATAAGCCCCGGCGGCGCCGCCAGCCCCCGCTGCTCGCCGGAGAGAGGGGCACGTCCCGGCCGCCCCGCCAGGTAGGGGCCGGAGCAGCGGCCCGCCCGGGGACCCGAAAAACGTTCCCAGCGCATCTGTTGTCCTCTCTCTCGAGGTTCACGATGTTGACAGCCGTGTTCTTGGCCGCCCTCATCCTCATTACCGTACATTCGCAGGAAACTGAGGAAACCATAACGTACACGGTAAGGTCCGATGGAGTTCGAGATAATGACTGCTTTGCAGGGATTCTTTTCTAAGTGACCCTTAAGAAAAACCAAATTTCTTGCCGATGTATATAGCATGCAGTGCAGAGTTCTTTGAGTTCGGATGTTAACCATAAAACAGGCTGTTCCTGTACCGATCCAGTCTTTTAAAGTTGACAAGATTGAGCAAAACGAGCTACAACTGCCTGTTCTGAGAAGCTTATCTATGTGCTCAGCTCGATGAGCTGAACAAAATTATGAGGTTTTAGTGTTTTTTAATCCATTTTCCTAAAGACAGGAACCTTAGGACCTTCCTTTGAAATATATGGAATTTGACAGATAATTAGGTCAAACATTCTTTTGTGTTTTCTTTTGGATATTTATGTAAGCACTTCAGAACTCAGTGCTCTCAGTGAAGCATCCAAGTCCTGGAGCGATCATAGGGCTGTTAGTTTCTGAGCTGGTTTTGAGCAGCGGTTTTGCATGGCTTGATAAAATTGTACAAGAATACTGGAAATAGGTTCTGCTTGTAACCAAGTGATAGGGTAAGAGATTTAAAGGCCTTTTTGTAAGGCTTTTTTTTTTTGCCTTTTTTAATCTGCTTGTGTTCAGTCTTTGGCTTGCATAATGCATGTCGTAGAAGGAGTGGCAATTACATCGGCTTGGGCTGGGGAAAAACCCGCACTTTCACATCTGATTACAGTTGTAATCCCTGCAACTTGCTTCATATGGGTGGACCTCTGAATATGTGTACAGACATTAGCGCAATGCCACACAAGCAGAAAATTCTGCACACATGCAAAAAGTTAGAGAACCACAGCCAAAGACTGAGATTGTGTTTTATACAAGTAATCCCACTGAAGTCAGTGGGATGGCTCAAGCAAGTAAATATTGCAGAGTTGGACCTTATTGTAGAAGACGGGGCTCAAAGAAGCCTCAAGTGAGCATCAGGAAGTCAGTCATAAAATACTTTAACACTGGGCTTTAGAAGCAATAGATTTTTTGAAGGTTGGGAGTACTTCTATTTAGAAGCGTCTGTGATTTTTTAAGTCCCTATATATAAGTGGAAATTGAAGATCTAAGTACCTTTTGAAAATCCAGACTAACATAGGAATCCCACCTTTTTCTGCATTTATTACATGTTCTTTTAAAAAATGAAATAGCATTTTCTGATAAGCCTATGTAGTTTTGTTTATACCAATGGAAAATTTCTAGCATGCACGTACGACTTGGGTTCTTATACTCCATTTTCAAAGAGGTCTTAGCATTTAGGTGCTTCAGTGATCATTAGACTCTAGTCGTGTAAAACTACTTGACAAAAAAAGCGTAGCTTTTGGAAATTTTACTCCTAGGATGCTACTGTTTCTCATGCGTACATTGTATTCATTTGGGGCCAAATCCTTTTCTATTGTGAAAGTCCCTTCAGCTGCAGTAATAGATGGACTTGGCTCCTTGCGGTTAAATAGACAGAACTTCTGTTGTGCGTTAACAGGAATTGGGTGATTCAGTAAATGCATGAATTAGCTGTTTTCCTTTGGGTTTGCGTTTTCATAGCTACAGTAACTTTGGTGTTGTCAGCTCAGCATGCAGTCATTCCTTTAGAGATTGAGAACTGTCATACAATTTGCTGTCCACTTACCCCTTTGGAAGAAGAAGCCTCCAAAGTTACAACTCGCTGCTACATTTGGCAGATGGATGGTGTCACCTGCAAATGAAGAAAATATTTTCAATCCTAATGCTGAGTCAGTGTCCGTTAGTAACAAGTTCCTCAAAATAACGTGAGGACAGTACGTGGAACAAGTGGATCTTGGCATCTGAAGGTCAGATTTGTCACCTGTATAGTTCCTCTGTGGCAGAGGAGTCGCAGCAAGATTTAGCTTGCTTGACTGTGACTAATTACATTAGCTGGCTCGATTCTTTTTTTCTATAGGGCCATTAAAGTAATATCCTAAGCAGCACAGCACGCATATGCCCCTCCATAGTACAGCCCAGTTGACTCACTGCTATTTTCAATGTGTGTGCTGCAGTTGGTAACATTGCAATGCTTTGCTAATCAGTTTCTGTAACTGTCACTTGTGATTAAAATTACTGCCCTCCAGACGATGTAATGCTTTTGGGCAGAGGAACACTGAAGATGCCTACCTAACTGCAGGTCAGAATATTTAAAATTCTTCCTGGAGTTACTAGTCTGCGTTGACATGAATAGTTGCTGAGTGTAGTCTTGTTTGAATTTTGCAAAGTCTTACTTATAGAGGTAGTCCCACTGTTATAAACTCTAACCGCTTATTGTATGTCTCGCAATATAAATTGCTCTTCCTAGACTGCAGTTCCTGGGGTCATGCGACTAAAAAGCAGGTGAATGAATTTCCAGCTGTCATGGGATCCTTCCCCATCACTAGAATGCTCTTGGCAGAGAGGGTGAAGTACAGGGGGATAGAGGCCCAGCAGTCCCTCTGGGAAACCAGCCCCAGGAATGAAAGATGTTCACCTGTTGGAAGGCAGTGAACACGATGAAAATTCAGAAAAACTTGTTTCTTTTTTTCATAAGAAAATTTTCATGCTAGTCAGCTGGGTCGGTCCAGGGGCTTCTTTATACCAGGATCCAGCCACTGACAGATGCTTTAAAACAGTGTATAGGAACAAGGCAAGGAGAAAGTGAGGCTTTTCTGAGTGTGTTCCCCAGCCCCAATAAAACCTACGTACTCGCAACAAACGATATCTTAGGAACTTCCTGAGATAGAGGCTCTCTCTGTAAATACTTGTTCCTGCACAGCAATGATGTACCAAGAGCCATTTTTCTAGCTTACTAAGATATGCAAACACTGCATTTCCCTTAACATCAAACATTGAGTTCATTGAAATATGCTTGATTATTTTTCAAAAATAAAAATCCCGAGTAGCCTAATTTTTAATATTTTTTTTTCTCCATAGCAATGCACAGATGGCTATGAATGGGATCCTGTTAGGCAACGGTGCAAAGGTACAGTAAATAATTTTCACAGACAGACTTGCCATTGGTATTCTCTAAGTATTATCATTACACACCCCTGTTTTGGACAAGGAGGTGTGCTTGCATGTCTCATTGTGTTATTTGTGTTAATGGCTGTTGCAGAAGGTTCGAATGTTAAAAGCGTGACTTGTGTTGTTGCTAACCACAGATATTGATGAATGTGAAATAGTCCCAGATGCATGTAAAGGTGGGATGAAATGTGTTAACCACTATGGAGGATACCTCTGTCTACCTAGAACAGCGCAAATTATTGTAAATGAGCGAGAAGAAGCAGCAGCTGAATCCACTAGTGGTCGAAACAACGTCATTCGACGGACTCCAGCTGATCCTCACCGTGCCCCTCCAAACCCAACTCATCAAATTCAGTGTGCAGCTGGGTACGAGCAAAGCGATCACAACGTGTGCCAAGGTAAGCGTGCTGCCCTATGTTTTACTTTGGGTATAATTGGAGTGCGTGTGATAACAAATCTAATGCCTGGAAAAATGGCACTCTTGTGTTTAGTAGCATATATTGTGGCACCATTAAACTGGATGTGTACACACTTCCCTAAGATAGGTAAATAAAATACATGCATGTTGTTATTGTTACGGTAACAGAACTTGCAGTTTGTCGCAGCCTTACAGTCTGTTCCATCTATTTCAGCCTAATGGGTAGAGTTAATTCTGTTGTCTGTAGATCCTCAAAAAAACCAAAAAAAGCTCCTTAATGCAAGTAATGCAACTTTAGTCAAACATTTTGTATTGTATTAAATATGTCCAGGAGAGGCAGTGCTTTGAAAAAGCAGGTAACATAGCAGGTCATATTATAGATGACTTCTAAAGATTTGCAAAACTATGTATTTTTTCAGTAAGTGAATGCCGAATGGAACAAGAATTAACCACCATATGAACTTTTGCTTAGACCAGTTTGTAACGCAGAACGATGCAGTGTTTTTATGTGTGATCAAGCAGTAGGAACCAAACATCTGAACGGCCTGTGCTCTTCTGATCTCTGTGGAAGTGGCTCTAGGCAGATGCCGCCAACTTACTTCCACTCATGGTCTCGCCAGTCTCTGAAACTATGGCAATGACGAGCTTTCATCTGAGTGTGCATACACCACACACAGAGCCAAAATTGTCGGGGTATTAGCAATGTTAATTGTATGCATTCAGGAACCAGACTCACAAGCACTACTGTAAACTAAGACAGTTTCACTTATTATTTTATATAAATAGTTTACTCTTATACTTGCTGAAGTAACAAATGTTTCATCCACTGTTTTGTTTTCTTTCATAAAAATATATTCTACTCCTTGTTCATCAGATCGGTTTTCAAGCACGTTAGTGGGATAACCGTGCCAAACAGAGGGCAAAACTAGACCCCGTGGTTCATCTTTTCCACTTTGTGGCCCATAACAGTATAATCATATAAAATAGTACTTGAGTGGCTATAATCAGGGCAAGCTGTAATATACAGTGGTAGTCCCTTTCTCCCTGGTATTCATGTATATAGAACATTATTTATCACTTGTAAGTAAATTCCCTGTCATTCTGAAGCATAGTGATCATCGTGGAGGCTGGATAAGTTATTTTTGTAGGCAAAGCCTCAGACTTGCATTGCTGGCTTATCTGCTAATGTTCAACATTTCTGTCACTCCAAATCAAGAATGTGAAGCAAAGAACCTACCGCAGGAGGTCAGTACCATGATCCCCTTAACCCTGAGTGTTTGCTTAGGGTTATCAAGGGAAAAATCAATGCCAAGGGTGGCAAATGTGGCTTTTTTCCTTAGTTTGACTTGGCAAAGTAGCAGCGGAACCAGCAACAGAATACCGGATTCCCTCCTTCAGGTGATGCTGCTTTACTGCGGCTGGCACTCGTATTCGCTGGTGAATTGCAATAAACTGCTTCAGCTTTAGACATACCACCGCTTTTATTTTTATAAAAATGGCAAGTAACGCTAGAAAACTTCCAAACGTGAACATCACTTTTTGCTGCAATGGCTTCATGTGTATAAATCAGGGATAGCATAGGAAAGTTTAACGGTGTGTAGTACCAATGCTTCATATTACAAATAAAGGTTGAGAATTAGGGTTAATTTAGAAACTGACAAGTGGCTGAGATTTTTTGTTCTGTTGAGAAGACGACTGGTGTCCCTACACTACTGTTATTTTACTCTATGCTCTGGCTTCCTGAGACTTGCGAGTCTCAGGAATTTATATTCAATTCACAATTCTTTGGTTAATTTATAACTAAACAAATAACTGTTGTTATAGTATCAGAACTTAATTTTAACTAGCAGATACACAAACTGTGGTGAAATCTTGGGCTCGACTGAATCAGAGTTTTGCTACTAATTTGCTCATGCCAAAATTTCGATCTAAATGCAGAAAACGTGGAAATATTAGTGTTTGAAAGCTGAAATGTATCGTGCTGAATGAATTCCAGCTGGAAAAAGGGTAGTGGACAGTGTGCTTGAAAGAAAGGATAAAAGACTTTTGGAGCACTTAAAGCATGCATTCAACTTCATGATCTTCATGCTTTTCACTGCTGAAAATATCTTATAAAAGATAATCTTGATCAGCAATGGTCCCACTGTGGATTTATTTAATTACAGTTAAAAGACTTTGCTATGATAACTGCTTGAGGCTCCTAGGGAGTGTAACTTACACATATAGTCACACTTAAGCTTGTTTTATTGTTTAGTAAATCAAATATGAAGTCCAGCTCCTTCTAATTGTTTGCAGATGTATGACATTTTCCTTCCAGTCCAGCAGCACTAAGTATTTTATAACCAATGTGAAAGTGTGGAGACCTCTGTTTCAAACAAAAACATACTCTGAGGAGCTGTATTATTGACATCATACCAGAGTATGAGGGGCCTTCTGTTTTAATACAGATGTCCACTCCCTTTTTAAATGTTAAATAGTGAGGGTCTGATAGGCCAAGCGCGCTCATGTTGGTTTCTGTGCTTGGAATAAACATGCATAAATGACACTGGTCCTGTTGGACTTTCAGAGGCCTCAGTGATGTGCTCAGCTTCATCGTTAGGTAATCTCCCAAAACATGGCCATATGCCTGAGTTACAAGAGATACTTAATACCGTCTTAACTTCTGACCTGAAGAAAACAAGTGACAGCTACGGTATTTATCAGTGTTGAGAGCTTTCTGTCTGCAACGCACGCTGTTAGAGACCGTGTAACCCATGGATAGCACAGATGGCAGGTTGATGGCAAAGCACACTGTCTTGCAGACGGCAACTCTATGGAAACGACTGCAGTTTCCTATGACATACATCATTTTTATAATTACTAGTGATTAGAAACATGTTCCTGCATAACTGTGTAGAAGTGTGGGTAGCAAAGATTTCCTGGGGAATTCTTAAGATACTGTATGTGAGCAGTAAGTGCCAGGAACCCCCAGATGGATGAACACACGAGGGAAAGTTATCCTGGAGGAAGACCTCTTCCGTACAGAGCACTGGGTTTTGTGCTTCAATTTAAACACTTCAACTGTATCTTAAACTCTCACTTTATGACCTTAACTAATGCTGCCACTTCTAAACGTGCCGCTAACTCAAAGGGCTGCCGAAGTGGTCGCTAAGGTAGATTCCCCTACATGGCACCTGCCAGCGCTTTCAGGAAGCCACTCAAATGTTCTCACCTCTCGATGTGAAAGTATCACTCAAATTAGGAAAAACAAAAAACCGCGTACGAAATATTTTTAAGCAAGTAACTGAGTTAGCTAATATTCAGACACTTTTTGCCTCAGGAAAAAAAAACAACTAAATAACTGCACTCTGTTGCCTACACGCAAGACTGAATTGTATTTCTACGGTGTTGTTCAGTGCTCTGTGACTTGAGTCTGCTCTTACTGAAGTCAAAAGAAAATCACCCAATTAATTCAATTTTGTCAAATCTAGTCTGCAAGAAAGTACTAGCTTTTCCTAGAACGTTAATGACACTTGAATGAAAAGAGCCAAGCAAAGGTACCAAATAACCTGTAAACTTGAAAAGGGGAAAGAACTTTTTTTTTTTTTTGCCTTCCTATTGTGCTGGCAATAACGTAAGCAGAGTTTTGGTTTTTTTTTTGCTCCTCAGCTAGATTAGCTTCCTATATTTCTCCAGTCTCTGTGACTGTAACATACGGGTGAGAGAGATTGTAATAAAAGACAGCAATGCTTTCTTATATGGAAGAGAGAGAGACTTTTTTTTAGATAGTTCTGCTTAGACTTGGTGGATGTCGGTTGCTTTTTTCATTCTCTGTGGGGGGAGGAAAGGAATGAACTTGTTTTCTGTGCTGTGGTTATTTTTCCCCCGCAAAATCATTTTAGGGATCTCTTCATTGGCAGGGGGTTTTTTTGTTAAGTTTTCCAGTACTTTTCAAAGTAACTTACCATATTCAATCTAGGCTTTTACCTCAAGAAGTTAACTTAGTGTAAATAAGTCAAAAAAAGCCTAAATTTTGCATCTCTAGATTCCTCTTTGTTCTTTTTTTAAGGAGGGAGGGACAAAGGAGAGCAGTTCATGCTGTTTTCTTTTCTATACAGAAATCACTTAATATTATATAAGTATAAATAGCAGGGATGTGCAACCGGCATATAAAGGCCATAAAAATTGTGTAGGTGCGGGTGGGCTTTGCAGAGCTGGCGGAGGCCGCAGGGCCGGGTGGGCGGCAGGCAGGGCGCTCCTCGTTGCCGTCTGGGCTGGCGTGCGGGCTGCGCTTCTCAAATGCACCTCCTAACGAGCTCTGCTTAACGCACTTTGATTTGCCTCGCTGAGCAGTCCTGCAACATGCAGGCCAGACCCTGTTCAGATGAAACTAAGCCTGAAGCGCACTGCAGGAGCGCTGCTAATACGCCACAACCACTAACGAGCACACGGGCTCCAGGACCACACCAACCAGAGCCCGGGGACGCTCAGAAATGCCTGTACTGGGACACTGGAGCCTCTGCACCAACGTGTCTGATCTGCTTTTTTGGGTCCACGCTGTTTGCTAATATAGGCATAACCTAAAATACGCCTATGACGGTTTCCTAGGCTGGCCCCAGAAATGCTTCGGAGACCCATTTGTAAAATATTGCCTGTGGTTAGAAGTGTGCAGCATCCCAAGTTTTTCGCGCTTCTTGTCTTTGAAGAGTAATGCTTCCAGGACTACTTTTAGAAGAGCCTGAGTTGTGACGAGTTCCAGAGTTGTGCCTCTCAATAACACAAGACCTGTTTAGTTTGAAGAAAGGGCGAGGAGAGAAGCTGTGGAAGGAGAAATGAGGTCTAGTTATCTGGTTGAAGATGCCATTAGTTCAAAGTGCTTACTCGGGCACAGTTCATGTGTACGTATGTTTGCGCCAGTCCTTCAGCAAGTGGAGAACGCTCATTGCCAGCAGTAGCCACCCTAAGAGACCGATCTGGTTCCACATGCCATTTGAATGCTAATAACTTGGAAAAGCCGTAAGAATTTTGCATGTCTAAGAGTATCCACAGAAGGATACAAGCTGACATTTTCACAGCTCGTTGTACTGAGGGTTCGTTGATGCCAATTAATTTCTTGTACATTTAGGCACGTCATGCAGAGATCATTTTTCATCAGCCCATCCTGAACCAATTGTTCAAGCTGTTAATCTGTGAAACCGCTGCGTTTTGCTGCAGAGAGCCCTTTCTGGAGCATCTCTTTAATAGCCTTCAGGGACCAGAGGGGAGGTCACAAAAAAACATCTTGTTTTGAGGTCCTGAGGGCCTGGGTTTGGGCATTTTCAAAATTTGGCCATTCTGAATCATCTTCCCATCTGTGCTATTTGCACAGCTGTGAGTGTCATGTCAAGACCTTGGATAGATATTCTCTCTTCTGTCTGACCATTTTACTGTGAACATCCATCACCAGCGTAAATACTAGCAGCTGCTTCACATCCTTTCCTTACTTACTGCTTTTCCGTGATTCTGACCCCTGCAGGAGTACGCTCGGTACGTTGCAGCTACAGATTCATACCATATGCTAATCACGCCAAGTCTCCTAGATTCGGGCAAGCTTCTGAAAGTTGTATTTACCTTAGCTTCTTGAATTGTGATTACGCAGGCAAACACTAGACTTCCAAGTTTAAGTAAACTCATTAGCAGTTCTCATGGCGTCTTGTTCAAGAAAAATGGGATCATACAGTAGTCGCATCGACTGTCATACTTTTGGGTTTAGTTTGTTGATTGTAATGCCTGTTTGCTTAGTAGCTCTGCGGAGGCTAATGTTTTGACAGACAAAACATAGCAAATGTATTCAGAAGGCACATGGCCTGAAGACAGTCCAACCCTCCGGCCATCTGTCCTCCTTCAGAATTCCGTTCTCTAAGCTGGAGGTCTTTCTCATAATGCAGTCAGGAATAACACCAGATAGCAAAGGGGAAGAACGCGCTTATATGCGATCCTGACTGGGCATCCCAGTATACTTGGCACCCCGTTAAGAGACGGAATATTTATTTATCCCTTCAAGGAACTCCCTGTACCTGTTGCAAACACAAGCACCCTAACAGTCACAAAGCAAACACAAGCACCTAACAGCACCCTACGAGGAATTCAGTAGCATCAGATGACGCAAGACAAGATTTGTGAGAGCACAGGCTCGCTTTTGTTCCCTGTTTCAGTACCTGCTGTCCGTGAGCTGCGGTCTGTGGAGTTGCAGTGGTACAGAAGTTTCCCTAGCAGTGACAGCAGCGGGAGAGTATCCTGGGAGCTGCTTTTAGCACCCTTCCCAGCTGATCTTATAGCGACACCATTGCCTCTTTGGGGATAGATTCTTCCTGCCACACTTGCATGAAAGCATTACAGCAGTGTTCTCAATGTGTTTGCTTGGAGCAGAGCTGCAGATATTTCATCCCGGACTACTGCATTATAGTTCTTTAGCCTGCTGAGAAAGGTTGCGTGCTGCTTCCTCCAATTGTTTGCTCAAGGTAATTTTCTCTCAACAAACACTTTTTTCTCTGTTTTCAAACCAGATTCCTGCATCAGATTAGTTAGTGTATGATTGAAATGCTCTTATCTGTGTTTTACTTTAATTTTGAAGTTTGGGTTACTGAGTCACCTTTTCGAACCCTAGAACATCTTTAAAGGCTCTCAGCATTACAGACACACGCTTTTTAAAGGTCCAAGGCATTTCTTGAGCATCTCCAATGATGGCATGTTAATTTAGCAAGCTGGGAAACTAGTTCAAGAGCTGAAGTTCAAAACTCTTATTTTCCTTATTTTATTCTTTTTCCAAGTGATTTTCTTCATTTTTTTCTCATGCTGGCAAAGGAAGGTGGTAGCTACTGTTTGTATTCGCCTTTCTGTGCGTGCCAAAATAGTCCTAAAGGAAGAACAAAGCTTCCCGCAAATACAGAAGTGGTCTGTTTGATTCTTCGCTGTACGGCCTGGTGATGCCTGCGTTCCTTTGCACATCCTCTACTAATGAAGAATACCTGCTGAACTACGGCCAAGCAAACCAGCCTCCACCATTACTTGAATTAATTCAGTATGTTGTTTAGGCTTGCTATTTTGCCATTTTCCTATCATCAAGGACAGTAAGAACATAGTGTGATAGGACCCCGTACTAGCGAGAGACTTTTGGTCTGGTGGAAACCACAATGAGAGAGTAATTTTTGAGTTCACCTTACCAGGTTGCATCTTGAACAGTCTGCGTATTTTGTGGTACAGTCAACTGTTCTTGTACAGCACTTTGTCATGGCAACCCCTTTGTCCTGTGCGTGCGTGCTAACTCAGTGAGAACTTCTACTTTTTCTGCATGGTCTTTGTTTAAGTTGAGCTTGGCCATCTCCTTTCATTATACTTCAAGAGTATTTATTCTCATTTTCCCTCTGTGATGCTTTTTGAGCTATTTTTTCTGGACTATCATCGTTTATGCATGTTCTATAATACTTCATACAAGATTTAAGCATCCTTTCAGCTGCAGGGTTCTTATCAAAGGGAAGTTTGCCACATACCTGTCATAAAGTTCCATTCCTTCTGTCCATAAGATCAAAAGATCTGAACTTGGCTAGTAAGATCTCTTCTCTCTGCGTGTGATGAGAATACATGGAATAGATAATCAGCCATGTTAGGTTCAGGGATAAAAAGCATGATATTTTACAAAGATTGTATCTGTTCTCATCTTTAATTTGCTAAGTTTTGTTTTCATAGCAGACAGAAAGCGATAGTTCTAGAGAGAAAGCTACTTGCCATAATTAAACATAAAGCAAAATTTAACCTGAAAGAACATATTAAATGCACAAGAATCCTGCTCGTACCTTCTTTCATTTACATCTTAACTTTACTAAAAATACAAGAGGGATTTGCAAATTACAGAGCTATGAAGTACTTCAGTTTAGCATACACGTAGTTGTTATACAATACCTTTTATGCTTGTTCACATTTGTGTTTTATTTGTTGATCTGAAATAATTTTAAAAGTTGATTCTGTTTTAAGTGTAGTAGAGAAACGTCTAATCTTTGTTATGTGTAATTATATGGTAAAACCTCTAGCTTGGAAGCTGAAAAAAGTTATAAGAAAACAGCATGTGTTACACACGCTTTTGTAAGCTACAGTGCTAAAAAAAAGGTTCATGAGGCCCAGAAATTAATTAGACCTTTTCTGGCATAACATATCCCAATCTCTTAATTAGGCATTTTGAGAACTAGATGTTCAGTAGACCCTTATCTATTGCTGTTACCTGGAAAATGCCCCACAACTGTTCTGCAGTTAGAAGGTGGGGGGGTTGTCTGTTGTTTTCAGTTTTTGGTGGGGGTTTTCTGTGGTGCTTTTGTTTTGGGGTTGAGTTTTGGGGATTTTTTTCACACAGCTTTATTATTTTCGTTTCTTACTGTCAAAACGCTAGTTTTCAGGAGGTGGGAAAAATAGTACTTGTTTGGTTCAGGATAGTGGCAATGACCGTAGAAGGCTAAAGCACAGAAATAAGTAAAATTCTTAAATGGGATGATAAAGGAGTCAGTTTATGAAGGTGTATCTCCTGGGAAGAGATATTTACTTTGGGAAGCTATGAATCTACCCTTATTAACTCCCAATTAAAAAAAATCATGCTTTTGAGTAGACGTATCTAGGTGTCATTTAAGCCTATGTAAGTCAGTTCTGAAAAAGAGAAGATGTGGCTGAGCTTTCTTTCACAAGCTGAATTTAAGCTGAAGTAAACTTCTAGTCTAATGCGTGACCCAGTCTGGTACGATATAAGCAAATCTGACATCGCACTTGAGCGGGTTTAGCCCGTGCCTGAACAGATGTTCCGTGTAGTTTTCTGAGTACAAACAGCACTTGCTCATGGATTTTTATAGGCATATGCCTGCATGGGTGGGATTTCTGTTAACAGGTAACTGGTCATAATGTGCGCAATCAAACGCCAATAGATAGTGAAAGCAACGGAGAGTATAGTAATTTAAAGTTTCAAGCCTGAATGGCTTCAGGAAGGGTTTTTCTTGTCCATCAACACCAGTAATATCTTCAGACTGAGTTTTCAAAGTGATTGATCCCTGTCTACCCATGAACCTTTTATTTCAGAAAGATCAGGAGAACTGGCCTTTTGCTGGTCTCCAAGTAAATAATCATCTCATCTACTTTGATATTATTGACACCTAAATTCCACTACCAGCCGTAACTTGCACCAAAAGAAAAACTTTGATAATCATAGAATGGTTTGGGTTGGAAGGGACCTTTAAAGGTCATCTAGTCCAATTCCGCCTGCCATGAGCAGGGACATCTTCAACTAGACCAGGTTTCTCAGAGCCCCATCCAGCCTGGCCTAGAATGTTCCAAGGACGGGGCATCGACCACCTCTCTGGGCAAACCGTTCCAGTGGTTCTTTCATCGCCCTCATTTTAAATAGTTTCTTCCTTATCTCTAGTCTAATTCTACCCTCTTTTAGTTCAAAACCATTACCCCGTGTCCTATTGCAACAGGCCTTTCTAAAAAGTTTGTCCCCATCTTTCCTGTAGGCCCCCTTTAAGTACTGAAATGCTGCAGTAAGGTCTCCCTGGAGCCTTCTCTTCTCTAGGCTGAACACCCCCAACTCTCTCAGCCTGTCCTCACAGCAGAGGGGCTCCAGCCCTCTGATCATTTTTGTGGCCTCCTCTGGACCTGCTCCAACAGGCCCATGTCTTTCCTGTGCTGAGGGCTCCAGAGCTGGACACAGTGCCCCAGGTGAGGGTCTCACCAGAGCAGAGCAGAGGGGCGGAATACCCTCCCTCACTCTGCTGGCCACACTGCTTTGGATGCAGCCCAGGATACAGTTGGCCTTCTGGGCTACAAGCACACATTGTCGGCTCATGTCCAGCTTTGCCCCTCCCCAGCGCCCCCAAGTCCTTCTCAGCAGGACTGCTCTCCATCCCTTCATCCTCCAGCCTGTATTAACACTAGTAGTTGCCCTGACCCAGGTGCAGGACCCTGCACTTGGCCTTGTTGAACCTCATGAGGTTCACACAGGCCCACTTCTCCAGCTTGTCCAGGTCCCTCTGGATGGCATCCTGTCCCTCGGGCATGTCAACCGCACCATTCAGCTTGGTGTGGTCTGCAAGCTTGCTGAGGGTGCACTCAATCCCACTATGTCATTGATGAAGATATTAAACAGATAAGTCAGACTGCTGTGTAAAACTGGTGTTTATACAAAAATTTAAAAGTTAGTTTTTCACTAATTAATATTCACAAGAGTTAAAGAAAGCCAGGGGAAAAAAATAGGACATCTTACAGGATGAAAAATACCACAGTGCCAGAAAAACAGTAAATGTGGACAATCAATTACTGCATATTTCTTAGCGTTAACAATTTAAAAATAAATCCTTATCAGTACTGTAACAGCTGCCTGTTCTGACAGAAGTAGTTAGAAACGGAAAATGCAAGGACTTCTGACAGGTAATTTTCTGTATGGTTTTAAAGAGGTTGCCAATAAGCTAACATTTAATAACAGACTTGCACAGAGGACAGGGATAAAACACGGCAAAGCGAGCAGAAATTTACGTGTGATTTTAGCTGGCTTGACCTAGCTTATAAAACCAGCTTGATCAGAAAGATGGCAAAAGCAATCTCTTTCTTGTCTAGTCTTACTCTGAGGAGAATTTAGGGTATCTGGGATGCATTAGAAAGAGCTGGAATTAAGTACACGTTTAGAAGCAAGAAACACAGTTCAGTATTTGGAGAAGGTTCATCAAAGTTGATAAAGACAGCATCATTTCAAGAAATAGCTATCTTTGTCAAGTGCCTTAAAAAAGTAGTTCCTGAGTTCTACGTCAATTTTGAAACCATTTTGTTTTGCACCTGGGTTACCAGATCTCACTTGTGCTTTTATATCTTGTAGTATGTAAAGCACTTTCTTCATAGATGAATTTGTTCTCAAGGGACTTTCTTATCAGGAACAATTTCTCCACATAGCTTTTAGATGGTAAAGGTGAAACAGATAAGACAACTTGTTGCCTGTCACGCTTAGAGCTATTTAAAAGCAGTAATGTTTCAATAGACAGCGTTGCAGCGAGAGCAGTCACATCAGTACTAGCAGTGCTTTGGAGCACCCGCTGATCGGCCCCCCCCAGGCTGGGGAAGATACCCTACTTTGCTCCTCCCAGAAGTTGTCGGAGACTAAATCAGGAAAGTGTGCAGAATCCAAAAGTCGTTGCCATTTCCCAGGGTTAAAGGAAAAACACATTTGTACCTGGAGTCACCCTGCTTGTATTTACTCTGCATCTAGATCATTCTCAACCTTACCTGGCTTCATTTGAAGGATCAAGACAGATTTTCTTCCCAGCTCGCTCCTTGTATGTTATTTGGGTGGCAAAGAAGTTCAGGATGGTTTCAAGACCCTGAGATATTGCCGACGCTTCTAGGCCCAGTATTTTTTTTATCTCATGGAGAACGCACTGTACAAACAGATAAAAATTATAGGCCGAAGTCAACGTTGTACCGATTGAGCGCGTCTTGGGCTTCTGGGGTGTTCGGAAACAGGAGAGCATTACAGCTCAGATGAACCTGAGTTGGAAGAGAGTTATAACCATCCTCCCGATGGGGTTTGTGCACTGCAAAAGTTGGGTGCAGGAGAAAACCACACATTTTTCCCATCGCGAACACCGTTTGACCATCATTTAAACAAGCCAGAAAATACAGGTTTTAATCTATTATTTCAGCGTGCAGAAAATGATGATTTTGGGGAGGGGGCTGCTTTTTTGTGCGTGTTCCAACATAAAGCGTTCCTCTATCAGAAACTGTGGCTCTGTGTGCCTATAAATGGGAAAATTCCGCATTTCTAGGAGACATTTGTACAAAAAGTTTTTTTCATTATGTATTTAAATCAAAATGTTCTCTCCAGTATGATTACACTCAAATTTCAGTATTCACCGTTAAGAGAATCTCTTGCTTACTATGTATGCAGATTTATAAGGCTCCAGGCACCTTTGAAATAAATTGAAAGCACAGCCATGTAATAAAGCCAAACCCAGGAACTAGCCAAGGAGATCCACCCAGCAACACCCTCGAACACCCTCAGCCTCTTCCCCTCAGCACAGCTTTAGAGCACTCGTCTTGATCTTGTCTCTGCCTTCTCCACCCTCCTGAAAGCTTCCTGGGGGATTCCCCAGCCAGCAGAGAAGCCGGAGCCCTGCGAGCGGTGCAGAAACACTTCGCTTGCTTGATTTTCTTACCTATCAAACAGCTCGTAAGCCGTTTGCAGTGCTGCTCAGCCCATTTCAAGGGGAACCTTGCACAATAGCAGCAGCTCGCAGCAGCAGAAAGCAAAAGTCAGGGGATGAGGAGGGATTTTAACAACTGAGACAAGAGACAAACGTGGCAAAACCGTACAGAAATAACGCAGGGGTTGGAGAAAGCAGCCTTGCAACTGCTGTTTCCCGCTTTGAAACACAACGATCCAAAGCTTCATTTATGATGCTGAAAGGTTGGGGTAGTCGCAGGACCCCCGAAAGGGAAATGCTTCCTGAGCTCACTGCTGTAGGATATGAGTGAGGCCAACGATTTAAGAACTTAATTAAACAAAGGTCTGGATATTTTGTACAGTGAGATCAGGAATTTAAAAAGAGCAGCTTCTGAAAGGGAGTTGCATAATTTATATGTTTAAGGAAATCTTTAATTATTAAAGACGGTCAGGACGAGGTTAATTGTTGGCAAGTAGATTGGCAGTATCTGTACCCTTCTGAGGTGTCTCATGCTGCCCAATTTGAGAAAGCACAGTGCCTTAAGTTTTCCATCGTTCTGCATTTGGTGGCGGCTACCTGTTGATTGAGCATAAAAGCCTGTTCCCCAAAGCTTCGATTAATGGGTCTGGTACATTCCATTGTAACGGAATACTGCCTAGAAGAAGGCTGAGGCTTTTTTTTAGAGAGCACAAACCAGTATAGTTTTGTTGAAAATTAAAACCATTGGGAAATTCAAACAAAAGTTTGAAAGTAATTCTGAAAAAGTGATGTATAAGTAATTTGATCTGATTGTTAGCTGTCAAATGCTATTTTATATTTTGATATAGAAACATCAAAAAGAAATCGGGTATTAATGTCGGAACACTTTCATCATAGGCATCAGGCTCTGTTATTATGGGGAAAAGCATGCAATACTGAAATTCAGCGACATCGTTTTGTACCGCCACAGCTTTCAGGAGCCTTACTTAGGCTCCGTTCTTCTGGACGACGCGTGCATGTGGAAGGAAATCTGTCCTGCCCAGAACAGCTTAGTGGTAACCGTAACAAGCACACGCTTCACACAACACTTGCTGTGTTTAGTGTTGTATTTGGGACAAAAGCAGCAGCAGCTTACATCGTTCTTTGCATTTGATTCTTTGTTTTAGTATCTGTTGTGTCCAACCTAGCCAAAAACCGGCCTCAGCGAATTCTGGCTCGTAGCCGCTGTGGGAGCCCCGGGGGCTCCGTACACATGCCTCATCTGTGACCAAAGCGGGGCTAAGGAGCCGTTTCACAGTGCCTTGTCCTCGGGGTGGAGTCACACTCCTACGACAGCTATGATCAGTAGGCTGAGAGCGAGATATTAAAGAGACCAAAGGGACCAATCGGGATTTTCACAGACTGAACGGCCACTCGGGGGGTTCAGCCAGAAAGAATGATCCTACATGTCTAAAAAGATGAAAAATAGCAAAAAGGCGACACAAAAATGTTTTTTTTTTTTTAATTTGGCCGTAACATTCCAAGAGGGACAGCTGTGGGATCTGCCGGGGTCAGCTCGAGACCATCTTTGCGTAACGCTGCCGAAGCTCACGCAACGCACCAACTAACACACACTCCAGCTTTATGGCATGAAGTTACAGAACTGACTCTGTCACACAAATTCAAATTCAAGACAGCATTACTGTCCCGTTGGGATGCAACTGGGATGGGCTGGGTAGACAACAGCCCTTAAAAACCGGAATGATAATATGCAGGTTTTTCCATTCCCATCATTTGTCCTTAATTTGAAAAATTAAATGCTTATGTTCCATTGTTAACTATTCTTAGCACTAATTTCACAATTTAGCCCAGTGATGACCAAATGGCTTCCTTACAGGGTTTTTTTTCTCTTAGTTCGCAGCTGTCCTGAATTTATTAGTTTGGTGCTTAGGTTGCATAAAAAAGGTTTTGTGACTCAGCCTCCATAAACATTTTCATCAGGAACCTCACTTGACTCAACTACTGCCTGAAGAACACTATCTGTAAAAAGTCAGAGGAGAGAAAGGTAGCAGAGTTCGCCATTCTGGTTAATAGCTTAGAGTACATTTACAGCATCACAGAACAATTCCAGTGAGGAGGGATCTACGGGAGGTCTCCAGTCCAAAGTCCTGCTCAAAGCGGGGTCAGCGCTGAGGTCAGACCAGGTTCATCAGACCCTCAGACCAGGGAGATCTGTCCAGTCAGGTCTTGAAACCCCCTGTGGATGGAGAGCGCCCAACCGTTCTGGGCAGCCTGTTCCACCTCTTCACTGCCCTAAGGCAGGAAAAAGGTTTTTCCTTTTGCTGCTAAGAGGAAAAGGGTTTTCCTTATACCCGGTCAGAACGCCTCCTTCCAGCTCACCCTAGACTGACAGAGACAGACAGAAGAGATGTGCTAAACGTGCAGACTTTCTGTTTTTCTCCCGTTCGTTTTTCAAGCTCGTTTGCATCGGTCCCTCAGTTTTACTTATCAAATATTTAGAATTATTTATTATCTCATCTGACTGTAGCACAGAGAGGGTACCAGTCACCACTGAACATTTCCTTCTGGAAGGCCCTATCTGCACAGATGCAGCAGAAGCGCTCACCTGAGAAAGCCTTCCGTCTTCATACTTTTAAACATTTGGCTTGCATTCCTTCTTTGCTCTATTTTCTGCAACAAAATTTAAAAAGATACCTTTCTTGGTTTTACCTACCACTAAGGCTATTTCCTACTGTACTTCTCAGAACTGAAATTTTTATAAAACTGTGCTGTATTTATGCAGAGGACTGGTTCCGCACAAAGGGTGAAGGTGAGGAAGCGCCTTCCATAAGGGAAAGTACCGCAGGGCTGGGGCGGCCCTGAGTGGCACGAGCGTTTCCACGGGGAGCAGACTCGCTAGCGAGGAGCCAGATGTCATTCACGGCCTCCCGCAGCCCAGCTCTTGCTACAAGTGAATCTCTGCAGCTTTCTCCATTTCAGAGCGTAGAAAACAAACAAACAAACAAAAAAAACAAACAAACAAAAAGGAAGATCAATGTGTATCCACAAACCAGGAAAAAAGGTACAGTTTCACAGATCAGTGTCTATGCTGCTTCGCGTGCAAAGCCGTGAAGAAATGCAGAGCTTTATTCATAGCTAGTGCCCCCCAAACTTCTTAAGGTACTGAAAGTCTATCAAGACTGATTTTAATAAACAAAGCCACCGCTTATACTTAGGTATCGTATTAAGACACATTTAGTTGAGTTCCAGCATGCAGAGCACATGCTTGGATCCCAGCAGCTTCATCAACATCTTGGCACGTGCCTCAGTTTACACAATCGCTTAATGCTGTCCTGAATAGGAACGCTGTCCTGAATGAGTCCTTCACCTTGTTGCGAGGAACTTTTATTTTAAAAACCCTCGCTAAAAAACTTCCCAGAGGAAGCCTGCAGTACCAAGGGGAGACCAAGCCTACCGGTGGGCGGGCGGGCAGGGAATGCTGCAAAGTATAGGAGGGAGTAGCCTTGATGCGAAGGAACGCTGCTGTTGACTCAGCCTGCGCTTACGTTGCTGCCGATGGTTGTGCCGAGTGTCCCAGCCTGTCACACAGCAAGCAGTGCTGTCCCTTTTAGATACCCTTCCCATTAGTTTTATGTCTATTTAATTCTTCGTTCTCTCTTCCTCTTTTCTTTACTAAAACTGACAACAAGTGCCAAAAACTGACTGAAAACAGCAATTCACAGTGTGATCCTGGATAAATTACTGTACAATTAGCAACATTGCAACGTGAGTTTCAAAACATTAATGAAATCAAGCTGCTCCTTTAGGAAACGAGATACTTTATGATTTATGGTGACTCTAAATAGGATTATGAACAGCTTACAGTGCCAAATGAAAAAATATTGTCATTTTTACTAATTATATACTTCACGCCCCTTCTGTAGGAAGTGATGCCTGGCTTGACTAAAATAATCATCTCCTCAGTAGCCTCTCTGTAAAATCATATCCCTTCCAGAAACTGAACTGTAAAATTGTTATGCAAAATCGGATACATTTTCTTCATTATGAGGAGCAGAACGATGCAGTGGACATGGCTGGTTTGGGACAGGACGACACGTAGCTGTATGGTCACAGAGAGTTCTTTCCATCAACTTCTCAGATGCATTTTCTGCCTCGGGAGTTTTGCTCTCTGTTACTGGACATTTTGGGCAAGCACACGAACACGTAATAGATATGAAGCCTTATGGGGTAAATAAAAATTACTGCACAAATAAGACTAATAATAAATCACGCCCAAGAGTTTTAGGTCAATATGCAGAATTACCCTATTTACTGAACATTCTGTAGATAAGAGATCATTGTTCTCTGCTTTGAAAAGATTTCTGGTTTTAATATGTGTTCAGCCATTACTTATCTATTAATGCTTTGCTTCCTTTTTATTTTCCTTTCATTGAAAATGAGACCTAACTCCTTAAAAATCGTTTGGACTCGATCCTAAACCACATTGAACGCTTCCCAGTCCTTTTGAAAATAATAGGATACAAGAACTTCCAGGACTTATTTTTCATTTCACTGAGGTGTTTTTGAAACTTTGAAATCCATTCAGAAGATCCTATCTTGTTGGTATCTGAGATGTTTTATTTCTTTTCTTTCATATCGATCTTTTTGCCTGTCCACGAAATCTCCAAAGCATACTAATAGTCTGTTAGATCCTAAATAAGTTTAGATACGGATCTAGCTACAGAGGATGTTCAGCTAACTGCTAGAAACCAATCTTGTCGTTGTTCTTCCACCAGTGTTCCGCATTTTTATTGGTAGCATCCAATTAATTAAAACTCGCCTCTGAATCAATGGAGTTGATTAGGTGCTACGTACGGAAGTTTTCAAGTTACTTAAGCCTACGTGTTTACAGTCTGTTAAAAAACTTCCCCTCCTCCTCAGTAGGCACTTTCTGTAAACCTTGTATTTTGCAAAAGCTTTTAAAAATCTTTACAGGCCACAAATACCATTACCTGCCAGGCTGGTTCTTGCTGTCCTTTGAAATCCTCCGCGCTGTCCTCTTGTGAGAGGAGACTGTGGGTTGTCTGAAAGCGGCCCCGTCTTTCGGTTGAGTGTTTGCACATGAGCAGAATAGCGGAATCCTTATCCATGACGAGGGCTTCTGTAAGCTAAACAGCACAGAGAAATACTAGTACCCTGTTAGACCGCTTAAGCTTTCACAAGGAATTTGAAGTTGATTACCCTGGGAGAAGGCTTGATGTTGCAAACGGTGGTATGGGTTATTCAAGCTAACAAAAATCGTAGTAGCGTAAGTAATAATAGGATTGGTAAAATTATCAAAGTCTTATTTTAAAATGCTTTTGCTTCAGAGTTTTAAGTCATTCTCCCCCTTATCCTATTGGTAAGAAATTAACATGCTTGTAGATGTTTCCTCTTCCTCCACTATAAATAGACCATCTCACTAATACTTAGGTACTTACCTCCTTGCTTTACTTCTATTCTTTCTCTTTTTCTCTATTTCTTTTTATCCTATTCTTTCTCTTAGCATTAAATACTTTGATATAATTAGTCTTCCCTAGATTCACCTTCTGTCAGTCCGTCCCTTGCCTCATCAGTTATTGGAAGATAGCACTTTGTGATGAAAGGGCCACTAGTCATTTTTTTGTTGCCATCCAGCAAATAAATGACATGGCATGGACTTTCCCCCAAAGGGCAGAGCTGCAAAGCCGAGCGGACGATCAATCACACTGGAATTAAATCTGTCTGGAACGCATTTGAGGCAGCAAGACGTCTATGAAAACCTTGAGTGTGATTGACAGCTTTTCCCAATAACTGTGATGGAAGTCTAAATTGAGAAATCTCCTCTCCCATCCTGCAAGAATTTATGAGCAAAATTTATTTTGACCAGCCAATATTGGCCTGTATTAAACAGTATATGAGGCCCTTACGTTCCCCTGTAGGCTTGTGCTCATTAGTTAACCTCTGCAATGGTCATGGCAAGGCTAGATTGGATTTTAATCAAACATTTATGACTGTCTACTTAGAGATAGAGACAAGCAGGCAATGAAAGAGTTATGCTGAGCAATGTACTGATAACATTCCGGGCATCCCGCAGAAATGCCGAGATGCACACAGGCTACGTATCCTTGGCAGTTAGCTCATACACTCAATTTGCAAGGAAATCAAAATCTGGGACTTTGTACCTTTTAAAGAGGGAATGGAACAGACTGAAAAGCAAGCAAAATACCTTCTGAAGAAAAGATGAAGAGAAGGGCGGGCCTCAGTGCTGCCTTTTCAGGAAGGATGGCTAAAGCTTCCCACTCGTCTGTCTCTCTGGAGGCAGGAGCAGGAGAAACATCTCACGTCACACAGTGTTCAGAAACACGTCCAGTGAATCCGTCAGGGCCCAGTCCTTCCCTTCCCTGTGTTAGCTACAAAGCCGATTCCCGTTTATTCCTGCAGGTCTTTGGAGGCCAAGTGCCTGGTTTGGACAGGCACCTGCACTAGCAATCGTCCCACAGTAGGTCTCCTACGTGCATCCTAGGCTCCGTGGTGCTGGTGCTCCTCAATGCCGGCCAGGGACCCAGAGCCACGACTGGCCTGGCACGGAGCGATGGCTGATACCAGTATAACCCTTTTGAGGACTAGAATGGCTCGTTCCTCAAGGTCCTTGGGCTGTACTGCCCACTTAACAGCATCGTGTTCTGGGGAGCGCCCACGCTTTGTCACAACCACAAATAGTTGCAAAAACAACAATTTTCTTTCATTTGGTTATAAACTGCTCTTTCAGGAAATTTCATCAACTTGCACGGAGTAGAAGGGATTGTCAGAGGAGCTTCTCGTCCTTTCATGACCATCTTGCAAATGCCGATTTTCTCATCAAACTGTGTTTTGACAGTGTTTCTCTCCCAGTGCTCGCTTACCTGTGTTCTCTGCATTTTAAGATCTTCTCAAGACTTGCACAGTGCTGTATCTATTTTAGATTGTTTTTATTGGCAACTAATGTATACTACCATGCGCCCACGTGAACAAAATTACAGAGCCCAGACAACTTTTGTACAGAGTTCCTTTGGCCACAGCTTCTCTGTGGGTTTCATTTGGCAGAAGTGATATCAAGCAGAAGTCTTTCCCTCAGCTTCTGATGTAAACTAAAATACACCTTATAAATAGAAAATACAGACACTGAGAGCAGCGCCTTTGGGCAAACGGCCACCTTTGGGCTATGGGAAAAATTCAGTTAGATATGATTCATAAATATAATGAATAGGGTGCCATAAACTTGCTTTGCTCTTCACAAACAAAGGCGCATTCTCTGCCTTGAAAAATTAGAAGGGCGGAACCCAGAGGAATAGGGAAAGAAAAACAGGAGGAAAAGAGAAGTGGGAGATTCAAGGGGGAGGGAAAAAAACCCGTCAGCTTGAGTTGTCAGGGTGGAAAGTATAATTTTGACAACCATCAAACAATACGTGGAATAAAACAAAGGGCTTTGTTAGGCACAAATCCCTCTGCATCTCGCTTCTGAGGAGCTCCAGGTTTAATTTCGCAAATTCTGAAGCATAGTGGATTTCCAAAAGAAGTTAGTTTGTTCTTTAAGCTCTCGTTTAGTTGAAGGCTCCTATTGATTACAGCTGGAGCTGGATGAAGCTTGTGCAGACTGCGTTCCCCTGGCAGACTCTCATCGGTAAATACCTTTCATCTCATCCAGCAGTGATAATGATGTGCTTAGATGATGTGGCAGCAATTATTTAGCTGCTGCGTTAGGTTTTCTGCTTTATGCTAGCCAAGTGCCCTAAAGTCAGACCATAGAAAGGGATGCTTACATTTTATTAAATCTTAAGATGTCTTCCAAAGAAATTGTAACAGCTCTACTGTAGTTTAAGTGGTCGTTTCTTTCTTCACGCTCACTGACAAATTTGGGAGCAAAGGACCCTAGTCCACCATATTTAGCAAGTTTAAACATGTTACAAGTAACCTTGTTATCTCATAGCACACCCCAAAGGAAAACCCCTCAAAACTTCAGTTTTCCCAGGTTTCTGAGCATCCCGTCTACTAACCGAAGATGAAGCAGGAAAAAGGGGGCGGGGTAGCCCTTGGTTACCCTCCGAATGGATTTACAGACTTGCTTCATACCGTGTAAATACTGGAAAATAAAGCATGGATCTTGTCAAACATAAGAACTTAGCAAATAAGGAGCATTAGAAACAGTGCTAATAGCAAATAGAGCTGAAGCATCTACTGCCAAGTCAGTGAGAGATCCCACGTCCTGCCTGGCAATCAGTCTAAATACATCCTTTCTCCCACTTCATGTGACCTTTTTAGGCCAGCAATGTTGTGTGTTAGTTTAATATTTGAAAACTGGAACTTTACTGGTATTTGGCCTACTTTTTTCTATTTATTTTCTAAACAAATGATAACCACTCCCTTCTCAAGCTAACCTTTTAAGCTTCGCCAAAAGTCTGCGAAGATCACAAGGTATAAAAAAAATCAAAAAAAAAAGAAAGAAAAAAGAAAAAGCCCACATGCTGAGGCAAACAAAAGCAGGTTACTGCATCTCACCAGCCCGGCAAGCAGGCTTCAGGAGTACTCTACTTACTCTAGGAAATGCTGCCGAAATCTCATTTGCAGTGAAAAGTGCCAGGATTATGGTAGCACAGCATCTATTCTGAGGTAAACCCATGTAACTTCTCAGCCAAAGACTGGGGGCGGGGAGCGGGGGAAGAGAGAGAAAAGCTGTCCCAATTGCTACTTCTATTTGATTGCTTAAAGGCAGCTGGGAAGTCAGATCCTGAGCCTGAGAGCAGAGTCGATCCCAAATTTAAGGCAAAGTAATTTTGGAAGAAAAAATAGCTCTCTCTTCCCAAGGAAACTTCTGGTTTTTAAAATGTTAGGTTTTATTTATTGCTGGCTCATTGAAGAACAAAGTATTTTTTTGCTGTCTTTTTTGTTCCCAAACACACACACAAAAAAAAATGTGGCTAAACCCCAGAAAAATCTTAGTTTGGGGCCAAAAATAATAATAATTTTCAGTTTTAAGATTTTTTTTTGTCAGGTTTTTGAAAAAACAACAAATACTTCCCAAGCACCGCTCCAGCTTACAATCTTCAGTAGGCTGCACACCCTCAGCTTATTTCAGCCATCCTCGTTGCCCGTCCTCGCTTTGCCCGCAGCCCCCCATCGCCCCCCTCGGGCTCTCGCCGCGTCCCAGGCACACACGGCCACAGCAGGACACCTTCTCCTGCGCCTCAGCGCTTGCCGCTTAGGCATCCTTAGAGCGGCTCCCATTATACCCTGCATCAGAAAACAGCAGCAAAACACAGTTGTGGGCAGGTACTTACCAGCTCTCTGGTCAAAGAGCATCAAAGACACCTCGGTGATCTAACCAGATCACACTGCTGGTCTTGGATTATAATAAAGCGCTTAACAAACACTACTTCTGTAAGTGAAAAGCAGCTATCTTGTGTATGTGCCTTGCTTTTCCCCCCCCTGTTCTTTTCTTTAGCCTCCACTTAGTCACCTCTATCATGATATGTCTTTTTAACTTTGATGTTCATTTTTCTGCCTTCATAAATATTCATACTGCCTTTGTTTTTTTCATTTACCTTCAAAGAAGATATTTCCTCTTCCCTGGTGCTTCTGCCTCTCTTTCCATCGTGCCTGCCTTCACCTCTTGTATCCGTCCTCTTTCAAACGAAGAATTTTTTAAATTTCACTTTAAGCCCTCTTAATGTTAAGAATTACATGAGAAATTGGATTTTCAATTTAAGTTCAAAGGGAGATCCAGCTAACATGAATTCTTAAGGCAAGACAGACAAACAAAAATTTACAAGATACTGTTTCTGATGGTTTTGCTAGATTAGCACCGTAGAACAGCGCTTGTTTGTAGCACAGTCAAATTGGTGTTGCCGCAGAAATCTTAATTTCTGCACATCCATTTCACTTTGCTTGAACTGTGCAACCTGAACATTGTGTTTTTCTATCCCTGCTCTTCTTCCAATCCCCTCCCATCCCTAGAGTATATTTTGGACTAAATCAACTGATGTGTCTTTTTTAAGTACCGTTACCATAATTTGCTTTTATTGTTCTATCATTCAAAAGTTGTAGAGGGTGTGAAAGTGAATTTCTTTTAACCATTTCATTTTTTATTTCACAAGAAGATAAAATACAGACCAGCACCCGCCAATTATACTTTGAAAGTAAATAAGTTTTAGATACATTTCTTCAAAATAAGGCATCTGTGGTTACATACAGCAACACGCTAAAAGTATCACATAACCATGTAAGAAAAATTCATAGCTAAATAATGTCTTCAAAGGCATTGCTGAAGTTGGAACAGCATCAGGAATCTGCTTATTTACGTAGGGAGCTGTGGAGATTGCAGCATGTTGGTACTGCCAACAGATAGGATGATTAGTGCTAAAAACAATATCATCATTTAGATAAGCCTTCTCCTTCGGATAGTCGCTTTTGAACTCGACTTGAACTTAAACGTTCTCAGCTTGGGAACTACAGTTGTAATTCCAAAAACAGCTCATTCAGCCTGCAAAGGCTGAAAGAGAAGATTTTATTGATAAAATTGGTCCCTATATCAAATATTTTAAGTCCCTGGTCTTATATCTGAAGTCCGTTGGTATCTTCAGGTTCCTTGCTTCTTAAACTAGCAATGTGTGCACTGATGGGCTACGCGTTCACTCCCAAAAAGAAATAATACTAACCACCAGGCTACTGTATTTCAGGCTGGGGTTGGGTGTCACACCCGGCGCAGGGGGTTGCTTGCTGTGCCGGTTGCGGGCAACTGCTGCCAGGGCTGCGCAGGAGGAGATGGGGACCCTGCGGTGCCAGGGGGGCAGACCCGCCATTCTCCTGGTAAAACCCCCTGGGAGCTGCCTCCCTCACCCGAAGGAGACAGGAGGAACAGTCCGATCAGGACTAAAACAGTTGAAGACATGCCAACATACAAGAAAAGCAATAATTTTTGCAGGAACTGTTTTCTGTGTCATCTCAGAATAAAAGTTGATGTTTAAAGTGTGCCGTGAAGCACGCTTTTAGGTAGAAGTTTGTGTATTCCTTTGCAGGGACCCAGCAGCTGCAAGGGTAAGCGCCATGAAAAGGCTCGAAAAAGCTTTAATGAGCGATTCTTCAACTTCCTAATTAAAAACCACAAAGAGCTTTCAGGCCTTTATTTCCCTAATACTACAGGTTGTAGCAGTGCTATTTTGTTCAGTCAAGCCTAGCAAAAGGAAAATGCTTATGAGGTTTCCAAGGAGAGAAATAAACAAAATGGAAATGAATAGGGAACTTGGAACTTTTAAGTGTACGTAATTAAGAAAAAAAATACATCCTTCAGATAATTCTGGAAACTATTAGGAGATATTCATAATTCATAACCAGTTGTTTGGTTTTCTTTCAAGCAAGGGGGCAGCTTTACATCAAACACTGACTAGCTTTTCCATTAACTTAAATAAACAAAACAGTATGCTTCAAGTTAAGCGAACATCTCTCTCTTTTTTTTTTTTCTTTTTTAATAACTGGGTGAATTAGAAATAAGAACAAGACATTTACTTTCAAATAGGAAATTAGTTTGCATGCTGTTTCTTCATGTTAAAAATACTTTGGAACGCTCACAAAAACAATGTTAAGCTGAATTTATGGAAATGTTCCATATCAGTTTTGAAGATGATATGCCAGATGTCGGGGAGAACTCTTTCATCTGCAATAATGGAATAGTTTAATCCACCCTTGTTGTTTTTGAGCATAGTCCAAGTGTATTGGTCATCATGGGTGGGTGATCCTTGCTTAGGCAGGCATGAACCAAAAAGCACAAGTTGTTAGACCTCTAGCATAAAGTCGCAAGAAAACAACAGCAGGAAATACTCTACTGAAAGTAAAAATAAGCTATTGCAATGTAAATCGAAAAGTTTACCATTATGACAACTCACATTTTGAAGCACTCTGGGACTTGCAGATACATTGCACTGAATTATTGGATTATGACTTGAAAGCAAGTATGGCTCCATTTATGGCCCCACCAGAAATAAAGCCAAAAATACAAATTTTAAATTAATACAGATCAATCAAAGACATGGAACATTTTTTCTTTTCAATGAGCAGGAAGGCTAAGAGTTAACACTGTGCTCTTCTGTTGGGGAAAAAAGTACTCTTCCCTTTGAGAAACTGTAAACAGAACGACAAAATATATTAATACCCATGTTCTTGTTTTAAGAACCCACGTTGAAGTAACATTGCATAGGAAATACTGTTGTTAAGTGTCTTCTGGGAATAGTTTTTGTGGCCTTGTGTCAGACTAACGTTGTTTTCATATTAGCCAAACCACTTTTATTTGTAATAATCACTTTCATTACTGTATTACCTGAACAGTGTTTTATGTGTCACATTCATTTAATTCACTATGGTTGATCATGAAGTATGTTTTGATCACAGCACGTTCCTACAAGCTGCGTTAAAGCATGGATTGTACTGCTGGGGGCCTGCAGAAGTGCAGAGCACAACACAGAGAAAGCTGTAATGCAGCATGAGGCTTTTTAGCTTGCCACCCCATTTCCAGCACGGGCAGCTGCCGTGCAGAAGGCACAGGAGCACAACACATCTCCATGTGCCGATCCAGGTTAAGCATCCCTACCTTGTCACCACTGAAACACTGTCCCAGATGGAGCCATTGTAAGGATTGTCTCACGTTAAGATACAGAATAGAAAAGCCATGTTCAGTTGCCTGTGGCATCTCAGTTTCCAAAGAACTAAAAAGCCGTTTACCTTTTGCAGTGTAATTTAAAGACAGGATGGCACACGCTGGAGAAGGAAGGCAGCATCACAGATGGAGGCAAAAGGAAGTAATGCATCGATTCAGAGCTTCATTCATTTTTTTCCCTTTTCAGCTGCCTGCCACTCCCAAACAAACATGTGGGAGATGTTCTAGTGCTGAAAGCTGTGGCTCACTCCTTCATTTAGCCATTCTATGGGATAACTCAATTCAGTTTGGACATACCAAAGACAATACATAATTGTGACAAAGTACTGCAGTCCAGACTTGATTATTACAGCTTGATCCCGCGTTAACTCTGTTGAGTAAATAGAAGGAGGATGTTGTTTTCCCTGCACCTTCATACTCATGAAGTCACTGAGGTTGGGTGACTTCCCCAGATTCATGATAGTTGCTAGCACTTTTGCAGTCCAAATACAGAAACCACACAAGAAACTATAAGTTGCACTGCATTAGGGTTTGGGGCGGGTTTTGTACATTTTCTACATTAATACTTTGCATTACTTCTACTTTGGTGTGCCGTGATGTCCAGGAGTACTAGGAGATAAATCTACAAGGAGCTTGCTTTGCTGTACTCTCAAATTTGAGAGGGGAAATGTTTCGGCACACCAAAAAAAGTCGTGCTGTTTTTCATGAAAATCACATTAATTTAAACATTCTACCTCGCATATTTGCTTAAGTGTAAGTCTTGGCTCTTACATATATTTTTCCTGTGCAAACAAGTATTTGTGCAGGTTACCTTCACTCAACTGTGAAAACTTGTTACCAGGGCAATCAGTCCAATGTACTTAACATGAAAGGGCCAAAGGAAAATTTAAAAGGGAAAGAGAAAAACCAGCAGCAAAGAGGCAGTTTATGGGCTGCTACAGAGCCGTGCAGAATTACGGATGCTACCTCATGCCACTACTGGATAGTGGCTGCACTGTTAGAGCGCAGGGCTCTATCTTAACAGGCTTTGCTGCTCCAGTAGTGAGGAATTTCTCCAAATATTTAGTCTTTTGGTACCTACTGACCTGACGTTATGTAAGAGATTTTCTGCTGGTATTTAGCACCGTGAAGCACAGCCTCCCAACACCAAGGAGTTAAAAGTTCTCCGGGCATCCAGCCCAGATGAATAACATCCCAAATGCTGAAGGAAGTAGCAAGGGAAATAGAAAAGCCTTTGACAGAAATTGTTGATAGCTTGCTAAGGCTGGGGAGGGAACCAGGGAATTTGGAGGTTGCTAATGTTGTTCCTATGTGTAAGAAAGGATCAGGGAGGAGCCAGGAAACGACACAGCAGTGTGAGCTTGGCTTAAGTTGCAAGAACAATATAAGAAACATAAATAAGAGACAGAATACTTAATTTGGTAAAATAAAGTAAGCCCATACTCATGGAAGAACTACAGTGGTCTAATTTCTTCAAGTATTTGACCGTCAACTGGCTATTTCTGAAAAATACTAATACGGAAGAAGTGTCTTACAGAGAAGAGGGAAAGCTAATGAAGTGGGCAGAAAGTGAAAGGTTTCACAGAATCCTGAAGTTACGTAAAGTGTCCACAATACCTGCAGGACTGTGCAGATCATCTGGTATCAGACTCTCTGGTGCCATTGCTTACATGGGAGGCAGTGTTTTCAGGTCAGATGAATCTATTAGAAAAATAGACCAAGTCATTTTCTGGTGTCACTTACACTGAGAACTCAAAAAAATTTAAACTGATTAACTAAAATATTTATTGTTTACACTCAAAACAAATGGAGAACAGCTTCGCTGGAGTCAATGACAAGTGCAACACTGATATCAGTGGAATCATTCTGGGTTTAGATTTGTATAAACCATTCAGAAGCTGGTCCATTGACACTGCTCAGTGGGGGCAGAAATAAGAATTTGAATCCCATAAGGTCATTTTAAGAGCCCTCTTTTTGATCTGGTGGAGTATTCTGCTTACAAGATCGCTATAGACCAGAATAGAGAAAGCAACCTACAGACGTTTTGTGACTTGCTTGAACAGATGAATAGATACACAAACAAGGAGAGCACGAAGACGCTGTAGTAAATTGCCGTACGCTGAGAGCCAGTGAGCAGCAAGCAGCTGAGCGCATCAGTCCCAGGAGTAAGATAGACTCCAGTTAAGAAAACAGTTCTCCAGCTCTGAGCACAACAGACAGGTATGAGCTACAGAAGAAAAGGTTTAAGCGGCTTAAATAAGATGGAGTGTATATTTTTTTTTTCTGCAAAAGCTTGAAGCACTGGTGAAATGCATCTTGTGAATTTATGTACTTCTCCTAATGATATGAAGAAAATTAGAGAGATTAAGCTGTTGCATAAGTGAGCAAGCAGCATGAGTCAGGGGGTTTGGGAAAAATGAGTCACAGCGGGAAGGGAAGGGAGCCAGGTTTGTAGCTCCGAAAGAGAGACAAGGAAAGAATTTTATGGATGTAGATAAGAGCCTGACAGAATGGACTGCAGCAGAGAAGCAGAAAGACTAACTAACTCTAAAACAGGGAATGATACACCAGATTTAGAGAAAGCTATAGCTAAAAAGCAGGTCAGGCAAAATTTTTGTACACAACTGGTGGTTGAAATATAGAGCAGGCTGCCAAAGTCAGCAATGGAAGGACATAATTGTGTAAATCACTTCAAGAGGGAGTGTGGGTACATTTTTGGAAAATGAGGGAATCACTGGGTATAGATATTAGTGAGGCTTGTGGAATTAAAACTATGAAATGCAAGTTGATTTATACTTTCAAGGAACACAGGAGCAAGCTCTGCTGCCCTCCGTGGTTTTCACATTATTTCTGTAGCACCCTGCAAACTTCAAACAGTAGCCTGTGCAAATCAGAGCTTTATCTTAACCTGCAGATAGTTATCACTACGACAGTTTTTCTAAAATGAACTTTCTAGAACAGCCCCGGTGATTTCTGCAAAAGGCAGTATTTATATTAGGATGAGTCATTGGGGTCTGATGGCCATGTGCACCATAGTACAGTTGAGGACTGTAAACATTTCTGGAAGAGCAGTGTGGCTTACATGTAATCTGATTGAGACCGGTGTCCTTAATTGTCGTGTTCCTCCCCCTATTTTCCTATTGACACCAACTCTTTACATCAATTTAAGGGTTTTATATAGCAATAATCATTGCAACTTGATAGAGAACCATACCACCTAACCCATTTTGGGAATGGTAAGGTTTGACCGAGCCCAAGCCTGCGGGAAAAACAGAATATGAGCCTCATATAATTAAAGACTGTGTCATGGTGCTTAAAGGATCCGAATTCGGACCGTTCAGAGAATCCAAGTTCTGTGCTTTGCAATCCCCTCAAGCACTTGACTTTGAAATTGTCACATTCTTTCAGTGTAGTATGCTGGATGTAACACCTACAAGAAACACACTTATGGAAGTTAAAATACTCAAACGCAAGTTTTGTTAAATTTTTATAACTGTTGAAAGTACAAATAAATCCCATAATAAGTTTGCTTTTGAGTGGCCTATTGAAAGACTACAGAATTATCTGAGTTCAGTTATCATAGAATAGACTTTTGTGTTGCCCTTTTGATTGCCCTTGGACAACGCATTGTGGCTTCATTGCCCCGACGTGGAAGAGCAGTAATGGGCAATAGTCCAAGGGCCACACCAGACTGGGACGTTTCCTAGTGATGTCCTTACCCCGGGGAGGCAGCAGACTTCCTGAGAGGAGGGTCCGGCCTGTTCCCCTCAGGGGGAGCTGCCCAACAGCCATAGTTACAGTGATCTGGAGCAAACTATAAGCGCCTGTTACTGCAGTGATCAAGACACTGAAGGTAACCCAGCTCCGTTTTCAAGTAAGATTGATCTGCAAAAGGATTTAGAGACACACGGGCTATTTCAAAGGATATTTTCCAACTACACAGGCTGTAACAGTCCAGAGAATGACCAAAAATAAACATCTGAGCAACATCTTAGATCAGACTCAGATACACGGCGAGTTTAAGAATTAATCTATATTTCACAGGTTGCATGCATCAATCAAAGCCTATTCAAGTCGTTTAACAATTTAATACAAACTTACAGCTCTTGTTTATCTGTAGTGAAGAGCACAACCTTTTAAAATGTTAGCCGAGATTAGAAAATACAAAGAAATACAGAAAGGATAATGTTAGAAAATGTTCATTACCGGTTACCAATGTAATTTAAATTGTCTACCTGAGCAAACAAATGTATGTGTAACATCTAGAAATTAAATTTAAACAGAGTTGAGGAATGAGTTGAGGGTGTTTTCAGGTATAGTCCACAGGATACTTGCTTAAGGTAGAAGCTTCAGCTGCGCATCAGTTGCTGAAACACTTATGGAAACAAACTTTATCACAATGATGCTAAATTTGGAAAAGAGGATGCAGAAGAAAGATGCTCAAGAATGAGCTTGTAAAAGCCCATTATTTTCTTTCTAGATCTGTTTCTTATACTGCACTCATCACTGTGGTATCTTGAGTGCTTTCCAGTAGTGCATTAAGCAACATGACAAACATCTGTCACATGTTTGTTCTCTCACCCTCTCCCCAGAGAGACAAGTGTGTGCAGTGGAGTGTCTTGATTTAATTTTTTTTTAATTACTATAATACACATGCACGTAACACACATTATTAAACATTCATGCTGGAGAGGAAAGGTCAGACAAATTTATCTTGCTTGTAGGATTAAAGCTGGTGAGCTCTGTGATGTTCCCACAGGAGTTCCTATCCCACTCTTGCCCCACGTTGCTAAGTCTTCACAGATACCAAACCAATCTGGTCACAGGTGTCAGCAAACCAGAAGTATGGATTCCCAATACCCGTCTGCTGTTCACACTTAAGTCCAAGGATTCTTGTCAGTAAAGACCAAATGGAATGAGATGGTAGGATTTAAGGAAAGACCCATGCTTTGTATAACCACCACCTCGTCCCAGTATTGCTGCATTTGGTGCCGACTAAAAGCAAGAATTGATGCGGCTTCCAGATCACTGTCAAGAGAATCAGAAGGCACTGTGCAAGTTACGGTAAAGAAGCTAGGAATCTATGGATTACAAAAGTCTGATTTAAACTGGAAAAAGTTCTTAGAATAGTGAAGGCCTGGGAGTTACTGATTTCCATACAGAGGCAACATAACTGGGAAAACAATCTAGAAGCTTTGAACAACTGCAGATAGACAGTCCGCCTATTCAGGAGCCATGAACGAACACATTAAGTGGGAATCCCAAATCAACATTGGCAATGCTAGTGTAAGATTACACTGTTTCATAAGCGGGAGAGAAGCGTGTGCGTATATTGGTAGATAACTCTACCTCTGCCACCTCAGAGAAAAAGGGAGCTGATCTGCCTTATCCCAAGGAGACCTCCAGCATCATTGTTGCTTCCTTCCCATGACTTCCACTCCTCTATTGCTCCAAGAACTCTCAGGACAGTTAGAAGAAAAAGACTGTTTCTCTAATGGAGGATGATTCAGGTCACATCAAGTGCTGAGAAGCTTAAGACTTCTCTTTGGGCCTCCCTTTCCAAAAGCATAGATGCAGAGATCTGTGCAGCAGCATCACATTGATAAATCCACTAGTGCTGCTTTCCGTACTCCACAAGGGCTGGGCTGCTTCTGGTATCACACCAGTACGATTCACATCTGGCACCGCTTTCAGCACTGAAATCTTCCAGTTACTTCCTCGCCCTTGTATCAGCCACAACAGTAGACATATCTGTAATTATTGCAATACTAGAGATTTCAGAACTGAATGTTCCAGCACAAACTTTTCTAGCTGCCTGTTGTTCTCCTCCCACAATATTATCCTTGAAGCACTTAAGAAACTTGATCTTCAGGCCATCAGCCTTATTCTGACATTACCAGTTTCTTTACACAGATGTGAGCAGAACTGCTTCAGGCACAGCAAACCACTGCCCTTCCCCAGTGAAGGCTGGAGGCTGCTGTCCTGTCCACGTCTCACCTTGGGCAGTTCAGTAAAGTCCACAGACACGGGGGCGGGGGGGGGGAGTTTTCAAAGAAGTCCCATCAATACTTCATTCCATCTGTTTCCCTAGCTTGCCTAGGGACTCAGTTATCAACAAAAGCCATCCAGCAAAAGCAGCATAATAGCAAAATGTATCATGATCATGCAGAGTAGAACACTGATAAAGCTCTTCTGAAGTCCACCAAGAATACACCACATACCAATATGTATTTTCACGGCATGTAGAAGAGAGACGGGGCATACAGTCACAGCTAATATGCAGCCAAGTTCAGGATCTGAACTTGAATAAGAAGCTTAGGAGAGCTCTAAAGAGTTCCTTGAAACAATTCTCAAGAAAAGGTTGCTCTTATAAACACAAATCTGTGTGGCCATAACATCGAATCCTCCAAGAGTTTTCAAACGAGGAGGCAACTAGCAGTCAAACACTACTTTGAATAATTGTTTTTCTTTCAAACTGAACTTACCATTGGATCAAAAATCAAAGACCTTGAGTGCATAAGTCAATCTAGTTTGCTTCATTTTAGCTGGGTTACCTTACTATTCCATAGAAACTAAGGTAAACAGAACTCAAGCCATGGATGCAAATGGCAACATAGTGCATTTCAACTAATCCGTTTTAAAAGGTAACTCATGTTAAGTTTACTCATATACGAGGCTCTCAAAGACCATATAAGCTTCCTCTGTTCCAGTACACTCTGCAACAAAAAAAGATTGAACTGTATAAGTACTACAGCTGTTTTATTTTCAAATTTTGTAGAGACTAGGAGGCACATGCAAAGCCCAGCGAAGTCCCTGCGTAGACTTGCATGGAACTCCAGCGTGCTTTGGCTCAAGCGTTTAATGATGTGTTGGGTTGGAAGGAGGCAGCCAGCCCCAGTCGCAGACAAACTTTACACCTGAGAACGTGCTTCTCAGCTCTCAGCACAGAACGGTGCAGTCGGCAAGCCCTGCACCAGCACAGCAGCTGTAGGACCAAGAGCATGCACAAATCCAGAGAGCAGGGTAACATAAGAGGACTTTATTTTTCCTGTCAGATAAAGAGAAAATATACGTAAAACATTTGGACATTTGGGGAAAGGGCAAACATTGAGAATTAATTCAAACTGTTGATGGTTTATTTTGTATTGAATCTTGTGGTCAAAATTGTTTTCATTTGCTATGAGAAAGAATCCATCATTTTTTCCAAAGCACCACCCAGAATCTGCCACTGGTGATGTTCTAACATCCCCAGTGCCTATACAAATAGAGAGGTCAGCTGAGATTTGTAAAATAGAGATCATAAGTTTTAAGGAATTTGTTTATTCAGCCTGGAGTCTCCAAATTGTGTACAATGCCAAAATTAAAAAGACCTTTCACTGTACTGTATCAGATTACAATAAAAAGCTCTCCAACATTCTGGATGTTCAGATGAGAAAGCAAATTGTAATTCCATTTTAAGCAACCTATTTGTCAGCACATGCAGCTTAATTATAATTAAGTACCTCCAGCAGTTATAACGAATAGGCAAAATCAAAATGTTTTTATACTTGTATAAACCTGCGTTTAGTGTGAACTAAAAAAGCTGCCTGAATTACACTGAAAGTATCGGTCTAGTATTTGCATTTTTAGCTGTACTGTTCAAATACAAACATACTAAACTGTTTCCAAAGACTAACAGATTGACCGAATTAGGGGAATTTTCATGGGAATGACAAGAGGCAGATCTCTTCCTGGTGAAAAGGCCACCATGTACCAAGTTCCAAGTCCCTGTCCAAAGCATGGAGCACAGGAACCATGTAAGAGAGATCACTAGGCTCTTTTTAGTATCAGCAAAACAACATATTTCTAACTCATTCTTAAAAAAGGGCTGAACTATATTTGCTGAAATTTTCCAGAGTAATTCAGCACGCAACAAACAACCAGCACAGGGAAAACAAACAAAAAAACAAACAACAAAAAAGTCAAATGACTAAAATATGATAAAGTTGCAAGAACTTTACAGAAAGTTTTATAGTGACAAGTACAAAATATTAATCATATTTGACAAATAAAAGTATCTGATTGTTTAAAATAGCCACATATCTGAAAATATTTCCAAAAGCAGTATTAAAAGCTATTAGAAATCTGGTAACTTTTTGTGTCCTGTGAAGGGAATAAGTGTTGAGAGGACGTCTTTGGAGTATATTTGAACTTTGCTGCCTTCACTTACAGGTCACTTGAAGATGCATAAAGCATTTCAACAGACTAAATATTTTAAATAAACTTTATGACTAAGATTGCATTTGCTTTTTTTATAAAAAGATATAGATGAATGCGCAACTGGAACCCATAATTGTAGAGCTGACCAAGTATGTGTGAATTTAAGAGGGTCCTTCAGCTGCCAGTGTCCTCCAGGCTATCAGAAACGAGGGGACCAATGCGTCGGTAAGTGTTGCTCTAGACTAAATTTTCTTTCGTTATCTACAGTTGCAAACTCTATTGATTATGAAGCGTATAGGTATGTGTGCTGTAAAATAACTACGTAACTTTGAAACACAATTGAATAATGACTATCACAATAATTAGTCACTAAAACATGGAACTAGAAACAATATTTTAAGTATAATCAACACTTGGAGTTGAACCTCACAAGATCAATTTTCCTAATAGTTACCGTTGTGTTTATTGTTTGCATTGGAGTATTGCCTAACGTTCCAGTTATAGTCATAAGCCTGCTACAGCAGCAAAGTAAAGCACGCCTTTCCACTGACCTCAGTGAGACTTGCCTCCAGATCTGCGGGACAAAGCGGTACCTTCACGCAGACCCAGCCCCTGCTCCGCAGAGCCCCCTCGCACAGTGCCTTTCAGTACTCCGTTTTATGAGTATCAATGAAAGACATGGAAACTCTGAATGCAGGTATACGATATTTGCAACTTACAAACCGCTAGGCTTTATTCTTTGTGCCAAAATAAACTATCGGCATCCTTGGGACCTGTATAAGTATAGCATTAAACTAAATGCAGGTGCAGTGTGAGCACTGCATCTTGCCTAGTCCATCCTCATTTGGGGACGTTATGCAGAAGTGCCATTACAGTGTTCCTTCAGTCCTCCTTCAGCCTCTAACACCTCTTTAATCACGATTTCAATGGGTGAATTGCTTTTATAGGCACTCCGGCCTTAAGCTTTAGGTTTGTCAGAGATAATAAAAACAACTATGAAATAAGAGAGTCAAATATATGCATCATGAGGTGATATTTAAAACCACCTCTTTTAAGACACAAGACTGGTTTTATGCAGCCTAGGAGAAGCACTCCTTTTTGTCCTCAGTGGAACAGGAATGACAGAACTAAACATTTTCCTCTTTTTCTTTGTGTTAGGTATCCTGCATTTGAAAGTGTTTAAGAATTTTTTAATTTTTAATCTCTTTCAAAAAGCCTCACAAAGGCTATCGGTAGTCACTGCCTAACAAGAGCTGCAGGAAGGAAACTGGGGAGATTTCAGTACACATCTAGACTAACTTAAATTTCCAGGCATGACACTTTCTTTAGTGTTCTGAGCCAAGGGCTGTAGAAATCAACCCAAAAGTTCTTATCTCTTTCCTAAGAAACATGGATCAGGCCCTGAACTGTCAAATTGGCATAAACACAAATGTATCTGATTTTTCTCAGTTTTCTGTGCAAGACTAGGATGAATAGTTTGGAACATAGGTAGAGGAATAGTTTTGATAGGTCACGGATTTTTATTTTTTTTAAATAACTGGGGTCTGTCTAGATTTTTTTTAGAGCAGGTAAAGTATATTACTGCTATGCAAGAGCACTTTTAATGTCAAGACCCATGGTACCAATTAAAGTCTTGCGGGACACGTTACAGCACTCAAAGAAGCAGAATGATACACCTTTATATCTCCATGTGAATACATTCATGCATCTAAATCTATACATGAAGATGTCTGGAAAGTGAAATTTCCCTTCTCCTATTTAGGTCAAAACCAAGAATAACACCTGTGTTACATATTACACACTGACCTAAATTATAAGTACAACCCTACGCTTAGTACTGTCAGCGTTTCAGAATAAAGCCTGTCTTTGGGGATTTTATAACAGCTTAGCCAGAAAATGTTCTTGGGGCCAGATCTTGATAGAGATTCTCCATATGGGAGGAAATGTTTCTCAAATTTGAAAGAAAATTTTCCAGACTATTTTGGCTTCAAGGTAGAAGGAGAAAAGGACTCATTTCTAACAACTGATTGATTTTAATCTAAATTCACTAATAATGTCTGTCTTTTTTGATTTATTTTTTTTAAATTTGCTTGTTCATATATTGCAAAATAAGTCTTTTCTGAAACATGGGACTGCAGATAGAATGAACTGTTTTCCAGCATTACTTCAAACAGAAGATTTGTCCAAATTGATTAGATGATTCTTAGCCCTTAGATCTGCATGGAGCTGATGTGCCTAATCCCACAAGGAAAACTCCCACTGAATTAGAGTCAAATCCCAGAAGCACTGATATGCATAAATGCAGCACCTAAGCAGCAAAGCATTGCTCATTGTATAATCAGATCCTTAAACAGCAATTTGCAAGAGCTTAGTCCTGTAAAAGTCAAGGGTGGAAAAGATCTACCATGCCTCCTAATTTATTCCATTTCTATTTCCAAATTTCTCTCTGCAACAAAAGAGTAACAGCAACAATTGCTACTGTACAGATAGCCAGGAATTTTCCAGCATAAGCCTTTTCATTCAGAACCATCCAAAACACTCCAACTCTAAGTTTAGTCACAAACGGTGCCTGTAAATTTGACAAAGAAAGGGTTAACTCCTAAGGATTATTTTTTCACTTGATATTAAAACAAACACTTTCCTCATTATAAAAAAAAGCCTCAGCCTCTTTTTAAACACATCTATGGTGGAAACAGCTGGAGGTAGGAAACTCAAGATCTGGCATGGATATGGGAAGTGCCTTTCTTTGTTCCAGTGAAAACTGGTCTTATTTTTCTGAGCGTTGAGCCTTTGAAATCTCACGTTGTGTGCGTGGACAGAACATGGCATGGATTTCCTCACCAGGCTCAAGCAGGCCACAGCTAGAGACGGCTGCTGCACATCCATGCACGATCAGCATTGTAGCATAATAAAAAAATGTTTTTCAGATAAAATGAGAGGCAGTATCTCCTGCAGAATGCAAGGAAACCTTTTAAAAGGGAGAGAGAAAGAATGGGCTGTTGCACATTTTGTACGGCTGGCAGGTGAAACCCCTGCTCCGATGCACATGAGGAATGCTGAGCCTCGGAAAGGCAGCCCGCACCACCCTGAACCCAGGGCTAATCCGCAGGGAGGGTCCGGGCAAAGTTAACGCTGCCCGCGTAGCAGCGGCTTCAGCGAGTCTGACCACCCTGCTCGGCACCAGAGCGCACCCCCAAGGCTAGTGCTGCCGGGCGGAAAGGCTGGCAGGAGAGGATGGGGTGAACAGGAGCAGGGGCACCCGGCGGGCAGCAAGCCCGTGTCTGGGCGACCCCTGCAGAAGAACAACCACCCATTCCCTTTTTCAGGCCCATTAAGTTGCTATCCTTGCAGTTCCCCTGTACCGGCACAGAAAACCTGGACTTTTTCTAATGGAGTTGAAAAGATTTAGTACACGCTCAGTATGCTGGGTGCAAATTTTTGGGAAAAAAAGAGCTACAAGCCACGTTGTGTGGTCGGCATTATGGCTGGTCAGAAGTCTTGGTTGAAAAGTAGAACAAAACATTCTAGGTTTTACCTATACAAAATAAGACAAAGCAGTACTTTGAAACTGAATAAAAAAAATGAAGATGGAATGCACATTGATCTCAGAGACTAGAAGACAATCAGCATAAAACAGATCTTTACAAAAGTTACTTAAAGAAAAGAAAAAGTAAAATAGTATTCCCATTGATACCCATGCAAGGAGTACCTAGCTCACATAAGCTTTTTTTTTCCCCAGCTTTTAATCAAGTGCAATTAACTTTATAGTTTCTTTGGACACAAGATAGCAACAGTGAACTGCCCTGACTCTCTTTGAGCTGATTTCTCTTTTTTGATAACTCAGACATCGACGAATGCACCCTGCCTCCGTATTGCCACCACCGGTGCGTGAACACTCCCGGTTCCTATTACTGCCAGTGCAACGCCGGGTTCCAGCTCGCATCCAACAACCACACCTGCGTGGGTAAGAACTACTCACATGGACTTACACATCAGCTCACCTGGTACAGGGACAAATACTGACACATGACTTGCCACCATTGAAACTTGAGTATCTCCATCCCAACTTCAAGGGAATAAATACCAACCCGAAAGACATACCAGTATTGAGAGACTCTCCTGCAAGTGATCTCAGAAGCACAGAAGGGTTAAAGAGGAAGTTGGAGCCTTACTGAAACCCTGTTATTTTGTTGGCATAGCAGGTTTCTGGGAGCATCTAGTTTGGCAACTGGCAGCCTGGAGGTTTATATTAATTATTTAATAAGCTTAGATTTAATTATTCTTTCCATTCTGGTGGATAGCGTTGCATTATCATTGGCTTTTATTCCCAGTTCATGCAACACAAAGGCTGGAACTAGAAACCAGGGGAAGCAATACTATACCTCTGCAGTTAAGTGTAATTATCCTCAGCACATGATAAATGCAGTGATGAAAGAAAGCATCTATGAATATCACATTTGACTATCTAGAGAATAACGATAAAAACGAAAATGAGGGTCACTAAGGAAGAGTGACTCTTTACAAGTAAGACACTAAGGGAAGCCTTGCAGTAAAACTTTAAGACTGCTGTTAAGTTGAAAGTCATAGGTTCTGTTCCAAAAGAATTAGAGCAATAACAAAAAGGAAACTATATCTGCTGAGGCACAGAGAGAATGGCCAGTAAAAAAAATAAATAAGATATGGGTGATGGAGATGGTCAGAAGTTCTTTATAGCTATAATATATATATATATATATATGTATATAATACAGGTTTTATATAGAGAAAAATCAGTCTGGGTTTTCCAGCTTCTACCATTAGTTCCAAGCATTGCCCTACCTTACCAAGTAGCCTGGCACACTGCATAGCGCTGAAGCAACAGAGGCATGTCCTGGTTTTCACCAGATGACAGGATAAAAAACGTGCACACGGGCACAACATAACCATGTGACAAGTTGTTACTCATTTGACCCCATCCATGGCTCAAATGCAAGATGTATTCTTTCAATTACACTTACAAATCCGTATGACAGCTCCAAGTTCGTGAGGTGCTTCACCAAAACGCCCCACCTCTGACTCTTGCTGGCCTCCCAGCCTAGTAAGACATACTTAGGTAAAGTAAATCTGAAGAAGAAAATTGGTAAATTAATGGTTGCTGCATCAAGGCAGACTTTCACATCTGTGACAGTCACCTGGCAGAAGTGATACTTGCCAGCTATACCAGTTACATTTGGGTTACAGATTTTGCATATATTGAAAGTGGGTCCGTATTTCTCGGAAGGAAAACAAACAGAATCGGGGCTTTGGCTAGCTTATTTATTCCCTCCAGTAGCATTGTCCTGATGTACGTTCTTTGCACTATTGCCAGAAATTAAGTAAAAGGAGGAAGAAAAGCTTTTTTCATTCATTACCATTTATTTTCAGGACTAGGAGGTTCATCGTGTAGAGAGAATTAATGTCTTCCTCATTGGTCTAGTTTTTGTGAATGCCTAATCTTAGTTGTCTCTGTCCGGTTTTAGTTGTATCTGTAAATGACTGAGTGTTGCTGACATTTATAAGCATTTGCAAAAGCCATGGACTCAAGATTATTTTTTCCCACATGCAGCTCTTTACTAATGGTTATATCTGATAAACACAAATATGAATGGAAAACATGCAGGGGAGGAATACAAGGGAAAATAGACAAAAGTCTACAGAGTGGATGACTGAGGAGCAGCAGTTAGTCAACAGCCTGTGAAGAACAAGTGTTACAGATTCCAGAACTGATTACAGTTATATAAAGCCCCCATTAAAAATTGCTTCTCTTCCCATACCACAGCATTCTCATATATGTTCTTAGGATGGGCACATCGTGGAAAAATCTAGCATAGAAACATACCTTCCCCCAATATGGTCTAGGCCTTAGAGCATTGCAAAACTCTACTGGCCTCTAAGGCTCATGTTATAATTGTAATGGAATTTAAAAGAACAAATTTTAAAAGAGTAATAAATAGTTCAAATAAATCTTAGCCACTGCATGCTGAGAGGTCTTATCAGTATGTGTTCCTTATATCAATTATTTATAGAGACTTGGCATTTCATACCTGAAAAAAGACGCTGGAATGTGCAGTTTGATAGCCACACTAAACATTTTTGGAAGAATTCATCACACATTAGAATAACTCTCATTCCTGGAAAAACACTCTTTTTTACATGGCATGTAAAGCAGAGATCTGACATTGTTCCAGTGCCTGCAGATCTATATTGATATAGTCAGCTGAGCTTCTGCTAAGCAACAGACCCAGCCTAAGGACTAATCCACTTAATCAGCCTAATTACTAGCTATACGGGATAAAAATCTGTGATTTTTCCTTTCAGACATAAATGAATGTGATGCCAATAACCCGTGTGCACAACAGTGTTACAATATACTGGGTTCTTTCATCTGTCAGTGTAATCCAGGATTTGAGTTAAGTAGTGACAGAATCAACTGTGAAGGTAAGCAATTATTTTTTTTTGTCTTGGAAGACTCCCCTTTTTTTTGTTAATTATTTTCCCAAAAGTCTTTCTGCGAACTAAGGGATATAGTTCAAGCGGAGCCACACTGTGGGTGCAATTTGTACCCAAAACCCTCAAGACATTTTTTTATGTTGCAAGTGTGGTTGCTAATGCACACGTTAGTAGCTGCATTCAGGTACATGTAGATGCATCCCTCTCTTTAATACTGAGTGCAACACAGGACAGACATTGCTACACTTCAGATCACAGCTGGGAAGAATAAGGCTTCTGAATACTTATTTCACAAACACACTTGAATTGTGTGTGGTCTAATGCTGATGACCGTTAAATGAATCAGAAAGGAATGCAAACCAAAAACAAGTGTAATTTTGTGTGGTGTTAGGCTCCTCTGAAAATAAAACATCAAATTTTTGACTTTAAGAAAGCGACAGTTGCGCTTTGGAGGTGCTTTCAAGCCTATGTATACAAACAGCACGTCTCCTGATGATTATACAATCAACACTTTATTTCCTCTGCCAGAGTCCCCACAGGGGTCCTCTAATCTCCTTTTGGACACATGATGATCTCACCCTTAAAGCCCATATCCTTTCTACCACTCTTTGAGCCAAAGAGGTCTTTTTGGTTTACCACTGCCCTCCGAAACAAGCCAGCAAAGCTATTACCGACATTCCCTCCCCAAGCTTCTGAAGCTGATCCCACTTGTGAGGGCACAGAGAGGGAGCAGCGAGGCTCAAGCCTCGGAGGTAGGAGAAGGGAGTTATGCTGGTTTCCAAGCCACTCCCTAGTTTTGATAGCTTTCATTTAATTTCTGGTTAACTGTATGACCTCTTCAATTCTATTTCACACTGCACTTCCCCTAGGAAGGGACTGGTGGTTACACAAGAATAAAAAAAAGCAAGAGAGAATGGTCTGCACTGAACATTATTTGAAGACAAAAGAGACCTTCCCCTCTTTCCCAAAGAGCTGCTCCATTAGGACAGAGCACAAGTACAAAGGCAAATTTTTGCCTTACTAACTAATCTCGCATATGTGGGGTTTTGTGAAAGTAATCGCATTTTGGAATACTAAAAGTATAAATTCTTTCAAGAGGTGTTTTCCCAAATCCGTTATGAAGTCCAGTTTAGCTTTTGCTTCCTCAAATCCAGAACTCTTGTTTTGGAAGATTATCGATAAATTACACATAGAACTTGCCCTTCTGTCTGCAACTTGGAGGCTTTAAGCAGTTCATTTCCATTTTTTTGGTAACCATTTAAGACAGAATTTGAGGGTGGTTTTCTTGTTGGAACCAGCATTTAGCTATCATATTTAGTTCTATAACAAGGTAGATGTTAAAAAAATAACAACCTTAAGCTCTTCCACTCTCTGCAGACACTGATGAATGCAGAACCTCAAGTTATATATGTCAATATCAGTGTGTCAATGAACCAGGAAAATTCTCGTGTGTCTGCCCTGAAGGATACCAGGTAGTAGGAGGCAGAACGTGTCAAGGTAAGTGCCCTCTCAATTCTGCATTATTAATACCACCATTTCAGGCAAGACTAAAAACGCTTGCTATCTAAATGTTTATATTTCATGACAGGATTACCATTACGCTAGCAAAAGGTATGTTGATGAAGTATTTGATGATTAGTTGCATGTCTTATACTAATTATTATTTGAATCCTTCAGCTCAAACTCTTAAGTCCTTCAGATCCCTAGGATGAAATTTCAGATTTTGCAGCCCTCAGGTAAAACTTGTCTTAGATGTCCAAGTGGTGAGTCTAAGTTTCAGAGATCTCATTTTATAGAGGTTCCTAAATCCAGCCACAGTAGAAATGAAAGATATGTTTCTTCTGATAACAGGAGAAAAAAATGCAAGACTTGAGCACCTTAGATAATTTGTGTTTAGAAAATCTGGTCAGGCGCCACTGAATGCCAGAGTTTTGAAGTTTGTGGTTTTTACTCACTGGTGCTAAATGTCTCAGCATCTTATTAGAGAATATTGCAGAACAACATATTAAGTGCAAGAACCATTGCTTATGTAATCCAGAAACCAATTTAACAGTCATTATTTTTAGCAATAAATAGTTGTGCTAATTATTGGCAGAAGGCATGAGGAAATAACTCAATTTTTTTTTTTATAAAATTCATATTCATTTCTTTCCCTCCTTAAGAACAGCAGCTGATACTGAACAATGTGGGGTAGTTAGTTTGACCATCAAAAAAAAACCCCAAAAAACCCAACACAACCTGTTTGTGTTGTTTTCCAAGAGATTACATTTGAATAAACCCTTTCTGTGACTCTGTTAATTTCAGGAGACCATATAGGTACACAGTAGTGGGGTTCTGGCACTGACGGGGTAACAGGCCATTAATACAGCACGAGTCTGACAGTCCTCACCTCCCCTCAGGGTTATTTTCCCCAGGCAAAAAAAGGAAGCTCTACTTTGCACAGTAAACAAGTTTTCATTATTCCTTTCAGAGCTATTTTAGCTAAAATGTAGCTGTTACCTGAGCATTTTAGTCAGACCGTGAAACTCAGGCAATTAAGAATGAGAACCTGCAAAAGGCAGGAAATCACAATTCTTCCTCAAAACCATCTTCCTCTGCCTACAAGATATCTTCTGCTACAAAATCATTCTTTGCTAATTAGAAGCTTTACAGTATTTCTGCAGTTGCATTATGTATGGTTAATGTGTATCTTAAGTATAAATATTTTTTAGTCGACTAAATTAATGCTCGATAAACAAATTTATTCCATTTCTGCATAGAGAAACACTTTACAGCCAGGCCCCAGAAAAGCAGGTAAAGAACACGGAAGCCTGTTGGGTTTTAACAGCCAAGGAGGTGGCTTTTTGTTGTCGTTTTGAAGAGATTGTGTTATTTTTTGTAGCAAACATTGTAGCAGCATTTCCATCTGCTTTGACACAGTCCCTTTTCCTTTCTCCTAGATATAAATGAGTGTGAGACTACTAACGAATGCAGAGAGGATGAAATTTGCTGGAATTACCATGGAGGATTTCGTTGTTACCCAAGAAATCCTTGTCAAGAGCCCTATGTCCTTACATCTGAGAAGTAAGAGAATAATTAGTCTTTTTTTTTTGGGGGGGTGAGGGGGGATCATCCTCAACAGGCAACCCAATCAAATACAACAGAAAGCAAGCACCATGTTTGCAGCTACCACAGTTTCACCCATTTTTGTTTTTCAGCCGCTGTGTCTGCCCTGTTTCAAATGCCATTTGCCGAGAGCTGCCTTACTCTGTGGTGTACAAATACATGAGCATCCGTTCAGACAGAACAGTGCCCTCCGATATCTTCCAGATTCAGGCAACCACTATTTACCCTAATACTATTAACACATTCCGGATCAAGTCTGGAAACGAAAATGGAGAATTTTACCTGAGAGTGAGTATTGGTGGGAGTTGGACCCTCAGCAGGGTACAAAAACCGTAAGAGCATCACAACATCCCAAAATTTATCAACTTTTTAATACTTCCTTAATAAAACGGGCTTGATTTCCAAGTTTTTAGTTGGAAGTAAAAGCCTTTTACTTCTCTACCTGAAAACTCTAAAGTGAGAATCACACTGTTTCTTTCAAATGAATACACTCGTAGCAATCACAAATATTTAGCAATCCTGTGACACTCATGTCAGATACAAACGAGATACCTCCATGCTTTTCACTCTCTGTACCAACACCCCGTATATAAGTATTTAGGAGAGAGTTATAGAAAGATTCCTTGTGCAGTTACTTTTATTAAATGTCTCATTTTTGTGAAAAAGTAAAAAATATCATCTTGGGACAGGGCACAGATTTCTAAAGTGCTTAGTTCAGGCCAACTTGCAAAGGTTTTGTGTTGAGGTATACTTAAAACTTTATTTTCCTGAAGTGATGGTACTATTTCAGAAAACCCCAAAAGTTCAAATGACTTACAACAGCAGTACTTCCTGTTGGTATAATGCATTGAAGTAGACACACGTGAATGAAACTGTCTATAGCATCTGCTTTTTAAGATTTTTGGGGGAGGGAAGAAATAAAATTTTCTTGGACACCTGTAATATTTAAATTCCTAGGAAATCCTTTTGTTTCATATGTGGCTTTACACTCAGTAAAACAATCAGTGCAAAAAAAGTTAAGTCGGAAATATGTTAATTGGAAGGTTTTCATTTTTGTTTATTTTCCTTCATATCTGAAGATTAGGGGGTTTTGATACATGCAGAAAATGTACCAAGCTATGGCATTGCCTATTTACACCACGTTTCTCCAAGATGGGAGCAAGGAACTACTCATCTGCATCTGACTTCTGCTATAACCTACAATCCAGTGCTTTTCCCTGGGTTTATTGCACATCAAAAATCCGTTCCTCCTGCCAAAATACAAACTGTTGTTTGCATAATAATAAGAACAGGTTCACTCCAGCTCTAGTTTGGGTTAGATCCCAGCCTAGCCTTCAGACTGATTTTCTTTAGACTAAGAATTCCAATCTTCTGTTGCCACCCAACATGGAATCACAGGCCTTAAATAAGGAAGCATGTGTTTATTCCTGCCAAGAGACTGCAGTAAACACAGGCTTACCTAGAAGTTACTGCTATTGTTGTAGTAAAAGTCTGAGCTGGGTCCCAGATACAGCAGATGGACTGGATTCATCTGTGTACCCTACTCATTTGACATGGTGAGAAAATATTTGTAGGAGGTGCAGGGAGGGATGGAGTTTACCTTTTTATTATCACCTGGAAATTAGGAATTAACAAACTCGCAGCATCCCACAGAAACAGCCTGTCGGTGTTCCCCAGCAGCAGGATCCCAAACTGGGAAGAGAGCTTCAGAGCAGTACAAGAGGCAGGTGGCAATGGGCACACCACTTGCAAAAATTCTCTGTGCTTACAAGGGGAACACAACTTCTTCTGGAGTATGAGCCATGAGAGACTTAGGAGTTTCCCTCCACTGAACAAGCTACAGCACTGTTAAAGGCATTAGGTCTCTCTTGTTTTACTGCTTCTCCGTATATTTTAAAAGCTGATAGATGGGGATAAAAAACAAAGCCCATCCTGGGATAGATTACCGCTTTTCATGTCCTTTAGGAGAGTCAACATAACCAGGAACAGATTTTGCAGTGCAGTTTATTCCTCTGAGCCCTAGGCAGGTAAAGTTTTCCCTGCAGCAAAGCCAGGTGTGAGATTTAGTCATGGCCATTTAAAATTGTTAAAAGAATACTTGCATTGTGTATCTCTGTGCTGAGACAGAGCATTTTTACAGTGTGGTAACACACAAGCACTCTCTTGACGCAACTAGGGAATCATTTTAGTTTTTACTGAATTAAACTTTTGTTGTTGTCGTTCTTTCAGCAAACAAGCGCCGTAAGTGCGATGCTTGTACTGGTGAAATCACTATCGGGACCAAGAGAACACATCGTGGATCTGGAGATGCTAACAGTCAACAGTTTGAACTATCGTACCAGCTCTGTGTTAAGATTAACAATAATAGTGGGACCTTACGCATTTTAGTGGTTTTCAATAACCCTTCACTGGCACTTAAAGCAGCCAAAGAATATTATCTTAAAGAAAGCACTTACTATTTTATTTATAGATTTTGCTCTTTTTTTTTTTAAGATTTGTTTAGTAAGTTGATATCTTTAATCCACACATTACACCTGTAATTCAAAATTAGTAGATGTGTTCCATAGTATAACATGGGCATTGTCACTTTCTGTATAAAGATTTAAATCTTTTTTTATTACCTTTCTTGGACTAGATACATACTACGCTTTTGTATGAGAACTGTATGTTCATACTATCCTGTAAAACTTCACACACCCTTCCTAGCCAACTAGCTCATGCAATTAAGAGGTGATCTTCTGTATTGTTTTTATTTTAAATTCTAATGCAGCTACACTGACAAAAAGAAAAAATTATATAGTATTAATGATACACAGTAATGGTTATCTGGTAAGCTAAAATATATTTCTTTTTAACTACTTTGTAACAAAAGATAACAGTCAATAAAAATCTATTTCTGTAGACATTTATGTGCTATCAGTTGGTTCTTCTAATCTGGGTTGGAGGTAAAGTTACATTGTGAGAAGTGTTTTGCATTGGATTTTTATATGCAGATTGCGTTAACCATGCCATGGAATAGCATTCTGCTCTCTCCAAGAAGACGACCGTAGGAAGAAAATTTCTCCGAGGATGAAAGAAACTCCAAATGGAAAATCAGCACGCAGGGCACACGTGTCTTTGCCTGCCTTCTCCCGAGAACACTGTTGGTAGTTACTGGTTAGAGGGATACAGCGTTTTCAGACAGAAGTTAACATGCTATTTTTCCAGAAATATTATGTTGTATACAAAGAATTGGGTGCATTTGCTTACTGGGTTGTATCATTTCCAGGCACTCGGTCCTATTCCTGTTCTTACGACTCAGATGTATCATGTACAGTGTTCATAAAATTTATTTCTAATTCAAGAACTAATAACATCTTTTGTAATATGTAAAATCTTATTTCTTGTTTAAAATGTAGTAGTTAATCCTGTGGTGTACAAAATTTTTAATAAAGATTCTTACCATATTGTGTTTAATCTTTTTTGAGGTAGTTTATTAGCCACATTAGATGGTCGAATTGTCAGCTACTGTGGGAGTAGCACATTGAGTTCTGCGGAGTCCGAGTGACCCAGGTCTCAGGCCAGACAGCATTAGCTCATGGAAGACGAAAAATACAATTCCTTTCTAGAAGGAAGAATGTATTACCTACCAAGTTTTAGTTTTTACTGACATTAAAAAATAAAAGATACACCAACATACACATATTGCCAGGTAGTTGCTGATTTACAGGAAGGAGCCTCTTTTCTACTTCATTTTCTATAGAAAAATATTTGTGAATAGTGCATACGTTAGTCACAAGAAAACCTCTTGCGGTGCAGACAACAGACTAATGTTTATCAAGTATGTCAGTCGCTCTCAGTGATGGCTTTCAGGGGATGTGCTCAAAGAGAAGGAATAAGCATGGCTGGAGGACTTGGCATCCAGAGGTCCCACACGCCAAGACAGCAAAAATTCACTCCAGAACATAAATTAGAATAGGCCACAAGCACTCGGGTTTAGGGTGACACATCCCCTGCACTCAGACAAATTGCAGAGCAAGACCCCATTATCCAATGATCGTTCCTTCAGGCAGTCATTTGTGGCTTTAAACAAATACTTCATCTGCCAAAAGGGTCAGAGCACGTCGTTGTGGCACAGGCCAAAATAGTGCTGGCGCTGGGTCACGTTTTCTTTGCCTGGGGCCCCAGAGCTGTGGGGTAAGACCCCAGGTAGCCTTCACCCCTCTCTGCAGAGAGGAGCTCACCAATACAAGCCCACTTGCTTTATAGAGGCATTTAATTGGGGTTTTCCACAGTGAAAACTCTGATATAGAGAGTTCAGCTTGTAGGAAGCTCCTTCCTCTCCCCAGAGGGACTCCTCCCCGTTCATCATTGCAACAGATACGCTTGGTTTGAGAGGCAACTCCTCATTCCCCACATCTACTGAGCAAAACGCTTCCAACCTCCTCCACCTCCCTGCAATTCTAGTGGCAAGCAGCACATGCTACCTCCGTACTTTGTCAACCAGCATCTTCCCTGTGTCATCCAGCCTCACAAACAAACTGTGCTGGCCCCCTGGCATCCCCCTCTGCCTCCAGCATCAGCACTGTTCTTTTACACCAACTTTTAACTTCTCAAATTGTGTCATTCAGCATTGCCCATTTCAAGAAGCAATTGATTTTGTTGTTGTTTCCAGGTTTAAAATGGACCGTTTTTTTCTCTGGGTAAGTGCCCAGAGGAGGCAGAAGGGGCTTTGCTTCCTTCACTCCTGGGGCTTCCAGGGCACCAGGCTGGTTCCTGCAGTGAATTGTGCAGCCACAAATCATCCCGAACATCCCCAAGCTGCCAGACTCTGCCCCAAGGATTTACTTTTACCTTCATGCTCTGCCAATACGTACACCAGTTTCACCACCAGCACTCTTAAATCTTCCTTTTAATTCTCTGCTTATCTGACAGTGACCCAAAATTGATGATTATATATAGAAGAAATAACATTTATATACTTATCAAAGGGCATGAACAGCAGAGGCAGTTGTAGCTCATACATGCGCCCAAGCCATATTCAGCCCTCTCGTTCCTCCGCATCTCATCATGCTCATAGACTTGGCTTAACCCGTTTTATTTTCGCACAAACTGTCCAGCTGACCACCCTGCTCTCCCCGGCTGTTTGCAATATTCAGGTCTATATAAGACCACTTACAGCCCAAACTAGCCAAGCCAGAGGCTATCACACAGCTCAGGAGTGCAGATCCAGCTGCTTGCCATGATATTGCTATGGGTTTCTTGAGACCTGAAGGTAGTCGCTGGGCGTGGGCACCACCCACTCTCCACGCACAACGTTAATCACAGCGCTTTTATGGAAGCAGGGAGCTGAAATAACAGCAGCCCCTCCAAACCAAAACACAAGCAGGCGAGCAGAGCAAGCCAGGGATATAGCAGGGCTGAGCAGAAATTGGAAGGGGGTGGTTGGTATTGTTTTGGATAGGGGTGTGGTACATGATCAAGCGTGAGAGCGTCCCAAAAAAGCTCATAATCAAAATGAGAAGATGGTTCAGAGCCTGAACAAGGAGAGCTTTTGTATGCGGCACTGCACCATACAACTTGTGTGTTGCTAGCATGGAAACCCATGTGTTCACCTGATCCTCCAGGAAAGAAGGACTTCGTATGTTCCTTGCGAAGGATACGGAGCTGCAGCAAACAAGCATTTGACTAGCTACTTGGGTTAAAAGGGGCACTGAAATCCCAAGAAATTATTATATGAGAGCAAAGTGTTTGCTCAGCCTTCACTATATCCTACCAGCATGACCATTATCAGTAACACACTTCAGGAAAGATTCTCATATAAATCTCTGTCACTGTTGGAGAAGAATTTAAGTCAGGATCACATGCAAAGTTTAATATCTTCTCAGAATTAGAAAACAGAAAAGTAAAAAAAAGAAAAAGGACCTTGAGTCAACAGGACTTGAGGAAATAGAAACGCAAGTTCATTCACTTTCCCTAGACCACCTGAACACAGTGCAGTGGGATTATTTTGTTTGGAAGGCTCACAAATGCAAGTTTATTGTCGAATCCTGTTTCCATGACTGCAAAGAGTTGCTTATGTTTTGAATGATCATCCATGTTTCTAACTTTATAACTCTCCTATTAAAATATAGAACAGCTGCTGCCCCAGTCAGCTGTTCGGCATATGGAGCCCACCAGGGACAAAGCCCACTGTTAACACGGAGAATTATTTTTAACGCCCTCACATTTCTAAACCTCACCATCATCTCAGCAAAATGGCACGTTTCCACACTTCCCAGCTGGGGGAACACCTGCATAATGCAAAACTGAACTGTGCTGCATCTGGTACAAAGACCAATTTTATTTCATCTGGCCAGCAGAAAAAGCTATCAGCCCCAGTGAACAGAAACAGGGCAAAAAGTTAACTGTGTTTTGTATCTGTGGAAAAGCAGATGTCTAGGTAAGATGTTTATACTGCAAACATTTCTGTATATATTAGGAGGAAAGAGAGCTGTTTAATAAAATGGAGTTGGCTTATAGTTGCCAAAGCAAATTTGAAGGACAGTACAACAGCTTTTGTCATTTTTGCATGGGAAAAAAATACAGTCCAATTTTATATTGATATAGATTATGTACCTGAACAAGTAATTTTTTTTTAAAGCAAGTGATCTCAAAGTTAACTCTTTTTAAAGCCTCCCACTTATTGCGTATATTTGCTCAGCAGAAAAAGCTGCAACCATTGTGTCGCTGCAACCATTTTGTCACTGCAACATGACAAAGTAGTATTAAGGGCTTGCCCTGATTTATTCTCCAGTATCTCATAAAACACCGTGCTACTGGATTAGGGGCTGTGTGGCCAAGACACACAGCAATGCTTCCTGCAGATCCAAGCACTGGCCTTAGGTGAGCACCAGGTGTTGTTTGTAAGCGCGGTCACACTGTGTCAGTCACACACTGTGTCTGCTCTCACTTGAGAGAGAAACTATTGGACCTTCTGATCCAGAATCCCAACAGTCCCAGAAGGGACAGCAGCGCTCTGCATCTCTGCTCCCTCCTAGAAACGTGTCTGGATAACGAACATTTTTTAGTTTTGATATAATATTTTTGTGATTTCTACCTAACCACACAGTGTGTATATATTCAAACAAGGGAAACATTCCCACTAAGATGCTTCAGATCAGACCTTCGGAAATGAGAGGTGCAGCTCTCAGCTAAGCACTTCAGCAGCTCCTGCCCTGCAAACACACTCTGGTGCACTTTATTGCATAGCTTTAATGAAACATTCTGCACCCCCTCAACCCCCCCAAGATGACACCCCCTAAAGCTTCTGGAGTTCTGGTCTACAAAAGCTCCCTATGCAAAGGCATGCACCATCCCCAGCCATACACCCAAACAAGCATACAGAAAGGCTTTCAAATTTAGCAGCCTGCCAGCTGGGTTGACAAAAGTAACATATTTTTGCTGTTAAACTATGAAGCCACGATCATGAAAGTTACACAGACACCTCAAAGCTCTAAGTCCTGCCGATACCACTCCAGAAACATCTGAACCTGTGACCACCTCCTCTGGAGGGTCATGTTTTTTCCTTGCACTTTGAGTGTTTCTGGAGTATCTATGTGCAATATATAGGAATGTTTCCTATACGAAATATATACAACAAACACCCAAGTGGGAACTCAAAAGAGTGAAATTCTTGCAGGCGGCATGGAAACTAGGAAAACAAACAGATTGTGGAAGCTCAGAGTAAGGGCTGCAGAGGGGAAGCCAACATACCAAAACAGCAGGGTAAAAGGCATTATTAAAATCAATAAGTCATCCTCTGAGAAGCTGAGGTTGTATACGAACGAGGAAAATAGAAGTGTTCCTGAGATCTGGAAGGTCACACGTAAACACAAACCAGGCAGGCCAAAGGAGCAACTCGCAAGCGCCTGGACTAGCAAATCAAGCCTCTTCCAATCACAGCAGAAGCAGTCACCCAGGAGGCTGATGGGGCCAAGGCATGACCCACACA